>NC_060159.1:3783426-3826246 GCF_021292245.1 Micropterus dolomieu
AGCTTTTTCGGCGTCTAATGTGGCAATGAGAGTATCTTTCTTTTGTACTGATGAGTAATGCATTAGATTGAATAATCTGCGGGTGTTATTGGATGCATATCTACCTTTTATAAAGCCGGTCTGATCAGGATGGATTATAAACGGTATAATTTGTTCAATTCTATGGGCTAGTGTTTTGCTAATCATTTTTATGTCGACATTTATAAGTGAGATAGGGCGATAGTTAGATGCGAAGGTGTGGTCTTTGTTAGGTTTAGGAATGAGTGATATAAGTGCTGTATTCATGTGGGATGGGAACTTTGCGTTATGTTTTATTTCTGTTATTGTTCTGCTGAATAGTGGGTATACGGTTGACCAAAAATGTTCGTAGAACTCAGCAGGGAAGCCATCTGGACCTGGTGCTTTATTTTTTTGCATGCTTTTCAATGCGGAGTGAAGTTCTTTTTCTGTGATTGGTAATTCTAGTGTGTTTACTTGTTCCATGTTGAGTTTGGGTAGAATAGTGTTATCGAGGAATTGGATTATGGGCCAACATTTCTAAAGAATGCTTTCAGCACCTTGTTGAATCAATGCCACGTAGAATTAAGGCAGTTCTGGAGGCGAAAGGGGGTCAAACACAGTATTAGTATGGTGCTCCTAATAATCCTTTAGGTGAGTGTAGATGGCGTTGCTCTACTTTCTAAGTACCGAATGTGTCTGAACAAACTCAAGTGTCTTGTAGGAAGAGTTCTACCAGTCATGACCCATATGATGACACCTTCTCCTCCTGGAGTAGCACTGTCAACCAATGAGCCTGTTAACAAGCCTATAAATGAACAAGTTTTCAGAAAGCAGAAAAAGGAAATACTGTAAATCTTTATTTTAGGCCGTTACATTTGTACAGATTAGCTTTTTCCAGACACTGGACTTCTCATTCATAGTTGTCATATCCACTCAGACCAATCCAAGGAGAGAAGAACATAATATTAGGATATTAGCAAGGAAAATAAACATAATCGCCAAAAGGTGTCTTGGGGCATACAGGCTGGTTTCAAACATGTTTTGTCTCCCAATAGGTAAAGAATGTAGCACACCATTTTCCATTTGTTTTAACATATTCTGAATCATGGCAGATCTAGGTGGAAACATACAGTGGTCAAAATTAGGTAGTTAACTTATAAGAAACAAAAACAAATAAAAAGCAACATTAAATATCTATCGAGAAACATTCCTATTATCACTAGTCACCTCTTTTGCTCAAAATACATGATAAAAATAAAACAACAAAAGGATATTTACATGGTATTCAGTCAGCACAGCATAGAAAATGCTACCTAGTCTAGTTAATGTATTGCTACGTGTGTCCTCTACAGCTGCACATGCATAAAAATACTTTTTTGGGTTTGCAAATGCACCGGTGATAAATGCTAACACAGGCAAGAGCTCTGCACATTGTCACAGTATAAACTTCATATAAATCGCCAGTCATTTGTCCTAGCATGTTAAAGTTCAAAGAGGTTCAAACCAAATTCATGTGGCAGTGTTATCAAATTAACCAGGTCATAAAATAGAATATGCTTTAGAATAGATAGATAGATACTTATGTTATTGTTGAAATGAAAACAAGTCTAACTCATTTTCCTTACTTAGGAGGAAGGACTGGATAGTGGGTAAACCTGAGGTAGCAAAGCCAAATCAAATACACTTTGGAATTGATAATGTAAGGAAAAAATAAAGCCATAATGCATTAGTGCATTTTTCTTGAAACCTCCAAAGTCATTTTACACTCTCAAGTCAAAACTAGATATCGATATAAAATTATACACAACAAAATTAATAAGACAAAACATGTCTAATTCAACTTTCTGACAATATCCCGGGTCCTGAGAAAGAACATGAGTCCTAGTTCCACTGTACAGCTAATTTAAAAAGTAAGTAGCATTTTTAATCCCACCCTTCACAATATACACAAGCAGTTTAATTATAGTAGGAAGGTATACTTACAAAATTCTTCATAATAGCCAAGCTGATATTGTAACATTTTGAATATGGAGTAAAGAGTAAAACTTACCAAAAAATATGCAAGTGGCGAGTTGTTCTGTAAGTATAAAAACAAATGTGTATATACAAAAATATACATCCAAACAAGACATTCCTAGCAGAGGCGTCCCCCCTATTTTGTAAACTTTTAAAAGTATTTATTTTTGAGTATTTTCTATTAAAAAGGCAATTCTTCAAATAGTCCATAATACCAATGAGAGTCTTTTTTCTTGCATCAAAAAATTCTAAGCACTATAGCGCCTTCAGTCCAGAATCAGGATTTAAAAAGTTCTTGGTTTAAAAACAACAAAAAACTAAGCAAAAAATCTAATCAGTCAGTCAATCCATTCATATGTGGATTTTTTTTTGGTGAGCTGTCACAGCTATAATATTGGGTCAAAGCGGCCTCAGCTGGGCAGTGTCCAGCGACTGGTTCCTCAGTAGACACGGGGGATGATCCGGTAGCGAACAGTTCGGCAGTACTCGTCCCACGCCGAGCCGTACTTCCTCCTGCACTCGCTCATGTCTCGGGAGTCTCGGTGCACGAGCAGAATGATGAAATAGATCATGTAGTACCACGGCAAGAGGTGGCTGAAGCCTGCAGATGTGGATGGTAAACAGGCAGAGAGGACTGATCAGAAAAAAACTATTTAATCTTAATTTATCAGTTTAAACAAAACAATGTCACACCAGTTTCAACCCACACACATCTCCAGCCGTCTGAAGGCAACAGTTGCTGTTCTAAAGTCGCCAATTTGAGTTTGAGTTTAACACACTGTCAAAGCACCATCACACACCAAATGCATTGCATTCCTTGATTCAGGTTCATGGCACCAGCACCAAGCTGTTGCAGAATAACCACACAACCTTTTCTGTCACCAGATGTTTGGCTACATGTTGCCTTGTAACACAAGCTACAGAAAATATTTCATGACAAGATTTGCCATTGTGATGGTGAGACCGCTACATTTCAACCCCTAGGTGTCATTACCGGAAGGCTCTTCCTCCACGTGACCTAGTGTGGAGTTTCTCTGTCTGCTCTTATTTCAGCTACTGAATGCAACCTTAAAAAACACACCTAAACACAAGTAGTACAAGTACAGACAATCTGCAAAACACTTTGTTCTTCTTTAATTTGTGGTATATGTTCTTACTATATTAGCTCAAGTGGGGTTGTTGTGAGGATCACTGTGATTCTAAATAAAAACAATTACTCAAAAATGACATAACCTCTCAAATTCACATTTCTTGTGCCCCCCACAAACTGGTGCTCAAGAGAAACTATGATGTTTCTACCAGCCCCTTACACACTGACACATGTGACTGTTGTTCTTTATCACATCATGTTTCCACATGGAAAGTGCTCAAGTGCTTTTTCAGTCCTCTGGCATGCTGTTCACTTAAGCCTGGTTCACGTCAACAATTTTTAGCCCGATTTGCCGCTCTGCGACTGTCAGGCTGTGATTGGGAGTAAATCAGCGGTCACTAGTCGTTATGTTTGAACTACACAACAACACATCAAAACAGCTCACCGACACATCGCCGACGTCTTCCGGATATCTAGCATGTCAGATATCTGGAGTCGGCTGACTTGACATCCACATCCAGCCAGTGAGAGCAGGCAGCTGGCAGAGCAGGCAGCTACTTTTTTATTGCAAGACACTTTTTCCTCCCCTCCAACTCTCTGTAGCTCAGACAATTCCTGCTACTTGCATGTGCTAATGCATTCTTTCACCCAGATTCTTTGTCTTTATAATTTCTATCTCTATAATAACAAACAACAGCTGTTTTGTCTGTAGGTTCGCGTCATTACATGTTTCATATTTCACGTGTTTTCTTGACAAAACGTGGTTTGGAGACCGGCGTCGGGTGACACAGCTGCTCTCAGCTCGTGTAGTGTGTGACCCCCTGTCACCGTCATGTAGTGTGAATGCCACAACGACTTCAAGACTCCCGTCACAAGACGGTGAGTTGTGTAGTGTGAACAGCACGGCCATCGGTAGTCAGCAAGAGGCATTAAACAGAAGGATGACCCTGGTGTTTGATTGTGTGTGGGGAAAATGTGATGCCAACTCACCGCAGGGTAGGGACCAGGCCAGAGCCATGATAAGGTCTCCCAGGTAGTTAGGGTGGCGGACCACACCCCACCAGCCGGACACCAGCAGACTCTTCCCTGTAGCTGTGGGAATAGTCTTCAGATCTGGAGAACAGAAATACAAAAACAGAGGTACAGAAAAGTACTTTTTTAAAGTTTAATTTGTTGACAACTTGTCTTATTGATCAAACACAATAAACACTACATCTAGTGTACTTCCAGCATTTAATAGTGTTATTCTTTAAAAACATCATCATATATGTGCTTTTCACCACTAAGTCAGAAATACTGTAACTCTGGCATGGAGATAACTAGAGAGCTCAAACATCAGTAACTCTACTGGCTGTTCTTCTGCCTCAGTAACTTTTCCTTGCAAGGCATTAAGGGAATGTGTAAGGGGGAAGTTATCTCATTACACAACCATGAGATAATTAGCCTTAAGCCTGCAGGGGAACTTACGACACAGTTTGGGGTCTGACGGGTTTCTTCTGAAGGCGTTCTTCTCAGAGTTGGATTTCCTGAAGATGTAGAAGCCAACGACTGAAAGACAGAGAGGCCAGGAGAAAACGTCAACAACAACCCCAACTTTAGAAACTGAGAAAATACAACACCCACTGAAATTTCATCCCTTTTGGAACATACGACATATACAGTTATGTAATCAAACAATCCAAACCTGCAATGGAGATGATCATTGACTTTAGTTTGATGCCCTGATCCTACTTACGTTTGAGTGTGATGATGGCTGCGAGGGCAGGGAGACTCAGGGGGTTGGGGTGGCTGACCAGGTAATAGGCCTGCAGGGTGTAAGTAAAGGGCACCCACACCAGATCCCCAAAAGCCAACATGAAGCCAAAACCATCGTGCATCAAGTCCATGGTGGTCAGAATGGCCTCCTGAGGAGACAAAGAGACACATTCAGTCATTACTCATTTGGTCAGAAGATTGGTTTAGAAGTTTTTTACTTGACCATGTATGTAATTAGGGATGCACCGAAATGAAAATTCTTGGCCGAAGTCGAAACAGGATATGATGAAAACCCCCGAATACTGAACAAGGTATTTTACATTCTTTTCCATTTATTTTGCCTTTTTTTTTTTAAAAACTACTGCATAAATTAAATAGTCAAAATGCTTTTTACTCAGTGTCTCCCATAGGATTTGGAGAGACTATGGTGGGGGGGTCTGGTAAAGTAAATTACATGTGTCCATTTACTCTTAATGGACACATGTAATATGTTGTATACTTTCTGTGAATATAATCCAATTAATCTTATTTCCATCCTGTATAGACACCTTATTTTGAAAACCCGGACGTTGTCACATGTCTTGTCTCACACTGGTCCGTTTCAGTGGATCTATAAAAGCTTGATTTCGGTTGCCCAACATTTGGTGCATCCCTATATGTAATTATTTTCTTTATTTATCAAAGTGTTTTTTTTTTTTTTTTATTCCCTTTGAGTGACATTTCTGAGAAAATGTTACAGCACATTCTCTCTTGTGCTTTGCTAAGCGCACCTCATTCCAGAGGCCGTCCATGACGTAGAGAAGCTGGAAGAGGTTCACAAGGATCATGGAGTAAGAGGGAGCATCCAGACTCTGCTGCTTCATCTCAGCCAGGGCCATTGCAAAGTTGATAAAACACTGAACAATGAGAGACAGATATTATGAAGGTTTCCTCATCATCCGGAATGTTGTACAGACATTTGTAAAGATACCTGCCAACTTTCATTCAAGGTTTTGAAGGAACAAATGACTGGAAGCGGCATTTAACGCCTGCTTATGTTTAAGGATTGACAACCTAACAACAAAGTCTTCAGTGATTATCTGAACATCTCCAAACACAGGGAGGATCTTTAATGCTATAACATCAAAGTCTGCATTAACCTCGTAGCCACAAAGCGTTCACTGAGTTCATGCCACATCTGAGGTTAAAAACCACTTCCACATATGGCCACCAGAGAGTGCAATCTGTGAAGTGTTTCATCAGCTACAATTAGCTGACAGAAATGTTTTTAAAATCAAGACACAAGGACGCATGTTCCTGGCTACAAAATACCAAGAGGCCTGTTTTGCTTATAATAATAAACATCTTACTTTGTGTGCTCACTTAATGCATTTTTGAGACAAAGGTTTGGTTTGGTGTCCCATGACAACTCACCCAGCCAATCAAACCAGGGCGCATCTCACAGAAGAATTTCAAATCAAAGTCTCTGATGCGGGGATTGAGCTCACGTCCTTTGAAAAAGTCATAACCCACATTGCCTGGAGAAAGAAAGGGAGCAGACGAGAGTCAAAATAAAGAATAAAAGAGGCACAACACGATGTATGTAATCAGTGAGTAGGAAACTCTAAATCTTTCCCTTACCAGAGTTTCCCCCAAGTGCCAGCTGCTCTGGGGCAGCGTAGCGGGAGCGCACATACAGGTAGACACTGAGCAGGACAGAGATGAGGAAGGAGGCCACAGCCAGCTGCAGGAAGTGGCTGTGGATGTAGGTGAGGTCAATGCCCTGGTGCACCGCTGCCGCTACAGCTACAGAACTCACCACAATGGCAAAGAAACCTAGAGGGATACAGAGCGGTTTAAATACACATGGACAGAAGAAAGACAGAATGTGGAAGACAGAAAGCAATTAAAAATATAAAAAAGGAAGTTGAAAGATAAATATGCTGAAGCAAACGTTATCCAGTTACACTGTGACACTTATTGATTGTAATGGAATTGTCTGGCAGTGGGAGCTGGATACAGAACGCTCACTTCACAGTCTCACCATTTGTTCTGTACTGCAGCTTCTCCCCAGACCTCAGTGGCATGCCCTCGCTCAGCTAGAGAGAAAAGAGGCGATATTGGGATTAATAATTGACCGAGAGTACATGTTCAGTCACGGTGGGAGTGAGGGTCACTCACTCACAAGCAAACACATGCATGCTAGTCTGAGGGGAGCCAGAGAGAGTCTGTTCAGAAGTTTGCTGCTCTTCATTTCAGTCCAGATGCCAAGTAAGACTTTGATTGTAAACATCTGTCTGTAAACATCTGTTTTGAAGCAGAGTAGGACACTGAAGATTCATCTACATTTGAAAAACACGCTACTTCTTAGACTGAAATACTGAACACAAAAATGTAATATGTTTATAAAGGTTTATCATTCCGGTGATCAGAGAGTAATCGCAGTTAGTGAACGACTCAAGAGGCAGAGGTGATCCAGGACAGAAAGATCAAGAGCTTCCATTTTCCCGTGGAGCATCTCATTAACTGTGACTCCTGACCATTAATCCAATTTCTGCCTCCTGCCAGAGCTAACAAACTGAAA
The DNA here is from genome assembly GCF_021292245.1 of Micropterus dolomieu. NCBI lineage: Eukaryota > Metazoa > Chordata > Actinopteri > Centrarchiformes > Centrarchidae > Micropterus > Micropterus dolomieu. The sequence goes on from NC_060159.1 coordinate 3,790,851, forward strand.
AAGTCATGTGCCGCTTCACGTGTCTTTCCTCTACCAGTGATTACAGAAAGCTGGGCAGCTTCCACAGTCTGAAGTGGGTTAAAATCACAGTTCAAATCCCTTCACTATAATCCGTGTTTTATCAATGTTATTTTGTGATTATTATTTTTAATGGCACACAGTGTGCGGTCACTCACAATAATGTGAAGGAGAAAACAGCTGTGTTTTTTAAAATTATATATAAAATGCAATGGTAATAGTCTAAAAACTTTCTTCGTCAAATGACATCACATTTTCTTGTTTGTACAGTTCTCAGCTAAGTTGTCAGTTACCCTTCCAACTGGCAGGATGTACAGCAGGGCCTGGAATAAGATCCACAGGATGACAAAGCCAAGAGCCTGGGAATCCCAGAAGGCTTCAAGAGGGGGCAGAGGAGGAGGGAAGTTGGCCAGGCTGGGGTCCTCCAGTTTGACTTGGAGTACCAGGAAGAGAACCCAGGCTGGCAGGAAGAGAAGCCAGAAGTATGCTCCTGGAGGAAGGAGAAAACACACAGGGGATACTAATGTCGTCAATTTGATCAGGTTCAGTTTGCAACAGCCGTTCTGCATGTGTAGCTAAACACCACCACCAACCATGCACACACACACACACACACACACACACACATACTAAAGTGACTGGTTTTACACTGAAAACCTGTTATGCTCCTCAACATGCATGGGAGTCACATAGCTGAGGCATCTGTAAGGTAGGGAAAGTTTTGTCCGAGGCAAGTCGTGCAGTTGCATCTACGCTGGCAGTGTTCCATTCTTTTAGTAAACATAAAAGCTGTGCATAACTCATGTTAGCACAGAATGGAACAACATACTGTGAAAACCACAGGTTTATGGTATAGTCTGTTTTCACCTGCTAGGATCCTGACAGGCTGTGCACCACCTTAGCGGGGTATGTTTTCTATTTCTAGTAGCTTATTTCACCATTTGAAGTGTACTTCATTCTCCATCTTATTTTACTGTTTCCTCACTAACTTAATGAGCTCTCTTTCCTTTCAGCATAGCCTAACATCGGGGCTACCCCTGGGTTTTCAGTATCACGACAATGGTTCACTTCTTAATGGGGTAGATCGCCATGGTAACTTATGCTCAGCGGCTAACCTGCTCTGGAGCCTAAATGTTGAGATTCAGTCTTTCAAACACTATTTGAGCACATTTTATGGCATGAATGGATTTTTCGTTTCATTACTTTATGAAGTTATTTTAGAACAATGTTTGGAACACTTTTGAGTGTGTTAAATAAATTAATCTAATTTTTGAAGTGATGAGAAGTTCTTAAAAGTGAGGTGGAACGACCACTTAGGTTATTCAGTGCCCGAGTCTTTTAATTTGGAAATGCCGACACACAGCCAAGCTGACAGAATAAGGCTAATGTTTTCATAGACGCCATAAGAACACATCAAATCAACACATTATTATGGACTACACCTGCTCATTTAGGCATTCACACTGTCAGCGATTTTCTGTCTCCCTGCATGTGTCAGCTGCAGCAGTGCTACTTAGACCATGTCGTATTTCTGTAGTGTTACAGTTTGCTCTTCGTATGTAAAATATGACGCTCTGATGCCAGTGGACTGTCATGTCTGTGATTGGTCATCTGCTACTAACATCCCCTCTTTTGTGTGAACGCGCTCATGGCAGGACTGGGAAACCCTGGGTTGACTCAACTCGCCTCAGTTTGGCCGTGCTCCATTTTCCATTGCAGAAAATACCCAGAGATAGTAACCCTTAATGTAGCTGGTTGTCGTAGCAACGTCACACACAACTGCTGCGACGTAATATTCAATGCGACACACACCAGCGATCTACACAGCTTTCACTTGATTTAAGTTTAAATGTTTCAACATTTCTCAGAATGTAAAGACAGATAAGCGGTATGAATAAGCGGTTTTCCTCTGCTGTTGTTGATGCAGCAGTCTGTGTGACGGCGGGAGCAGAGGGCTCTGTGAGCGGGCAGATGGTTGGCCTCGGAAGCTCCTCCCGCGGGTTGCTGCGGGCTTCCCCCGCCGCCACTTGCGGAGCTCCTCAACTCCTCAAACTTTCAAGCACATTTTTGTTCCACCAGCTTCATGTAACCGCGTATCCCAATTGTTATTGTTAGGGTTAGTGAAGCCAGATAAGGAAAAGATATCCTGGGTATGTTGAACTCGCTCCGTGGAACAGGCCCCAGTTCTCTTTTCCCCACAGTCACACACCCCTGCTGCAAACTCAGCAGCTTGCCCCACCTCTGTCGGTCTCTTTCTACATGTATCAGTCTGTTCTGTTGAATTTTTCCACCCGCGATTCCCTTCACAGCAGCAGGTGCCCCACATGTGGTGGAGGCTTGTTAATGACCTAGCCTAGGAAAAGGAAACCAACGTGGTAGCTAACAAATGACATCTGCACAGGTGTGTTCACTGTTGCTTTACCCGGGCCGTATCCAACTTGTCCGCAACTTCTACCTTAATAGATAACATCTCTTCTCTGTGTTTCTCTGCAAAATGCTGGAATGGGTCGCCAGATATACTCGGATGGCCCCAGTAAAGTACGTGGGAAACACTGGACTGTGCTATGATTGTGTTTATTGATGTGTCATTTTTAATTGTTTACACTGTGTCAGAGATGCAACACTACACAAAACACAGCCTCAAACAAGAAGAATCAATAAAGTAACATATTGTCATCAAATAAAGTGTGACTAAATATAATTTTGTGGCCTAGCACTGGGGTCGTACAAGGATGTAATCGGTCTGCGTGTGGAACACTTTAAAAATCTTTCTCAGGCTAATATCCGCATATTGACATGAAACTACATTTCCCATCCATCTTGTAACCTACCCATCTTCCCTCCAAAGTCAAGTGGGGTGGAGAGGGAGACAGCAGGACCTGCTGCCAGCTTGGCATTCTTCTCTTCCAGCTTCTCTGGTTTGGCCTCAACAGCTTTGGCATCTCCATCGTCCTTTCTGCGGCGCAGATTGTAACGGCCTTGGTTCTTCTCAGGTTCTGCCTCTACCGTAGCCTCGGACTTCTAAAAAACATTTCGGATTGTGGATTAATAAAACATATAAATTGTTACACCACCATCAAGTTTTTTACATAAAACCAGTGTTTCAAATGTAATGTTTTGTCTACAGGAACTTAACCGATGAAATTCTGAGACCAGAAATTATGTCAATAAATTACAGTAGTATAAAGCACAAAAAAAACAACAACAAAAAACATGATTCACATATTAATAGAGATGTTCCCTAAAATTGGATTCTTGTGTTTGGTTTGTTCTCAATAAAACACATGGATGGACAGAAAAGACTGAACTCAAGTGCAGCTGAATGCAAGGATATACTGTACTATGGCAGTTGACCTGAGTGATAGGAGAAAAATCTGCGATAACATTGTTTGTATATTGCATTGACATATTGTATTGCAATGATGGTATGACTTGTGATAAATAAACAAATACTGAAATGTGCATAGTGGCTGCCTGGTTGTCTTTAATTTCAGAAAAGAATTAGAAGTGAACATTTTCAATACAACTAACTTTGTTCCTAGAGCAGCAACTTTAAACAAGTCGAGCAATAATATCTCAGTGGAAACTAATCTAAAATGTAAAAAAAATAAATCATATTATTCCAGACAGATTCACTCCAGCAGCTCCATTTACAACAATGTGCTGAATTTTAAGATACAAGGCAAACTAAGAGAAACAGTTAGACAGTACGGACAGACATCTTTGGTTTTAGCTTGTTTATAACATTGTGCTATTAGCAGAGCTAGCACGCTGTGCTTGTGTGAAACACAGAGGATGAGAGACTGTTGACAGAGCAGATTTAAATATCACTTGTTCACTATCACTTTCACAAAGGTTTTGTTGAACATGCCTAAAGTAACGAGTGTAGCTGTCATCAGCTCAAGTAATTTGGAGTTACCATCACTTCACTGTTTTCACCATGGCTGGCTGCTCGTAGGTGTGTTTAAGTTTACTTGTGCTTTTATTAATGTAATGTCTGGTAATAGTTATCTGGCTAACCTTGACACAGAGCAATTACTTTCTTCCTTCCTTTCCACATGTGCCGATATTCTTAATATTGTTGCACCGCAAAAAGTTAGGTGTCTCAGATTTAAATCTGAGCCATGGCTCAATGACGCCACCCATGAGGCCAGGCGAGTGTGCAGGAGAGCTGAGCACAGGTGGAAAAAGGACAAGCTCAAGGTATCATATGAAGTCCTTAAAGACAGCTTGAGAAAATATCAGAAAATTGCCAAAGCTGAAAAAAATTGATATTTTTCTGACATTATCTCCCAATATGTTAATAAACCTCGTGTCCTTTTTAAAACTATTGATTTATTAAATTCTCCACAATCCTCCTGTCTGGAAGCTTTGTTTGAAGTCTTCTTTTTAGGCAAGGTTGCCACTATGAGAGCCCATATCTCACCCCCTGCTTTTGACCCTTCCATAGTTAGCACTTGCTCAACTGTCCTCAACCAGTATGAGCCTGTGTCACTCTCAAATCTCACTAAAATAGTGACCCAACTAAAATCCTCATATTGTCCCACTGACACTGTGCCCCCTCGCCTCTTTAAGGAAGCCTGGGAGAATATTGGCCCGAATGTCCAAAAAATCATAAATAATAGTGTGGCAGCAGGTGTCGTTCCAACATATTTCAAAGAAGCAGTTGTGGAACCCCAGATTAAAAAAAAGAAATCTGGATTCCTCGATTTTATCCAACTACAGACCTATCCTTTTATCTCAAGAAGACTGTACTTCTACAGCTGCATTCTTTTTAAGATGTACATGGTATTTTTGAGATTTTTCAATCTGGTTTTAAAGCATTTAGCAGCACTGAAACAGCACTTTTAAGAGTTTTTAATGACCTCTTATTTACCACTGACTCTGTTAATTCTGCAATACTAGTGCTTTTAGACCTCACTACCGCATTTGACACAGTTGACCACACGGTTCTTATCTCTCGTCTAGAGCACTGTGTTGGTATCAGGGACACTGCTTTGCAGTGGTTTAAGTCCCATTTGTCTGGGAGATGCTTTTCAGTAAAGCTTGGGGACTTTTTGGGTTCATCTACTGCCCCCCTTCTTTGTGGTGTTCCACAGGGCTCAATTCTTGCACAACTTCTCTTTTCCCTGTATCTCCTCCCCCTAGGAAGCATAATTAGAAAGCATGGCATCTCCTATCACTTCTATGTGGACGACTCCCTAATATCTCTGCCCCTCAAAAGAGGTGAAAAATCCCTCGTACCTCTACTAGAGTGTTTAAAAGATATTAAGGCCTGGATGGCTTCTAACTTGTTAAATCTAAATGAAGATAAAAGTGAGGTCATTGTGTTTGGACCCAGTCGGGCCAGTGATATCCTTTCTGTTGACCTGGGCTACCTGCAACAATATGCGAAACCCGTAGTGACAAATCTTGGTGTGAAAACAGACAATGGTTTTAAACTTGATAAACAGAGAAACCCTGGGCTGGATGGACCTGGCGTCCTCCTACTTAGGGGGGTGGGGGATGGGACTGAATGAAGGGGCCAGTCAGGAATCTGGTCCCAGTGAGGAGGACCATTCTGGCCTCCCTATGACCTCCTTCACCTTCCCCCCTTTGGTCATGTCTCACTACATACACCTTTAGGACTCTGGCGGGCGGGCAGGCTGCAGGGCATTTGGTGGGTGGGGCTGCTTTATTGCGGCCTCGCCCTTCTTCCTCCGCCATTGGCTGCCCTCAATTTTAATTACACATTAGACACAGAGGGCTTGGGGGGTGGGAGGGGCACGATGGGAGGCTCCACTACCTGACAGTTGTGGGGTGCGCCTGTGTCACAACTGCCATCCAATTTTAACTGCACCTTAGTTACCACACACCTTATCTTTACTCCACCATACAACACTTCACAATCCATGACATGCATCCAACACAAAACAATATATTTACAGAGGCAGGCAGAGGTGTTGAAGGAGTGGGTGGGATTCTCAATGGCCCCGTGTCCTGCCCCTGGAGCCCCGGGGCGTCGGGGGTGCCTTGGGGTTGGTGACGGCCTTGCCTGATCTGGGGTGGGCGTGGCTCCCCTGGCGTGGGCTTCTGGCTTTTGCTCATTTCTGGGCAGGTGGTGTGTCCCTGGGCCTGGGGGCCCGTTGTCTCCTCTCCTCGCCTGGGCCCTCTTCGGCAGGGGTGGGGCTCCCGCTGCTTCCCCCTGCCAGCTCTCTCACAGTGGGGGCATTTGGGAGTCTCTGGGGCACATGGCTGGTGTTGTCGGGGTAGGTTGTGGTGCTCCGGCGGTAGAGCGGGTTGGCCGTTAATCGGAAGGTTGGCAGTTCAATCCCGGCTCCCACAGGCTGCATGTCGAAGTGTCCTTGGGCAAGATACTGAACCCCGAATTGCCCCTGGTGGCTGTTCCGCTAGTGTATGAATGTCAGTTTCTGTTTGAGCACTTAGGCTCAGTGTGTGAATGGTGAATGCAGATGTAGTGTTCGAAAAGACTAGAAAGGCGCTATATATATATATATAAAGTATATATATAAGTATATAAGTACGGAGCATTTACATGTGCTTTTTCCCTGGGCAGGGTCTCTGGATGGCTGCTGGGCGTTTAGTTTGTGCATTGGAGTCCAGGGGAGTCATTTCCTCGTTGGCTTGGAGTGACCAGTTTGCGTCCCTGGTTTTCTTTGTTGGCCTCAGATCCATGCTTCCCCATTTCTCTGTCGGCCAGTTGATGGACCCCTCTGAGCTGAGCTGGTTGATTTTGCCTCGTTTTGCTGGTGTTGCACGGTGGCCTGGGGGCGTGCTGTGCATGGGGGATGTTGGCTGGCGCGGGCGGCCTTAGTTTTTCCGGCGGTTGGGGGAACGGTGGACTTTTATTGGCGGGTGCACGGTGACCTGCGCGGCACGTTTGCTGCCGGGCTGGGACTTGCTGCTGGTGTTTCATTCTGCTGGCTTTCGCTGTTGTGTTGTTCCGCTCGCTCTCTCTCGTTTGCCCGACCTCGCACGCGGGACTCGCAGGGGGCTGCTGGGCATTGGGTGTCGCCGTGCTCGCACAGTGCGCGCGTTGGGCTCGTCACTTGTGCATTGATGTTGATGTTTGTATAGCATTTGGGCGTTTTGGTTGTTCGCTGCGCGGCGATGGGGTGTTGGGTGGGGGGGGGAGCACTGGTCTATGTTGTGTGCGTGCCGCGGTTGGTCCAGGCGCTGCTCTTCCGCGGGTTACACTTCTTGCGTTCCGTCGGCATTGCGTTGTCAACTGGCATTTGGATGGTCGTTTTTATTTATTATTATTTTTCTTTCTCCCTCCCCTATTGGCTACTGGGGTTCTTGCCTGCCTGTTGCTGGGGTAGGTGTGGCACAGTCGTGGCGTCCCACTCTCACTAACAACTACATTCTTTAACAGGCTTATGCGCACACAGACACACACAGTCTCACACATAGACACAAACAAATTTAGGTCGTCCGTGGTAGAATTATTCCTGATGCTTTTCTTTCAGTTACTTATTTAAATTAATTGTTATTATTCCAGCTCTCATGGCTGTGCTGTGTTGCTTATTTAGTGTGCGTGACCGTTTCTTGTATTCCTTTTTCTCTTAGTTGTCATACTATGTCAGCTGTTTATTGCTGCTGTTCGGCTGGTTGTCTTTTACTTTTATTGTTTGTTTGTTGTTGTTTTTCTCCATCCCAAACCCCCTCCCTGTTCTAATGCAGGTTTCGTTGCTTTCTGCAATTGGTGTTTCCCTCTGCTATTCCCTGTTGTCCCCCACCTTCCATCCCCCTTTCCCCCTTCTCTTACAAGTGTACTCTGTGCTGTCTGTTTGTGCCCCCCCATCTCCACATCTGCCCCCTGTCAGGCCCGGTGACAAATCAATACATAATTAAATAAATAATAAAACAGACAAAGAAGTATATTAATACTCTCTTGTTAAAGTAAAATCTATCTGGCACAATATGGTATCCAGCTCATCATACTCTATACCAGGCTGCTGGGCAGGACAGACAAAAATAAATAAATAAATAAATAAAAACTACTTATAAAAAAAAAACTACAGATAAATATTATTGTTAAATCCTGTTTTATCTCGTAAGCACTTTGAACATGTGATTCATGCTATTATCTCAACTCGTCTGGACTACTGTAATGCACTTGGTGTTAACCAAACCTCTCTCTCACACTTACAGGTAGTACAAAACTCGGCCACTCGTCTTAACTGGAACTTGCAAGCATGAACACATTACACCAGTGCTGGCCTCGCTCCACTGGCTCCCTGGTCCATTTTAGAATAAATTTTAAGAACTTATTGTTTGTTTTTAAGTCACTGAATGGGTTGGCACCTCACTACATCTCAGACCTCTTACACGGTCACTTAGGTCTACTGACCAACTTCGGCTGGTCGCTCCAAAAACCAGGGGCGACCGTGCATTTTCAGCAGCAGCCCCTAAAATGTGGAATGACCTCCACAGGTGAAATTGGCCCCGACCCTCGAATGTTTTAAATCCCGTCTTAAAACCCACTTGTATTCCCTGGCTTTTAACCCAGCATGAGAGCTGTGTAGTCTGGTTGTTTTATGTGTTTCTACGTGTTTTATATGTGTTTTTATGTTTTATTTCTTGTTCAGCACTTTGTAAATCTTTGTTTTCTATAAATGTGCTATATAAATAAAATGGATTGGATTGGATGAGTTGACGCCGGACAAAACCGCCGCACAGCTGCTATCTGTGTTGGTTTGCCTGACGCCATTTTCCCACATGTTTTCCTCTAGTTTAGTTTGTTGTTGTACAATGTGCACACCCTGTGGCCCTGTTTCAGAAAGCAGGTTCAACAAACTGAGTGTAAACCAAACTCCGAGCTGTCAAACTTAGAGAGTTTCCAGTTTCAGAACAGGTGTTTAAAATTAGTTCGGTCAACTCTGAGTATGTTGAGCCAGATGGAAGCGCGTGCATGGTGATAAAAAAAAGCCATCATCAATGGAGCTCCAATACTACGATTCACCATGGCAACGGGTAAATAAAGGCAGAGCTTCCATTTTAATCGGGTGGAGCTAGAAATATGAATGTATGCCAACGCGGACCATGATTGGCTCTAAAACGCAGGAGTGGAGGAAGGATTGATACGTTAATATTACATTTTATACAGCGTTGCTCATTCATCATTTACCAGACTGGAATTTCCTTAATGAATGATAAAGTGCTGGGATTCTCCTACAGCCTGTTATTCATTTTAAACAGCTACAGGCCTGTTTATTCAGCTGTAACCTGACGGGACTAAATGTGGTGGCAATAACTGACGGTGAAAATATTAATCAAACAGATTAGACTTAGTTTAGGTTACTCATGGACCTGTGATTGTAAAGCCAGTCAGACTCAGTAGGCCTATGGCTATTAACGATTTTTTTGCTATGTAAAATGTGTCTAGGTTCAAACTGACTGTGAAGTTTTAGACGTCTATGTTACATTAATAAAATCTTTCTCATTTTGTATTTTATGAAATGCTGTCAACACACATTCAGACTTTTTATCAGCAGATAATGAAAAACTCACTTTTAAACTACATGTATTTGTTTCAGCTGCACCACAGTCATCCTCGCTCAGAAATATTCACATCATATCCAGCTGATAACTACGCTAGGAATGTTCAGTCTGTACGACTACAAGATAAAGGGTTACTGTTCATTGATCAGTTTTATACAGATCAGTTTAAACAGTATACTGCAGCACTTTAGCGCATGGTAAGTGTTTTTGTGCAACTGTTGCCAACCTGACAGCTGCCTTAATGTCCACAGAGTCACTGTGTTACAAAGGACAGTGTAGCTTATAGATTTGATTCTGTGCTGAGGATAAATTTACGATGTCCAAAGATAACTCTCTGTCCATGATCATAAAAGCGGTCATGTTCAAGATCATGTTCGGGTAAAACAAAACAATAGCCCATTTAACTGTGATTTCTATGTTTCTAAAGACAGAACTGCGTTCCAGTATGTGCTTTGATATCGTAAGTCTGAATGAGGAAATGCAGATGGCCGCTTCAGGCTCCGCAGGAGGGGAGGAGTCAGAGAGAAACTCAGCGTTAGTTGAAGTAAACCTCCTCCCGACCAGGGTAGGTTCACAGCCTAAGTTGCCGGGGTTACAGACCTAAAGTTTATCTGATCTCGCTCTCTGAAACCGAAATCCCAGAGTTTCCCTCATCTCGGGCTCAACTTGCTCAGAGTTTTCACTAAACCCGCTTTCTGAAACAGGCCTCTGACTGGTGAGTAGGAGACATAGGAGAAGCATGGCGCTTGTGATTGGCAAGGAGGTTTGTCACACAAGGACGAAACTGAATGAATGAATGAATGAATGAATGAACAGCCGTTTCGGATATATTAGTTAGTGAAACTTTTTGTAAGTCACACCCTGCTCCTGGACTCATTTGTAAATTTCAATCTGTGCATGAAGTAACTTTACTTTCCGTGTTAACAACAAAAAACACCTTTAAGCTATGTCTGAGCTCTAGCTTTTTCTCAAATCTTCTTACAGAAGGTATACCTTCCTAGGATTAATGATTGGGTCACATAACCATACAGACAAACAATGACTTTAGAGGCTAGCTGGTCTCGGGTCTACAGTCCTACTCAGGGATCTGATTGAGACAGAAACAAAACAACAAAGCTAGCAAAACAAAGAACTAAAATGATGTGAACTATTGAATTTATCTTTAAAATCTTAACTCCTTTAAGAATCACAGATGTCTACTTTTCCACACATTGCCCTGCCAAGCAGAACATTTTAAATGCAGTGAAAGTAAAGACAAGGCACATGTTGGTACACCATGTGACTGGCTAAATGAAGCACAATCTTGTGAAGGGAGCCTCTCTCAGCTGGAAAACACACAGTCCCCCCAACGTGCATGCATCATGACATTCCATAAGCTCTAACTTACCTCAAAGCCCATTCACTATTAGAAAGCAAGTAGCGCCTGGAATATCAGTTGGGTTGTTTGGCAATACTGACAAACTAATTTCAAAGTAAAAGAGAAATAACAATAGAAAAGCATGTGAATAAAAAGTGGCATTAATGTTTTCTAGAGCAACAGTCCAACGACATGATGTGATCGGTGTCCTTCATGTTCATGTGTGTACTGAGAGGAGATGGACAACGGACCGTCTTCTCGTAATTAATTGTTGAAGTTTTCATTTCAGGAAATATGGACCTTTCCATAAATCAATGTTTTCCACACAGATGAACATTTTTTTAATTACAAGATCAAACTCACCTCATTTACTTTGTTAGCAGTGTTATTGTCCTCTTTTTGTTTCTCCTCTTTCTTTTCAGGCTTATTGTTGCTATTGTTCTCTGCTGCCTTTGTCTGTTGCTGCCCATCAAACAATGGAGGGAGATTGATGGAGATGGAGAGACAAAAAGGGGGAAAAAAGCAACGTGAGGAAAAGGCAGAGGGAACGTGACAAAATCCAGAATGACAAACAGACAGAAAGTGACATAGTTCTGATGATTTAGGACATTTGACGATGGACTGAATCTTATCAAACTATTACTTTGTGTGTTTAATTATCAAAATGCCACAAGGATAGTCTTTGCAGTCCTCAGGATTATGGGTACTATTTGTGTCAGTGCCCTATTGCACTGACTGCTGTATCCAAGACTGTGTTTCATGTTACGGTGCACATGATCTCATATCACCACTACTACACAAACTATATCTGTGTGTGCTGAGTGGAAATTACAGAACTTGATAGACCAGAGTAGGGCGGAACAATTTAAAATATATATATAATTGCAATTATTGACTGCAATTGTGATGTGATTTGCGATATTGTTGGGAATTATAATTGTCACATCATTTTTATCATTTTCATTGAAAAACATTAAAATGGTTATGGCGTGATTTTACTTATAATTTTATTTTTCCCCATTGGGCAATTGGTTTTTTGAGGGGAATGGTACCAAACAAAGATGTTTTCTTAGGCCTGTAGAATATGATGTGTAGGCCGGGACATCTCTGCAGCACGACAGTATTTAATTTTAAATGGTATTTTCCAACACTTTTCACCATTAACAAATATTGCGCTATATGCGATTTGAAATTTGCAGTAACCATATTGCGATTTCGATAAAATTTCAATTTATTGTTAAGCCCTAGCACAGTCATGACCAAATGACAATACTCAGCCTACAACCCATGCAATATACTGTATAATTATGTCACTGTCACAGGAAGCAAACATGGAACCCCTTCTTCCAGCTTCAAGGCACTTTCTTGAAATGAAATGTGCTCTGCAACAGAGACCATCAGCTCCAGGAAGGAAACAACTGAATTAGTGGGAGGCTTTGTCTTTTGATTAATGACTTTGCTGCTACTGTACATTTCTCAGTTCCAATTCTGCGCTGTATGCCAATTTTGACAAGGCAACTCGGCAGTTATCCAGGCCATGTTACTGTATAGCACGAGCAGTCATTCAAAAAATAAATAAATAAAAAAATAAAAAAAATAGAATAAACTAAGTAAAGTGAGTTGATAGTGACTCTATATCTGAATACAACACAGTCATGTACTGTAACAGGGCTCAACGTTAAACTTTTTAGCAACTGGCCCCACCTGGCTTGAAACTTACTGGCCTGAAGACAATTTTTACTGTCCCTCCTTCCAAAAGTGTTTAATCGTTTATTAAATACATCCTGGATATAAAAAAAACTAAACAAAAATGTAATCATAGTTAAAACTATAAAAAATAAAAAGGTAAACAAAACAATTTACTTTTAAAACAAAACATACTAACAGACTCAAACATGATGTGGTCGCCTGCTGACAGCCATTTATGAAAAATGTACACAGAGCAGCGGACACAAGTCGCCTCTATCCTGATGAACAGGTTGCCATGGTAGTGACCTGTCAATCACAAGGTAGTCCCGTCCAAAAGCATACTCTGCATTATTGTCTATTTTCCCCTAAATAGGACCATAATATACTAAATGAACATGCTGTGTTGAAGAAGACTTGAAACCAGCGACTGAGACTACAAACTCATATAAAAATGTTTACTGAGGTAATAAATCAGCTGAGAAGTAGCAACATTTTACCATTATTTCCAATGGAACTCGCCCCCTGCTGGCCGTTAGAGAGCATGCAGCTTTAAGTTCCGTCTGCATGGTTTCACTTTCGACCCAGAGGTTGCCGCATGATTGAGATTAGAGAAATAACATTTGAAAACCTCTCGTCACGTAACTACAACTCTGGATTGGACATCGGTGCGCGCCAAGAGCTGCAGAACAACTGCAGGATGTGAGTTTAATTTAAAAAAAACAAACAAAAAATAACTAATGTTTTTGCCCGGGCCAGTGAGTTGCTAGTTCAACTGTCCCAATGTTACGTTTTACTGGCCCCCATCGTTATTGTCGAGCCCTGTGTATGTATTTGAGATAAACAGTATTACTATATTGTACAGTATCTCTTATGTATTTATTTACTGCAAGGATTTTATGACTTGCATATATACACACTATTTCTGGTGATATCATCCAACCTATCTTTCTGTAAATCACCTCCAACATCAGTGCTACGACAAGAAAATGAGAAGGCAGCTGTGGCTTTTACCAGGGGACTGAGCCTGACTTCTACCGCATCCTTCAAGTCTGAATCCCTGCGGGAAGACGGTGCGCTCTCTGTTATTGCTGCAGCTGCCACTGCTGCCGCTGTGCGGGAGGACGAGCGCCGTGTGGTCCTCGCTGGAGAGCGTGACCGGCTGCGACGGCGGCCTGGTGATCGAGAACGGGAGCGGGAGCGAGCACGGCTCTGGAAACCAGCAGCACTCTGAGGAAAAACACAAAGTCAAACAAAAGAGGAGATTATTTAACAATTGTACCTTGCTTTTATAGGTGAAACAGAAAACATATTAATAAGAAGACTACCTCATCTTGGGTATATTACAGTGAGTCCACATGATGCTGAAACACAGCAGGGTCATGAAAAGTGAATTCCTCCAGATCATTAACCAGTTAAGACAGTTTTTTTTAATTTGAGTGTTCCCACACTGGGCAGCCTTCTATCAGTCTGTGTAGTCTTCCTACACAGCAGCTACATTTCAGCCATATGGCCTTGACAATGATAAAATACAATAAAATTAAAAGAAATCGAATATTCTTGAAGTCGAAATGAAGACCAAAATGAGAACTCTCTTTATGAGCAACCTCTATAGCTGAGATTTTAATTAAACCACAGAAAAAACAATTTACACCAAGATACTACACAAAACAAATGTCCCATGAAACTGGGGAAAGACAGAGTGAAGTACAGGTTGTAAGTCTGTGACTCCGGGGCTACCTTGATGTCCTGCTCCTTGAGCTCCAGCTCAGTACCATCCTTGTAGATGACAGTGTAAAGCTGACTTTTGGCATCGAAGCCCAGCACCTTCACTTGATAATACAGGCTGCTGCCAGGCCAGCGGCCCATCACCATGTCCCCTCTCTGATACTTCACAGTAGGCATCTTCATTGACCTGAGAACAAGTGAAAGACAAGAGATAAAGAATGAGAGCAGAAGTAAAGAGAAAGTGAAAGAAGGGGGACAGGAGATTTAAGACCGCAAACACATGAGAGTCAAAGGACAGGAGAAAAGAATAGGTAGGAAGGGAAACACAAAGGAAATGAGATGCAAGATAAGGGTACAAAAAAACCTCTTTCAAACAGCTTCCTAAACTAAGGTCTACTGGACCGAGCAAAATCACTGTAAAAAAGATTTTTCCACTTTTGTCCAAACAGTTCAGGCGGGATGATTCAAAAGTGTAGAAACCTTGAACATTTGGCATAAATGTATGTTGAATTATTTAAAAGAAATCAGTCAATGCAGTGCAAACCTAATTTGCCACTGGTAAGTACAGTGAAGAAGGATAACTTGATATAATGACATTGTAATTGCACCCTACACTTTCTGTTTTTGTACAGCACAGCATGAGCTCAAACTTCAACAATCTGATTTAATGACAACTACAGTGGCATCTCCAAATCTCAGTAGGCTCATTGTCACTCACACTGCTTTGGCAGTTACATATTTGCTGCATTTACATACAGTGTAACATTGGCAGGACAATAATGCAGTGTTACAGTGTCATACCACTCCCAAGAGAGACACATTATGAATTACTGACAGTCATAACCTGCTCTGTCCCTGTAATTAATGAAGCACATTACCATAACACTACCGTGTATAACATATGTATATAAGTAACTGCATATATAGTTTTTATTTACATTTTTAATCTAATTCTAAATATATGTTGTGTTTATGTGTAGCGTGAACTGGAGATACAACTTTCATTTCATGGTGAAACCCTGTGTTGTAGAGTGACAAAATAAATGTACCTTGAGTGTAAACATTTTTTAAGGCACAAATTTATCATGCACTTGGCAGATGTTCTTCAAAAAAAGGCACAGTGTCAAGGATTAAAGCAAGCATTTCCAGACGAGCTCACTATGAGCTGTAAGATGCTTGTGAGCAAAGACAGGACCTGGCCTCTCCCCAGGCATTTTCTCTTCAAAATAAGTAACTGCAAATATGTTTAACCCTAGGGCAACATAATAACCGGCTCTACCCGCAGTCTAGACCAGCACCCCCGTAGGAATATCAAACTACACAGAAAAAAAAACAAAGTCAACTGAATCTGCGTTTCTGATTTTGTTTTGCTTGCTCATGTTTAAAACTCAGCAGATGTATGGTGCAGCAAAGCGAAGTCATCCTTTCACTAAAAAAAACCCTACAGGTTACAACTATTTTTGTACCAATTGCCCTGCTAGTTGTCCATGATATAAAGATTCCTGCTTCAGTATTGTCCAGATAATTCAATATTATCCTATAGAAGATTAAAGCGACAATTTATGACAAAGGTCAATAGAATATGACATTATTTTCATGTGAATTGCTTTAGATTCATTATCATTAGCAGTATGAATTAGACAATTAAAAATCATCAATCAAGTATGCATTGTATTTGTATACATACATCTTTGGTTGACAATTTCAAAATCATCCAAACATCCTGAGAGGCTGGAAAACCTACATTAGCTAACACAAAAAATCCTACTAGTGTGCACCACTGGACACAATGAGGTAGGCCAGGCAAGGTCAGCATTATGGAACATCAGTGACCAGGGAGGCTCAGTGTCTAGAAAACCACCACACTACTGCAGAACTGCTGACAGGTCTGTCCCTGCTAGGTTTACCCAAAGCTGTCTGTCTGAAAGAGTCCAGCCATTCAAGTCGCAGCCAACCAGGCAAGGAATTTTACACCAGACACTGCACAAATGACATGAAACTAAACTGTAGTTGAGGCTCTTAAGTTCACCAACCCTAGTAGCCAGTTTGAGGACAACCATGCAAGCTTACTGGGCTCACAGCTGGTCAGTTTTACTACTCGACAACCACTGAGTTCTGTGGGCAAATATAATTTTCTTCTATGCTGCATAAACTAATATCTGAATAACCGCCAACTGAAAAAGAATAAAAAGGCAAGTCAGACATGTATGTGCTACACACCACTCAGCTCATTAAAAAAACAATCTATATTAAGAGATAAATGGAGGTTACTATTACTCTAAATAATTTTTCCATCTCACCACACCAGTGTCAGCAAAAGAAAACAGAGGAGTCATTGCAATATGTAAGAAATGTTTGATAGTAGCCCCTTAACAAGACCGTAAGTTATTGGAACATTCAGGACAACAGGCTTTGGCTTCAGCAAAGCAAATTTAGGTCTTTACCTCCAGCTCTCTACTGGTGACAATTTTAGCAGCATACCCTAAGGACAGCCTCCTGTCAACAGTCCTGCTAATTAAAATTCCAGTGGTTAACACAGGGCCATGCTTCAATAAATGGCAGGCAGCATGTAGAAACTGCTTTGAGGTTATGGGTTGTTGTTCAGGTTGTGCTTTTCACCCTAAACTGTCCGTCTGAGCATTATACATATATCAAAGAAACCACATGTTAATGTTAAACTTGACAATATGGTAAATATTGACAATTGTACAATAAAATCCGATGTGTTCTTCATCAATCTCCTGAAGCCTTTAGAAACACGAAAAAAAAGCAAAGGCTCCAACAGACCATTTAGATGTTGGCTCAACAGGATTGCTACAAACACGCAGGGAGAATCACATGCATATGCAGCCAATCCCTAATCCACTGGTAACTGATCTAATCTTGTAAATCCACAACATCTGAGTGAAAACCCATCTCAAAGCGACACACCCAAAGTGAGTCCCTGCGCTGCTCTCCAGGCTTGCCTGCCGAGTTATGGGATGTGGAAGTCAGGGCTGAGTCGTGAGAGTTTCCCATCAGATCTCAGGCTGCGCTGATGAAAGGATATGAGCTGTAACGTGGGTGGAGTGTTAAATATAAGATCACGCAGACATCCCCCCTTTGTGCTGAAAACCGCTGTTTAGCTCCACCTGGTATGCAGACCTTTTGAAATGAAACTTGTCAATTAAGATGTAAACTCCCACCAAAGAGGCGATAACCTGTTGTACTGACATTGCAGTGACTATAACTTTGTTTTTATAATGGTAGGAAAAATCGGCATGGTTTGCTTTGGCGGACAACTCAGTGTGACACAAACTTTACTCCCTAACGTTATTTTAATGCGCCATCAAATGTCAGGTTAATATAGTGTTAAGTCGCAAGATCCACGATTTAACTTTATTCTGCATTGTCAGTTATATAGAAGAGACAACTTATCTGTTGTAACGCAGCTATTACAATATAATACCAAATAAGCGACAAATTAAAACTAACGTTATGCTTTGAAAAGGGAGCGTTGAAATACTTGCTTTTCCAATCTACGACATTTTTGACTCGATTATATTCATTGTTTCGTTAAATTTAACTTGTTCTTACTCTTTAGGTCCATAACGTTACAATTGAGATATTATACTGCTTGGCACACGAATGCGAGCTTGTGTTATCGTCTTTAATGATAGTAGCTTACTTTAAGCTGTAACGATAGTCGTTATGCTATAACTCACTTGGAATATATAGGAGCTGTTACTTTAACCAAATGCGCCTAACGTTAGCTTTGTTAGCCTCAAGACTGCTGTGATGCAGTTGCAAGCGACAGATAGCAAAGGAGGGAAAACGTCATGCATTCAAATACTGTTGGCAAAGAAACCAAACATCCGTCAAAGAACGAACCCGTCTGCACATAGAAGTTCAACAAAACGGTATTCAGTGACCGTATCACAGCAAAAGATTTTAAAACACACAGTGCGCAGGGTGTCGCAAAGCCGGCTAATGTTAGCGTTACAGTCGCATATAGGTTGTCTTTGACTAAGCGGGCACAGTCTAATTTCTGACCATGGATGGGACCGTTACGGTTGGGTGTCCTTAATCGGGATGTTGACGAATAGCACTTACAAGCAGTGTTGCTGGCCAAAACTAACAAATATTTCTAATACAACTACAAGCTAAAAGTTCCAGCACATATATATATAACCTAACATATCCTCCAACATTTTAGTTGGACCAATGGAAACAACTTAAGGTTCCAGCAACTACTCGGAGCCTGCAGAGCCGTTATACTGACAGCTTGAGTTAGCTTCGGCTAAACCCTAATTTCTCAACAAAGCGATTTGCTATTTTGCATCACATACAAATGCGTCGGACGGTTGTACTTACCTTAAAAATAGGCAAATAATTCCAGAGAGTAAAACTGAAAGGATATTCCAAAAAAAACAAGGAAATAATAAATTAAGCTTTATATTTTAACAACGGACTTTGTTAACGTTTGACGTATAGCTCGTTCTCCCTCCCTTTCTGGGCGAAACCCACCGGTGACTAGGAAGGCGCGAAGGCTGCCGATTGGCTAACTCAACGTTCATTTCAAACAGTTCTGCAATTTCATTGGTTATCGGTGGATTTTAACTGAGTTTGGATTGGTTCTGAGGGAGTCACGACTACTTTGTTTACTGGTGTCAAATTACCGTCAGACAAAATGGTTGAAATTGTCAAAAACACATCTCACATAATAAACATTACTATAATAGAAATATTCATACTGAAATTAACATAATATTGTAATAAAAAGTTAAATATGAATGTATTATGTAATAAATGTGTTATTAAAACAGTAAAATTTTAACATATATACAACATATTTCCTACTATATTTATTAATGTGGCCTTCTGTAACAGTGGCAACTATAACCAGAATCCTGGTGAAATTGACTCGAAATTGAAATTTTATTTGTATAGATCCATTCTTACTTTGTATGCCCAAGGCAAACATGTTCCTTTTTTAATCTGTAATAAAAATGACACTAGAGGAAGAAATATAATTTCTATATTTTCTGCGTGAAAGCTTTCATCCTAATGGTACTGTACTCTTACTGTAATGCTCCTGACTTATTGTTGTCATTCTGTGTTAATCAAGCTCTGGGGGACAGATGTTCACATTACATCACTTGATAGAGTCAGTACTGTCACAAGTTGCACTTCTGTTGCACATTTTTCATATGGACTGCATCATTTATCACAGTATATTTATCAAAACATTTACTTAATATGAAGAAAGACACTTGAACATATTTGCATAATAATAATGCTGCATAGGAAACAATTATCTGTCCTCATTTTTCGGGAATCATCCATCAAAAAGTGAATCTTGAAATCATGAAGTCATCACACTACAAAGAAGTAGGAGCCAATATATCTAATATGTTCCATACTAAAAACCAAAATAATATGCAGATACTAAAGCTTACTGTATGCTGAATTATTATTAATTGAATCATTAGCTCAAATACCATAAAACAGCAGACAACATTAAATTGTTAAAATCCTGTAGCTTTTTAATTGTGTTTGACCTTCATAACATATTTCAGAGTTTAAGTAAGTTATGCAATTTTCTTTAATCTCTTTAGTCATTACCTTACTGTACCTAATTATCATGGATTTATTAAATTGGTTGGCATCAAACTACTTCCACATAGCAAGTGAGCCAAGTCACTCAGACAAGTTCAAATGAGAGTCAGTAACGGCTGCATGGAAGGTCTTATTTGCATAAGCAAATGGTAATAGGAGACCTGACTGTTGTGACACAAAATTCACACCTGCCACTCATACCCAAAGCTCATAAACACCATAAGAGGAAGAATACTGATTTTGAAAATTCAAACTCTCCAATCAGCGTTGTGTTTTTTCAGGTTCCTCGTCTTTCTCTCAGCAGCTCAGGGTGTTTTCCTGTCTTAGTGCAGCTTTCGCCACAGCACAGCCCTTCTCTGGCTGCAAGTCAAACCTCAAATGAACTGAAGATGCCATACCTCTCTATGCACCGCCCACAGGAAGTATAAGTGTATGTGTTGTAAAGAGAAGCTGCACAGACACATTTTACAGCCCATAAAATGCAGGAAGTCACCTTTAATCTTAAACACAGATTAGAAGTATTTGTGGCAACTGCAGTTTTTTCAAGTGTCACTCAGGAACCTTTTGAGGTTATTATGAAATATAATATAATGAATGGCTAAGTTGTATTTAGATAATTTGGTTTTGGTTTCTACAACTTTAATACAATCGAACAAAGAGAAATATACATAATTGAATTTTTTATTTATTTTATTTAAATACCATATCCACAAACCCAAATGCACAGATTCAAAGCCTATATTCTCATTATTATCATTAATCAAATCAGTATAGTGATTTAACCCTTCAGATAATAACAGCATTGCAAATGCATTAATTAAATACATACACTGGCTGCTCATGAGTTACTTTAAGACGAGTCGTTTATGAACAGCCAATTGTTATGTGCGCACAAAAACACTCCAAAACACCCCTTCTGATGTTTTCCCTCCTCTTTTTCAACAGCTCTCCCCTTTGTTCATCCTGTGATGTCATACATCACTAACGCCAGTGAGTAAGTTTTCTAAGCAGACAACAGAAAAAGCGAGCTGCATTCGACAGACAGATGGAACGGGAAGCTTCTGCAAATACACAAAATTTTGTTGCGCAAGAGGAAAAAATGACCAAACCCTGATTTTACATGTTCAGAAAAAAGAGAAAAGATTTAACTATTAAAGAGCTGTGATGCATCACAGGAGGGGAGGTTCAGTACTAAACCCTCTGAGAATAGTCCTTGTAGCTGAGCACACTGAAAGTGCAACCCACAACTTGACAGTATTGTAGGTTCAAATCTTGTTCTCAGTACTGTCATCCTTTCACTCTCCAGCAACACAGCAGCAGCTCAGCTCGGCTCCGCTCACTGACAGACAGCAGCACAAGAAGGAAGGACTGCAGGCTTAAAGAAAAAAAGTTTCTCGCTCTCATTTGCAGTTAGTCTTCCTCTTCCTATCCTGCACTGCTAAGAGTGAATGTGAGGAAGACATCTTGTAACAATTAATGGGCTGTGAAACAGGGGCTGACCTGGTGGGGGATAAGGCCTACAGGGAACTCAAAGTCTTCATTCACTTAAAGTGAGACAGTGACGCTTTTGATAGAAGAAATAACACTTCTTAAATTCATAAGCAACAAAACAAAGATGACTTTGTTCACTTCAGTACACCCAGGGGTTTTGCTGCTACAGCCCCACTTATGGTGGCTAATGTTAGCAAACTTTAGATAGACATTGCCGTGTAAGTGATCACTCAGTTCACTGACTCAAAGAGTAACCTAACACTAAATCTACTTTTCTGAGTTATTAAATTACATAGTTTAATTCAATTCTATTTATATAGCGCCAAATCACAACAACAGTTATGTCTGAGCGCTTTTCATAAAAGCGCAGGTCTAGGACATACTCTATGATGTTATTTACAGAAGCCCAACAGTTCCCACCAAGAGCAGCACTAGGCGACAGAGGCAAGGAAAAACTTCCTTTTAAGAGGCAGAAACCTCGAGCAGAACCATGACTCAGGGTGGGCGTGAGAGAGAGAGAGAGAGGGGAACAGAGAGAGAGACGGAGGGGGATGGAAGGAGAGAGAGAGGGAAGGGAGGCAGCCTACACAATATACACACAGAGGTACAGACAGTAAAGGACAGTTTAAGGACAGACAGTTTTTTAATGTAAAACTCAGATAAAACTGAAGTTATTGTTCTGGGGCCTAAGCACCTCCACAACGCATTCTCTAAAGATATAGTTACCCTGGATGGCATCGCTGTGGCCTCTAGCACCGCTGTGAGGAATCTTGGAGTTATCTTTGATCAGGACATGTCGTTTAAGTCTCACATGAAAATGTTGTGATGATGTTTGATATATATCATAAAAACCAATAAAAATAAGATTAAAGATGAAACATCTTGGTCAAGGTTATTAACATTTAAAAAGAAACAAGTCCTAGTCTTGTATTGCAATTTTTATTTAATTTGCTCAAACAAAACAATATGTTAGCATGTAAGAAAAGACTAATTAACATGAGAACAGTATGGTACAATGCAGATGATAAAAGAATTCTGGAAACCCATCTAAGAAACTTGCTTAAGCCAAATTCATTGCAAATATCCCTGCAAATTCAGAAATCCTTTAGCTCCCTCAGCAGAAAACTGGGTTTTTGTGGACAAAGATAAAAGTTCCCATCAGCAACCTGACGTTAACATGGAGCAGACCTCACTGCAGAGGACAAAACGGATTTCCAAGCGCGTAAAGAAAGCTAAGCTGCTGAACACAAGGTCTCTGTGACAGTTAAATGGCATGACACTGTAGCCAGACTCATCTGGCCTTCCAAGCAGGGCTTTAGGTTTAGAAAAATCATCTCAGAGCGAAGATCATCTTTGAACCTATCTAGGCTTCATATCTCAAAGATTTGTTTGTACTTCTGAACTTTAAGAAAAGCAACCTAACAACTATATGGAAATAAATCACATTTATGTAAAAAACAAAACAAAAACAAAGAAGATCTTGGTGCAAAGATGTTTTCTCGGTGGGGAACAGTACAGAGGTCATTTAATTCTCCCTTCAAATTGACATGACCATGATGGAAAGAAGAAAGACAAACAAAATGCAAAACAACTGCACATGATCATAACGACAGTCCCCAGATATTATTACTAGTCATCTTTATATCTTTGACATATTAAATGCAACTTCGGAACAAGGCACAAACCACATAGTTTCACAAAGAGATAAACTTTTCTTGATCAAAACATTTCACCCGCCATCATGTCCAAAGGACTGAACATAGACACAGACATCTTCCTTCCATTTTCAACATCTTAACAAAATGACACAAAAAAAGGCGACTTTGTTGAGTGTGATTATGTTTAGCAGGAGCTGAATCCTTTGGTGAGATAGCCACACTGTTGGTCACAGAGGCTTTAAGCAACTGTATGTTGGATTGCTCTGTGGATTTTTGTCTTAAAGTGCAATCGATGCGGTGTAAACACACTACAGGGAGCGTCTTGGCTGAGTGTTTCCATTTTAAAAAGTGGATGAGAAGATGAGATAACTTCACCAACAGAGACATAGAGCATGAAATCTAAAAAAAGATGCCCAAAACCCCTGTCTACACTCCAATCAAAGGGTTATGGCATCTGTATGTCTGAAGCAGAATGAACCCATTCCTTTTTCTCATCACAATATTTTTAACAAGTTTGACCTGATCTAAAGTGAACGAGAGAAGCTGTAGGGAAATTTAATTTTCTCAAATCAGTGATATCCATACAGTCTATGGTGATATCTCATCTTTTATAGCAAAGCTATAACATCCAAGCCCTTGAACACAGTCTTGTTGTATGAGATCCAACAGCCACAGAAGAACTAATTAACAAACCTTTCACTGGGATCCCAGGGTACAAGCAGGCCACGGTGTGGCTTAGCTCATTCTGCTAATCATAATTCAAAGGGGCACTCCACCGATTTCACACATGAGAATCAGTTCACTGCCACTCAGCCTTCTATGGTTCTGGAGAAGCTAACCCTGATGATGTCATAGTGATGTCACCAGGGTAATCTCTGCCTATGCTTGGAGACTACATATGTTTTGCAGAAATCTAGCATTACAAGCTGGGAGCGTGGAGTCTGAAAGATGTTTACATTTATCAGACAGTGTCCAACGAAAAGATGCTACTGAGTTGAATTATGGGAATTGTAGGACTAAAAGCCGGGATATTTCACCCTTTGCTGATTTGATTTTGACTGTTGCTTTTTCAAAATATGCTTATTGCAAGTCTCTCAACTTAATGGAAGTGCAATACTAAATCACTGTAGTGCCCCTTTAAGTTACAAATACTGTTACTGTTGCAAAGGAGCCAGAACAGTCACATTAAGGATGAACTGTGGCGCATTGTACTGCTTTGGGAGATGTCTGAACCAATGGATGCATGTAACAATCACGACACCACAAAATTCTCACTGTAGATGCTAAATCACAAAGCATCATTTTACAACTTGTTTAGGATAAGCCAAGCTTGTCCTGCAGACCCCACTCTGGATGGCTGTTAAGCCAGTCATGAGTCATTGATTGTTTTAGGTGAGCTGTCCCTCCCCAGGATCTCATTTAGAAAAAAGGATTGCAGATTTGTTACTTTGACATGTGACCTTGGAGCAACAGCTACAGTATTTGGACATCAGTCTCTCAGCTCACAGCATATCCCTCAAACTCAGCACTGAACTGAAGGAAATGTTGAAACAAAGTGACAGTTCCCTTATCTACCTAAAAAACACAGGAAAATACAGTTTCTCATTTTAAGGATTTGACAGCGGCAGGAGAAAAAGGCAAAGAAATAAAGATGAAACAAACACCACTAAGCACTGGTGAAATAGAACATGGCACATTCATGTCCTCACATGGACACCATCTCCTACACACTGGGGTTGTCCTGTGCATGTTTCAAAAGGTATACTTTATAAATGCAGTAAAATAAAAATAAAGGATTAAAAAAACATTTCAGCTCCAATGTGGCTAAAGATACAGTATCCTTGGATTTTATAGAAAAAAATAAAAAAGGAGTTTTGTGATTTAGAAACGATGTTATTCCATGAAATCACGTCTTACAGTGTTGCTCTGATATTCTTTCATGTCAGCCTTCAGTTTCACAGAAGATCTGCGATGAAGTTGACAAGAGGTGGAGTCACACAGAAAAATTGTCCAACAGGGGCTCGGGACGGCCAAAAAGGACAGACACTGAAAAATGTTTGGTGGTGTTGGGATCGGGGCAGGTGGGCCTTAAAATAGATGCTACACTTATTGCTTGTAATAAAACGAGTGACATTTAATGCACTTTCGTGGCAGACTTGTGACCCTCACCGTATAAAGAAAACTACCGTACATGTGTACACCAAACGCAGTACCTAAATATGACGAACATGACATAGACTGAGAGAGAAAAGGGGGAGAGAGTCTTTAAATCAAAACGTACCGGAAGGAAAAGTCAGTTCTATCTACACGTCGGGCCATGGTCAACGAGCATGACGGGTATTAGCAAATCAGCACTTGTTGTTGACAGATAAAGTTTGGTAGAGAGCTACAGTGGCTGCTGTCTGGCAGGCAGCAACCCTCCGCGTCTCGTCCACCTGAAACTGAACAGTATCAACAAAGGAAACAGTAAAATGTCTCCGCAGAGCGCTCACTCCAGAAGGGAAACAACACATCTGGTTATGATTCCACAGACGAGAGAGCATCCTGTTTAAAGACTGGATTATTGAGCTACTTGATATGGCCATAGATCTACATGGAAACAGACTTAGACTGGTTGATAGATACTTTTTTTTTTCTAAATAACTTTTTCTCTCTTTTGTACATATTCAGGTTAAAATAGTATTTGAGGAAGACAAGCTTTACAGTGTCCTGCAGTGGTGGACCTCACCAGAGACTGTCAGTCCCCCATACACACTCACACACACCCACACATGCACGCACGCTACCCCTATGGCATTATGGGAAAAAAAGTTTAGTTTCCATACCCACCTTCTTCCTGTCTCCAAACTCTCCTAATAAAACGTGCCTTTTGATAGGAAATCACGAGAGTTCTGATTCTTAGCCTCAACAACGCTGTTCACTTATGCGCCAATGGTTAATACAGTATCATCGAAGAGTTCAAGATTGTTTTTTAAAATGTTTTTTTTTCTTGTTATTATAGGACAAAGAGAGAGATATAATCTTTGCATAAAGACATTCGCTTCTCTTTCAGACGGTGCACTGTCCTCCAGGATGCGATGCCCTCAGCGGGAGGAGGGGGTGGGGCAGGGAGCCAGCCAGAAACATGAGCCTTCATAGAATGGATTCTGAGAGTCACAGCTATCCGAGTTACAACACTCCCAACACCACCCTGTCCATTGTTGTTCTGTCCGACGCTGCTCGGCCCCAAATTATCTTCTCTCTCAGTATTAAAATGAGTATTGTCATCATCACCGTCTCCATCATTTTGTTGATTTTATTTTCCGCTGCTGTATTGTCACGTCTTAAATTGACTGTGGTTGTCTGTCGGGTCATGTGGATGTAGATGTTCTGAAGAGGGAGTTTAGATCCTCTATGCTGTGCTGGACTTTCCCAGCTCCTCCCTGATTGCTAGGGACACAAAGATAAAGATAGACAGACGCATGTGAGAAACACAGAGTTATTTTTGAACTGAGCTCAACTTTACTTGTGAAGGGGGTTCTATGTTGGTCCTACCCTTTTTTGGAGGGCTGTTGCAGCAATGTGTGGTGTATATTAAGCTACCAAAACTTAAAATGATGTAATGCCTGTGAAATCCATAATATTGAGCGTAGCTTAATAATAGTGCATGATATCTGGGAACACGGCGACATCGCTAAAAATAAGAAAGATGGTACAGGAAACACGACCGGTCACATGATCAGATTATTAAAAAAAACACCCATGTTAGCCAGAGTAACATAGAAGAAAAAACAAAGGCGAAATGAACAAAGTATTACCAAACCACACGCAACTACAGTCTTCCTGTGCAATGATTATTTCTAACATTTCGTGTGCACTCACTTTCAGCTTTACCTCAAACTAATGTGGTTTAGATCATCTGGCTATACTGCTGGCTTGTTAAAAACCTGTCTGGTTGTATGACCGCTTGTGTTCGTTGCCCTGTGTTTTTGCCATGTTCCCAGATCTCAGCAATTACTTTGGTAAGTACAATACTTCTGCCCAAGTTGTAATAACCCACGTACTTCACTTACTTGTTACTGATATTCAAGGCCCAATTAATCCACTAGTGGGCCCTGGGGCACAACGTGAGCAGTGAGTCCTATTAAGCATGGCATTAATTAAATGAAGTTAATTCAATGAAAATCTATTTTAAAAACGTGGTAGGCAATTTATTTTAGAGGTATGTTTTGTTGTTTTAGTAGAGATTCTCTTTACATGCTGACAGCAACCAATAAATAAATTGCTCTTACTCAAAAATATGTGTGTGACTGGCTGGCCTCACTGCCTGTCTACCTGAGTGCACTCTACCTGCGCACTCACTGTAAATGAACATGTGTTTAGCGGGAGTGTTTCTGGATGGAGGCCTGTCAGGAGGGGGTGGGATTTTTTCAGTTTGATACTTTCAAAATCTAGCCGTCTCTTGATAGTTCTCCAACGCTGCCTACCCCAGCTTTAAGTATATGCACCACATAAGCCTTGCATTAATTGGAATATTGAAGGTATTAAAACTACATTTTGACACAGGGTCTAAAAATTACACAAAAACATTAGGTAAAAATCAGAAAGACACACTAAGACTCTATTTCAGTTCATATTATTGATATCAATAAGGCCTGAGTTCTAGTGGCACTCACACCCTCCAAAAAGGTTGGACCAGCATAGGACTGTCCTTCCCCCAGTTCAATATACTAGGGCTACTGCGCTGAATGCAGCTAGCTGCAGTAAACTCTCAGGCAGCTTGTCTGCAACAAAGTATAGGTGCTGCAGCTTGCTGAGAAGCAATAAGCTATGAGTCAAAATAGTATTGTACCTTTGATGTAAACAAATTAATTACTGTGTTTCAGTGAACAGAGTATTTTCTTTCACTTCCTGTCTTCAGCCAGCATTTCAGGTTAAACATAAGAAAAGCCCTGATATATAATATATAAATCAAAGTTATCTAAACAATGCCCAGTGGAAGGAAGGAAAGCAAGAAAAGAAGAAGAGTGCTCAATTGCTTTGTTTAGTGTTTGATGTATAGATTCACTACTTGAGAGATGTCTGACAGGTTTGGAGTCTCTCTGCCGGATGGCTTGAGTGTGTGTAAATAGAGAGCATAGGCTGCAATGATAATTACCATCAATGAGCTCTTCTTTTAGCTTTGACAGCTCCTTCCTCATCTCATCCAGAATGTCCTTAAAAAAAAAGAAACAAAACAAAGTCACCTTTCCATACAACATGATCAATTTCAGGCCTCAGAGAAGAGACAAATAAGTCTCCTGCCACCTACTCATTTCTACTGTCAACTCCCCTTGGAAAGTCACATGACATTAAGAAGAGATGCTAACTATTTCCTTTGGTTTTTGAATTTAGTTAGGTGAAGGCCCTGCCAACTGGCAAAGGGAGATTCTTTGTCTTCTTTACAAAGCAGCTAATAACTTAGTGGCAGCAAGACGTAACAAAACTGATTATCGGTTATACTCTTTTGCCTCCAATTCACACTTAATGAGAAGCCAATAATGAAAGTGAGTATAATAGTGGGTTTGTAGGGTGTCATCTGTCTCCCAGTCCCACTGTTGTGACCAGTTGTAGTGACAGATAGACAGGACACTGAGAGACTCTGTACTTATCTAACAGGCTCATTCACAGAGGTCAGAGGGAGGAGCTGCCTTAATATATGACGGATCACCGCACTCACCCACACTTTAGATATAGTTAAACTTGTCACAGGGCTGCATAACTAGTTATAAAAAACAGAACAAAAACCACTTGAACAATAAAAATCCCTGTGTAAGAACAGGTTATGCTGGACCAAATAAGACATCTAACCTTAATATCTATATATTATTTAACATTTTTGTATGATTTATAATATGCAGGTCATTACGATTTTTGTATTACAGACCAATATGAACTCAATATCTTGAAACAGAATTACAAGTAAAACTCATATAATGCAGGTATTTGTGCCATACAGAAAGTTGTTTATTACTGAGGAAGAGATTTTGTCGCATAAACAGGAAGTATAACGTCCCACCTATAATGTACTGTGATGAAATAAAAATTCACCTTAAAATTTGTGAAAAGGTGATCCAAGTGTTCACTTACCTGTTTCAATCTGTCATAGTCAACAGCATCTGTTGGCACACCGTTGGCACTTAAGGATGCAGTAGGTGTAGGAGTGGATTTAGGTCTGTGAGGAGAGACAAGGAAGAGAAAATAAAGTCAGTGTAAGAGGAGAACAAAGAGGAGCCAGGAATGAGGTGAACAAACAGGATGCTCAAACACTGGTTGCTACATTATTATCATCATGTATATCAAATAAATACACATTTGGGATCTAGTAAGACCACTCAAACAGCATCTGACTTCATACTAGCACATAAAATAGTACTAACCTGTGCAAACATCATAAAACAGACTGCTTGCAAACTTTCACTGGATCTTATCTGATGGACAACAGAATATGAGACACACCGTGCATCTAGCAAGAATGTGACTTGCAAAAATATTTCCATTATCTGGCTATTCATATTTTCACAGCCTGATCAATTTTCTGTTCAAGTCAATATACTGTCTAATGTAAAGCCATATGATTTCAACATCTGCTGCTGTAAACCCTTAACAGGAAAATCAACCTAACTTTTTTGTTGCTGTGGAATCTGATGGCAAAAACCTGTCGAAAGTATATATTTGTTCAGTAGAATAGTTTGAAATAAAATGTGCTCATTAAGGGACTGCTGCCCAATCTGCACTTAGGAACCAAATCCTGGTCATGCGCACACATTTGGCAAAGTCCATGAACCTAGACATGCATGTAAACACACAAGAGCAAACACACACAAAGGTCTCATCAATCTATGAAACTTAATAAGGGAGTTTGGATCTCTCCAATTATTTTGAAGATTCCATACATCCTCTTCCCCGTGTCAAGTAAGGACCCTATAGTGCAATGTCTGTGTGTAATTTATTCCAAATGCTTCTCAGAAAAGCGATACGCCAGGAGGATGCCAGCAATAGCGGAAAGACCTTGTATGTGCAGCTACACTGAGCGAATCATCAGGGGGAAATTTCACAGAGCAGCCTATCACTTTCAAGACAGGAAGTGTGACAGGAAGGAGAAGTGAATGAAAAGGAAATGAGCTCTGCAGCGGGTCATTTAGTAGCTATGGGTAGGAAATACTGTATGGAAATGAAGTTTGTGGTCCTTGAGATTTATATTTCAGAATGTGTAAAGATAATATCTGTAAAGCAGGACAGAAGACACAGAGGAGTTGAGAACTAACATCAGTCACAGCTGCAGTTTACACTCAGTCCAACATACTTTTTGTACAATGTTAATAACTTTTACAATATTCAGACTGGGAAACATTATACTAATAATTTTTGTTCAGTCTGATTTTTATCTCAAAGTTTTAATTTGATAGGAATTACATTAAAAGGAAACAGTGTTTTCTTTATCAATTAAACTGCCGTTTGGCACATTGTCATGACTGCTGCTTGTTGGTTTTGTCTGGAATTTCATGCTGAACACGTGATTTAATCCATATCATAAGGAGCTTACACAACTGTAAATATAAAACCATGTGCAGCACTATGAGTTCATGCACTTTAACAAGTCCCAGTGTGCTCAGCTCTCTGTGGGTCCCATACTAGATTCACTCTTAATAAGCTGCAATCAAAACGGCCCATCTGGTCTCCTCTCTTGTGCATGTGCGTGCACACACATACGCTTACACACACAGCGGGGCCTTATCTGTGAGTGCCTGCTGGATCTGCTCTGGCTCTATAATGATAATACAGTGCCAAGTCTATTCTGCACTGGGCGGACACTCATTTTTGTGTCTGTGTGTATGATAGGGTGGTTGTACAGTATGTGAAGTACACATATGGATTTTCTTGTTTTAAAGACAAAAACTTCAAACGTTTCGAGGACAGCGGGGAGAGCAGCATGCAAAAACTAGGACTAGATTAAGTTAGAAATCCATCATACAGACATGAACTGGTTTAGAAACACATCACACAGCAGATGAACAGAGCTGGCCCCTGCAGGTCGGTCAGGTTGGAAAAGACAACACAGGGTTCATTCCAAACGTTTCATCCAAGCATTTGAAAGTAGCCCCTCTCCAACAAAACCACGTCCATCACAGCAAAACTTGATGAAAAAAAGTAGATTGTTTTAAAGAAAGGGGTTTCTCAAACTCAACAGGGCCTTTTGTCTCTACCTGTTGGAGGAATCTGCTCCCATGGGATTTCTCCACGGAGACTCTCGTCTGTGTGAGCAGCAGAGACACTGACTTTACAAATTACAGCTTAGTATCTATCTGCGCATGTCCCCAGCCTGATGAGAAGGCTTTGGGTCAGGGCTGTTCATAATGCCCATTTAGCAGGCTATTATACGCTAACTTTCTCACTTCCTCTGGATTTAATCTAAAATAGAAAAGAATACCACCAAACCTCTAACATGGTTTTAATCCACAGTTAAATCTAAAGTATCTTTTAGTGGTCTTAACTAATCACTACAGTGTGACCTGGAGGTAAAAGTATTATCAGCCACTATTTGGCAACGCAGATAAGTGGCATCGTGAGGCTCTGACTGCACTTACTGTACTCCTGTTTACTTTAAATTGCTGGTAGTGACGCATTCATCCGACCAAACCAGCAGTCTTGATAACTGCTTAGCTAAAGTTGGTACAGCCTATTCTTCTTCATTCGCACACAGACATCAGCTTCAAGTTGGGTGTCTAACGTACATCCAGTGTGCACATTAAGGCGACATAAGCTTTAGTGATGTTAGCCAGTGCTGAACGGCCCAGCAGTGCATCATGCTGAAGCTAACTGATGCTAATGCTTTTATATGCCCCTATGGTCTCTTTCACTGTTGTACAGTGGTATTGCTGTTAGCATTCAGATGGGCAAAAAACATGAATATTACAACATTCTTTTACTTCTGAGCCATTTCAGTATAGAAAATGTACTTTAAGTGCAATAATACACAACAAATGACACAGTGTAAGAGAAACTACTTGTTCAACAGAGAAGAGGTGAGATACTTTACCTTCCGATAACTGGAGATTTGCTACCGTTCATGGTGTTTGTTCTTTCCCATGGCTTCCTCGGCATGTCTGGAGAAGAACAAAACAAAAACACAGCAGGAATATGAAAATTAAACTCCTCTTACATATGATATGCAGTTCAGCTAATCGTTAACAAAGCAAAATTACCCTGTATCATCATAAAAACAACAAGTAAAGTTCTAATAACTATAAAACAGCACATTTGCATGAAAACTAGACAATGCTAACTTGAATCCTCGTCGCCTGTGGGAGGAAGATGCATATTAATTCCTGTTGTTGCTCCCCCACTCTTCAGATTGCTTGTTCACTCACCTGGTGTGCTACAGGCTGACACTTTGGGGGTTGTGTTTATCTCACCCTCCTCCTGTTTGACAGATAGACAAAGTTCAAAAGGTCAAAAATGAGTCACACTCAGGCCTAATCCAATCAAATTTTGGTTTTAAAACTGAGACCTTTTGCTACGTTTGTACCTCCCGCCCAGACTAAAACGGCAAAAACGAAGACCTAAAAGGGAGAAGTTTGAAAACGCTGCCAACCCCGTTTTTCGTTTTGAAACTCTGGAGAGCGTTTTAGTGAAGACGGGCAAAAATGGAGGACTTTAGAAATGATGACGCAGACGCTCACGTTTGGCTCTCTGATTGGGTCTTATAAGTCATGCAAAGTAGAAACACGATGCTACTGACAGAGTTTTTGAGTTGGTATTAAATATTTATTGAAATATTTTGTACCATGCAAATAACACTTACAGCCTACACTTTTAACTCCTGTGTTACATTCAGTAACAGTCCCAGTTCGATATTGGCCCATGCAAAATAAAATCTGGTGTGGTTCTTCGTCTGTAGTAGCCTATATTCTTCTTTCGCCAAATCTTCTATAGCTACGGAATAGACCACCTGTTTCATGTTTACACTGGCACACGCATGGCCCAGTGTACGTGAAGGGCCACTAGATGCGTGTTTTCAGTCGTTTTAGTATAGACGGAGATCAACTCTGATACGCAGCTAGAAGTCTGGTGTGGACGGAGATCATATTTGTTTTAATTCTCCATTTTTTAACTAAAACTGAGTAGTGTAGATTCGGCCTCAGAGGGTCACAAATGTAACTTGTGGTGATAATCAGTGAGCGTTTCTACACAGACTGGACAATAGAAATCAGTGGAGGAGGGATTTAAAGCTTTAGAAACACATTTTAGTGAAGTGTTTGTCTTTAATTTGTTTGTGACCACGCTTCAGTTTTTTCCCCCCCATACGTAAAAGTTTACTTTGGTTTCTTTAATCATTAAGATATGATCAGCAAAACTCAACAATTCATACAGATGTTTCACATTAAAAGCTATGAAAAGGAGAGTTTATAACCTTTGAACAGCTGGAAAACTTTTAATGTGAAACATCTGTGCAGGAAGTGTGGGTTTCATTGACATCTAATCTAACTATAAAGGAAGCAATCTCATCAGTCTGTCCTTCGATTTCCTCAACAACATTCATCCGACCAACTTCACACTTAGTAGGTGTATTGATTAGGACCCAAGGGAATGCAGTGTCAAATTTGGTGCAATTTGGCCGTGGTGGTGGCGCTATAACAACAAACTTGACGTTTTGGCCTGTAACTTTAGAACCGCAAGTCTCAGAAAAAAACCCAAGAAAGCAACAAATCAGACTGCTCTGAACGGGTACGAGTTCTGAACGGCCACGCCCCAGACAGGTACTGCACTAATACATCACAAATAAAGGCAAAAGCCTGTTCCAAATAAAGGCCTGGTTTTCTCTGCAGTTCAGGAACATATTTCAGACTATGTTATATAGACGTAGTGATTACAGACTGGAATGTGTTGTGCGACATCCACACAGACTTTCACACTGAGTGATTGAGGACTCATTTTACACAGGAATGTAGTGAATGTAGAACACCCTGTACAGCCTGGACACACTGAGGAAACCATGTGTGTTATCACACAGAGGAGCTACTGTGTTATTCAGCAGTGAGAAGACAGAGCAGCTCTGATGATACTTACTGATCTCTGGTCAGGTTCAGGTGACGAGCCCTTCTCTGCAATTCTTCTCCTGTAAGGCACAAAGCCCAGGTACAGTTTAATGTTGACTAATAGCAAGTTACAACTCAAACCACTTCTTTCTTAACTCAAGGTTTTGAGTAAAACCTGGAATTCAGATCTACATTAATTCTATAATTAAGTATATTTATCATTTATTTGACTTGAGAATACAGTCAAACGAGGATTTTACCACAAATCACCTCAGAATTTTGCACACTACTGGGAGGCTGGGAACCTATGGTGACCAACATTGTGATCAGTTGAACAACATGTAACATATACTGCATACCAGCTGGAGCAGACTTTGTCAGTTCATCGTAACTGAGTACCTAATTGTTGTTCTCCTCAACGTCAACAGTGGCTATATTCTACCATTTCCAGTACATTGCTGTATTTTTAAATGTAATTATTTATATTACTTCTGCAAATACACGCATGTAACGTAGCTGTAATAAGAAGAAAAAAGTAAGGACTAATAGGATCTAATGGGTATTGGAACCAAAGAATGTTTATTAAAACAAGATCTGGGAGAAACAGAAAGTATGTGTACCTAGCTTGACATATACTGAAGCTAACAATAATATGTGATGTGACTCTACCTCCTGGCCAATAGGGCGCTCATCTCCTCCATAAGCCCTCCTCCTCCAGGCAGAGGGCCATTGCCTCTGGCTTCAGATTTGGCCCCGGCGGCCCCTCCTGCCCCCAATATGGCTGCTGCCAGAGCTGCCCCTGCGTCGTCACTCTGAAGGGATACAAGGAACATCTCTTGTGAAACACAAATGTTCTTTACAGGAGGAAGTATTAACACTATTTTGAGAATTATACAAGAATTGAAAACATTTTATTGGTTTTTTTTTTGTTCATATCATATCAGAGAAACTATAAATACTGAAAAATGCAGAAATGTCACATTTCTTGTTAATTTCTGTATTTCATCATGTTATAAACACAAGCAGACATGCAGTGATTTTGCAGGAAGGCTGTCAGCACTACATGTAAACCTCCTCTGAGTCTGAGAGGTGACAGATGGTGACTGTGTGTGTTTGATCATGCGTGAACGTGGATTGTGTGTTTGGACACTGATTCTGTGTGATTTTGTAAGAATATAATGTGTGAGGGCTGTGTATCAACAGTGTTTCTGTTGATCTTGTTGTTCTGAAACAAAGGACAGAGAGAAAATAGAAGTGTGTGTGTGTGTGTGTGTGTGTGTGTGTGTGTGTGTTGGGGGG
>NC_060159.1:3826266-3827762 GCF_021292245.1 Micropterus dolomieu
GGGGGGGGGGGGGGGGGGGGCATTTAATCACCTTAATAATGCTTTAATGAACTATAACTTGAATGGTACAGAAATGACGTATATGAGTATAGAAATGGAATGTCAAGCCTTCTATTGATCAAATAACTTATCAAGTGCTCACCCTTGGCACTTTGCGCAGCTTGGCTCCGGCGAGGGCAGCGGCCAGACCTGAGAGGGGGCGGTCCTCCGCAGGAGAGAACAGTCCGGCGGGAAGGGGGGGTGCCGGGGGAGGGGGTGGGGCTCCGGGAGGAGGAGGTGGACCTGGTGGAGGAGGGGGGGTCCCGCCTGGAGTCAGTGTAGGAGGGAGTGGAGGAGGTGGGGGTGGGGGAGGGTGGCCGGCTGGGGTGGTTGGGGTGACGGCCGGGGTGGCGGCCGCAGAGGTCACAGTGGAGCCGGGTGGCAGGGGTGGAGGTGGGGGAGGGGTGGGAGTGGTCAACCCCGGAGTCTGCACCACATCTGATGGGGGAAGGGGTTAGAGGGTAGAGGATGGGCAAAGACACAGGGTAGTGACATATTATTCAAACTGTCTTTTTTTAGGACACCAATACAGAGCAAAAACCTGTTGATCTCAGGCTCAGTTAGACCGTAATAAATTCCTTTAATAATACGTCTTAAATCTGACACGGCGTCTGCCTGTTCACTGTAAATTTCTGTTGAGGAAAGTGTTCTTAGACTGGAAGCAGAATAATCAATGATTGTGAAACAACTTCCCATTTTTATATAGAATTCACTTCAGCATAAATGATAAAGGAAAATAATACACATTTCATATTTATCTGTCCATCCCCTCCCTGTCAAATGCTCTTCTGCCTTACATCACTGTGATACTGCAGCATTTGACAAACCTGCAAAAAACGACAGAGCAGCACTGAACAATGTTTCAGCCTGAATAAGACTTTGTCAGATTACATCATCACATTACACCAGTTTCATTGCATTTCTAGTAGGCCTGGGCGAAAAATCGATTGAATGAATTAATTCGAATTTTTTGTTGCGGGCGATTTAAAAAATAAGTAAATCGAGTTTTTGTGTAATAGCACATTTTTGGCTCCCCGGGGTTTCCGTAGTGTTCGTTTCCCATAGCGACAACATCATACACTAAACAGCAACAGCAAGCGACAAAATGGCTACCGGTGAGAGCGGGAAGTTTGTTCCCAAGAAAGGAATAAAGTCATCTGTTGTTTGGAACTGGTATGGGTTTGCTGCGACAGATGTGGAACAACAGACACCACGCTGCAACATTTGCCTAAAGCCTATCGCAGTGAAAGGCAGCAGCACCACAAACCTATTCCAACACCTGAAACAGAGAAATCCAGCCGAATATGAAAAATGCCAGTCTCTCCGCGATGAACAAAGCCGCACTGACCAACAAACCTTAGCTAAAAAACAGCTAACTGTAGCCGAATCCTTTGCACAAGGCACCGCATATGACAGGAAAGGGGCACGGTGGAGAACAATCACCGAAGCGGTCGCTT
>NC_060159.1:3827862-3854251 GCF_021292245.1 Micropterus dolomieu
GAATATGAAAAATGCCAGTCTCTCCGCGATGAACAAAGCCGCACTGACCAACAAACCTTAGCTAAAAAACAGCTAACTGTAGCCGAATCCTTTGCACAAGGCACCGCATATGACAGGAAAGGGGCACGGTGGAGAACAATCACCGAAGCGGTCGCTTTGCATATAGCCAAAGACATGGTACCCATATATACCGTGGAAAAGACGGGGTTTATTAATTTGATTAAAACGTTAGACCCCAGATATGAGCTACCCAGCCGCAAGTACTTCAGTGAAGTCGCCTTGCCCAAGCTGTACAACATTACACGAGAGAAAGTCAGCAGAGAACTGGGGGAGCTGTCCTTTTATTCGGCAACAACCGACATGTGGTCGTTGTTTACATTACTATTTACCCAAGACAGAGGTGTTGCCTCTTTAGGTTGTTATTTAAAATTCTATGCAAAGTGCAATAAAAGAGAATATTTTTTGTTTTTGGTTTGAAAAATTTAATTCTGCTAAGAGTAAGATGTGCATGTTCATGTCATGTATCCCTGTATGTTGTTGCATTGTTTGGGCTAGACACAGTGAAAAATGTCACTGTCTAGTTTTCCTCA
Source organism: Micropterus dolomieu (assembly GCF_021292245.1). Taxonomy (NCBI): domain Eukaryota; kingdom Metazoa; phylum Chordata; class Actinopteri; order Centrarchiformes; family Centrarchidae; genus Micropterus; species Micropterus dolomieu. Next base: position 3,828,453 of record NC_060159.1, read on the forward strand.
GATTTTAATATATTGTTAATGCTTTAGAAAATGGTGCTACTTCATCCCAGAAATGGGGGTTACATTTGTCTTGCTTTTGATTAAATAAAAGCAAAATTTGCTTTAAGTAGTCTGTCGTTTGTACTTATTGCTTTCCTTAAGTAGGGGGGAAATCGGAAAAAATCGTAAATTGAATTAAAAAAAATAAAATCAGAGATTTTATTTTTAGGCCATATCGCCCAGCCCTAATTTCTAGTGCAATAATGGTGGATGTAATTGTCAAATGAAATAGAGAATGGAACACACACATTGGGTATGACAGCATGCCACATCACATTACAGCTACATTTCATTTCATCAACATGCAGCATTAGTGAGTAGTAGTGACAGGGTTTATAGTTAGAAGAAGGGCTGGGCAACATTAAAAAGTGGTCAGTTACACTTGTGTAAAAAAACTATTTAATTAAAAGAGATAAACAATAAAAATAATCAAATTCATTGCCCAATCCTATCTAGATAGGTATACAATAAAAGGAGCAGAGACAAAGCAATCAACACTGAGCACTAAATGAAACACAGTTTTCTGTGTCTCATAATGACACATTCAAAATAACACATAACGACCAAAAGGACCATTAAGGCAGGAATTTAGGCAGCAGTTGTATTTAGGTCAATGCCATAGTCAAAAATATATATATCTACAAAATAAATATGAAGTAGAAATAACAAGATGATTACTTTACTGATGATTAGAAGTATCAGAATTGTGTACTCCCAGTACTCATCACAGACCTAAGATCAATAATCTATTATGGAATGTGAACTAACTGAGCCATGATCAATATTTAACCAGCAGTCTAGTCTCTTCCAGCCAATCAGTTTAAAGATCTCTGAGGTCAAAGGTCATAAGACCATCCTTTGGCTAAAAAGAGAAATGCCATTGGATAAAGGCCAGTGGAGCAGTGGTTTTAAGGTTAATTTGCTTTTTAAAATAAAAAGCTATCTTTGCATTTATATGCAAATAGTCCAATGAAATACAACAGAGCTCATTATTATCATGTAAAATATTCATGAAATCATCATAAACTGAGACAGAAGGCTAACAAAATGGATATTTCAAATGAAATGTTTGTTTAGGTTTCCAAATTTAGTGATACAATAAATCCGGATGCAGGAGTGCATTTCATATTGCAAATGTACAATTACCAAGAGCAGAAATTCTTAAACTAAGGGTTTTCATGGCAGGCCAACATATCTCTCTTTTCTTTAAGACCAATGTATTATTTTATTTCTGTATGAATAAAATTTGCGATAAATCAATTGCCGTACTATAGAACAAGTACACGGGAATGAGAGTTTGATTTGGATAGGACACTCACAGATCCTCTGGCAATGTCTTACACAGATTGAGCATCCTGCAGTGGAATAAGTTTGACTGACTGCACACAGTGAACAGTCGAATGAGGGAAACAAATGGCTAAATGATAATATTAGCACAGAGGTGGAAAAAATGCTGACGAAAAATTGGCGAAAGAAAATACAACAACAACAACCAAGAGATGAGAAAGACAGCGGTTGTGTGCAGACTTGAATCACCAATCTAACTCAACGTAGTAACATAACTATCGCATAGACAGACATGCCCTGCTGACAGACCAGACATGTTTCATAAACAGTCAGACAGCCAGAACTTTAAGCAGCAAGCACATGGACGTACATGCAGTTTATGAGACTGACAAAGAAGTTAAACAGGCCTGAGCAACAGCGACTACTACGCCAGGAGATCCCACAACAGTCACCATGGCAGCTGTTTTAATGTTGAGTCAGGTAACAGCCAGAACCGACACTTTGCTCAAAAGAACAGTAAAACTCCTCTGATCTCAGCCTGTATTATAGGACTCACTTTGTGCTGTGGCCAGATCAGTAGCACAGTAACAGATCCAACAGTGTTCAACAGCCCCTCTGTTAGTGTGTGAGTCAAAGACAGAGGGGAGAGAGGCAGTGAGAAAGAGAGACAAGAGTCCAGACTGGAGGCCTTACCCTGGGACTGGGGTTGACAGGAGGAGCCCCACTGTGGCGGGTGGGGCTCTGGGCCTGTAGCTGTGTCCGGCTCCCCGGGCCCCGACAGGCCCAGGCCCACGGGGAGGGAGAGGTGCTCAGCAGAGGCAGAGGTGGTGGCGGCGGCTGCAGCAGTAGGGGGTGCTGTGGAGGGAGAGGGCACACCAGGAGCCTGGGATGAGGAGGGGGGAGACGAGACGGAGGAGGAAGACGGAGGAAGAGCTATGGGGGAGGGCAGAGGGGGCGGGGTAGGTGGGGGAGGCGGGGTGGGGCAGGCGATGCCGATAGGGGTGTGGCTGTGCGGGATGGTCACTGGAGAAGGTGCCGGGAACATTGGCGGGCCGTTGGAGGCCGGCGAGGGGGGCTTCTGGGTGAGAGGAGAAGGTGCTGCGATTGGGATGAGCGGCCGTGGACCTGCAGCCTTCCCTGGGGGGCTGCTTATCATGACAGGGGGTGAGGGGGGCAGGGGAGTGAAGTTGCACGCTGACCACACCACAGACTTGGGTGGAGGAGGTGGTACCGGGGCGGGGACTGGAGCAGGGGGCGGGGCTTGGGGAAAGGCTTGCTGTCGCCTCGGGACCGTGGCGTAGTGAGGCAAGACTGGATGAAAGGCAGAACCGAGCGAGGTGGCGAATCGCGAGGCCGAATGCCTTAGAGGTGGGGTTGGGGGAGTGGTGGAGGAGCCCAACGGCGTAGGGTAGGTGGGTGTGGATGAAGGTACAGGTGTGGAGGATGTCCTGGTGCACTCCTGAGGCGTGGGAGTGTACAGGGTGCTTTCGAAGGCTGAATGCACACCACGCCAATGGACAAACCACAGGACAGGACAGGACAGAAGGGAAGGAGTGACGTAAGGAAGGAAAGAAGGCATGGAGGAAGCAGCCATCGTGCACACAGGAGGGAAAGACAGCAGGTCAGGAAAGAGAGAAGGAAGGAGGGAGGGAGGAAAAAGAGAACGGGGCAGATGAAGCAGGAAAAACCAGCACATAGCTATACCATAGACTTTTTTTATTCAAGGGTGTGTGTACTTTCTTGGACTGAGGTGGTGCTACTATGTTAGTGGACAGGCGTTAGCACTGTGGACGGAGCCAGAGACACAAAGCTTTCAAAGTGTTGTTCGCAAGAGCAGCGAGGAAATCAAACAGCCTGAGAAGGAAAATTCAGAGGAGCAACAGTTTACCATGTAGCACACGGCTTAGAATAGTAACTAAGTAGATCCAACTCATCACCAACATCATCAAGTCTGTCCAGTCAGCAGTGGGACACCAAGTCACATACAGAATTTAACCACATTTACCCAAAGATCCAACATGCACCAGTTAACAGTAAGCCAATAACAAATGTAACAGCTGAAGGCATACAGAATATCATAGTTCCTGAACCAACCATCATATTCAACAATGAAACCAAACACTGCATGTAAGCGTGTACATATTTGCCTGTTCTCTGAGCCTGAGTCTTTCAGCACGCTTTTAACTCCTGAATGCTCTCGAACTGCTAACAAGTTTGATCATATTGTAGCATTTCTGGTAGTGAACCCTGCTGCTTTTAAACCGGGTTTGTGGCAGGACATTGCTGAAAATTAATTGTAAAGATAAGGACTATGAATTCATAAACAGATGTATAGAATAGAAGAATAGAAGACAAAGCTAAATGAAGGTCTGAAGTCTTCCGTGTGTAGTCGTCTAGCTACCAAAAAGATGCTTGCTGGACTACAGGACTATTATCTACTGTGTCTTCAGCTTATCTTTACTGTTACTCTTGTGTCATTTCTGTAAACCTCCAGCACAGTGGGTTGTGTTGGGGCTGGTTAACAGTGCCAGGTTACCATGTTGCCTGAGTCACCTCCCTACAGGATGAATAATTAAAGCTCTGTTTGGTTTTGTTTCTATCTAAACTCTTTTTATTGTGTGGCATTCTTTTTGTAATTAAGCTACACCCACCTCTCTACTTTCCAGATCTTAAGGGTATTTAATAACTCCTTGCCATATTGTTTTTAAATGGGATTTACAAGGAGTGGGTGGGAGGACGTACGGTCTCATTTCATTTAAATGTGGTGATGTGGTGTCGTCTTAAATCCCTCCTCTGTTTCATTATGTGTCTATCCCAGCTGAGTCTAGCTCTCTCTAACTAATTACCTTGATTGTTTATTTATGTGCTACTCTAGCGCTTTGCGTAGCCTGGACGCTGCTGTATGGAGCATATGTTTTGTTTGAGGTGGGGATGGTGTAAAGTTGTTAATCCTCTCTCCACCTTCTGCTCCACTTCCCTTTACTGGTGATGGAATTATACACTTTTCTGCAGTCCTTCTCGTGACTAGATTTAAATGTTTTTGCTCAGGGTACAGTCTGATACTACCGTAAAACTTGAATATTACTTGTATAAAAATATTATATCAAATAATATCAAATACACTAATTTGTTCTGACAGACAGCTTATGTACTTTTATTTTGAAGGCAGCAATGTTACGAAAACAATCATACCCAACAACAGAGTGACAGACTTCACATGACAGTATTAACAACTTGGATTAATTTTTATGAAAAGCTGTTTTGATTCTTTTGATCGGTGGACCCTTACAGACTAAAGGAATATAAATAATTGGACACATTTGGACTTAACAAGTGCTTCAAAGGGAGCGGGAGTCGGCACTTTAACCTCTTCTTTTTATCTCTTCTACCATGTCGGTTACACCGGTAAATCTCTATGAATTACACTTTGGCTTGTTGTTTACATTAAATGAACTGAACGATTGAATTGTGGAGAATCCAACCGATCTAATTATGTGTAGGCATGTCCATACTGACACATTGATCATATGCTTAAATATTAATATTTGTATTAAAGATCTAAGCAGCTTAGAAGCAGCTAAAGCGGGCGACCCTGCGGTGTTTAAGAAGTTTTATACGTCCATAGAACTTCTAGAAAAACCAGACCAGGCATTTAATGGAGACCTGCGTTTATTTGTCAGTTCCCACACCAGGCCAGTCAACGGGGTAGGCGGCCATTTGGGACTCGGCTATTAATTTAAGTATTACAGTATTTACTGATTACTACATTCGAAACTATGCCTCAACACTGACATACTATTAACTGATTGATTGTTATTACAGTTAATTTGTTATTCTTTTGCAGTTTCTGTCTCATACTTTATGTTGTATGGTTTATTTAATCCGCTGCTTGAAGTGAAAAGCTTAAATTCAACCTTTTTTCCCGTTTTGCAAAGAAAACCTCAAAGACTGAACATATATCACACACTTACTCACAATGATGGTTCAAATCTACACATTCAGATGCATGCATTACCAGACATGGCAGAAACTTTCTTTATTAAAAAACCACAACCTTGGCCTGACTGTGCTGGGTCAGACACACACACACACACACACACACACACACACACACACACACACACACACACACACACACACACACACACACACACCTGGAATTCACGTGAAAACCTAACCAGCAGTCACAAGACAGGTAAACTGATGGATTTGTAAGACTGTCTGGTTCTTTTCCAACTTCTCCTCCTCTGTGTAACTTCTTTTTTCTTCTCCCAACTGACAGCTCATGCTATATTTACCATTTATCCTGCTTATTCTGACTTCCAGTCCACTACACATCGCTTTCTCATTAATCAAGAATTTTCCTTCATGCTTTACTTCTGGCTTCAAACAACCTTTTCACCTTCAGGCAACCCACTGCTCTACACCACGACACTACACTATCTCCTTCCCTTTTTCTCTCATCCTCTTCTGCTTTTGCTTAACATCGACCGTTTCCATCTTTCAGCATCATTCTACCGTCCCCTCTTCTTTCATTCTCTCTCTCTCTCTCAATTCAAATTCGCTTTATTGGCATGAATGTGTAACAACAATATTGCCAAAATCTCTCTCTCTGTAGCTCTGGGCGGGTCACATGACTGAGAGGCCCCAGCTTTGCTCTGCCATTCCACAATAATCAACACATGACCAGAGCACAATGATTACACGCAGAGCTGGACACGTTCACACAAGAATATTAAGCGCACATGCACACACGAGAAGCCGACAAAGCCATACTGAAGCCAAGCTCCTCTGTACCAAATTAACTGCACAACTTAAACATACAAAAAGTATTAATGGCAAAAAAAAAAAAAAAAAATAGTCTGGTTGTCAAGCAGATCCACCAGACCACCTTAACAAAATATACACCTTTATGTTGCCAATTAATATCCACAACATATACTCCGAAAACACTTACAGAATATACATTTAAACATTCTGAAAAATAAAGTGAAGTTTTAGATACACGCTGCTGTGCAGAAGTGGTGAGTGTGTGTGTAACACAGGATATGGCAGACATCATTTCTCACAATTATGGGCCAAAAATAAACTGTTACCGAGGCAATTAAAATGCTCAGACGTTAGAAGCAAACACTTCTTTGACTGTATAAAGCGAGAATAGTAATCACTGCAAGTTTAATAGATACATACACACAAAGCACAAACACAGGAACAGGACTAGAAAGCGTTAAATGTTAAAATCACAACAAACCCAACATACTTAATGTGTGTGTGTGTGTGTGTGTGTGTGTGTGTGTGTGTGTGTGTGTGTGTGTGTGTGCGCGTGTGCACATACACAGTCCTGCATTCCAGTATGATCCAATGTGTTTATTGTGTATGGCATTTGAAATAACTCCTCCTTCTTATCCTGGGGCATTAACATGCATGCACGTACACGCAAACACACACATTCAGCCCTGGGGGTTTAGCCAGCATTCTCCCTGATGATGTATTTTTAGCCTTTAAGTAACACAACTGAGACTGCCTAAGTGTGTGTGTGTGTGTGTGTGTGTGTGTGTGTGTGTGTTTATGCATGCATATGTTAATAGGCCGAGCGTGGCACTGAAGCGTGCCACACAACGCTGCTTTCCCTACTGACCCAGTCCTTAAGTGTAGCAGATTTCCCTTCAAACAAACCCTGATCCATTCAAACTCCAGTTATAATCAGAGTGTGTTCCACCTGTGGCCCCACCATGTCTCTGCTGCTGGATTTAAGTGTGAATGATATTGGAATACAAATATTTTTGCCCATTTTTTAAAATTTGACTGAGATGAGTGTACATTAAATGTATTCAAAATTGGGCTGCACAATTAATTTAAGTATTTTCGAAAGTGCAATATCCAAATCACAGAAGCTGCAATAATTTTGATGAAGGTAAAATGTGTGAAAAAACAGCATTATGATGAAGTACTGTAGTGCTACAGAGATACCCAGCCTCCAAATCTTGTACTATAGACATACAGGCTATAGACAGATGCAGCTTTTTTTCAGTGAAAATGAATATTGTGTAGCCCTAATTCAAAATGAGCTTTTTATGCTCCAGGCTTCAGATATTTTAGGTTCACGGACAGGGATAATTATCAAAGTTAATAAACTGGGGATACTTTAGGAAGGATTTGCAGGAAACCTCGCATTCTAAGGCAGCATGTCTTTGGATGTGTGTGAAGTGACAGAAGTTGTGTGTGTGGGAATAGTGTAGGGGCCGCTCTCCAGTGCTTCAAGTCCTGCATCCAGTGCCATTTTTGGACTTTTAGAGAAAGCTGCCTTTATTGGAAGCATGTTCATCTGCAACTTCAGCGTTTTAACTAGACTGAGTATGAGATTCTCATTCAGCTGCAGAGGAGCTATGCTAGCTAATAGAAAGATTTAGTGAACAAGGATTCAAATTCAACTCAGTCAACTTCACACAGCGGAACACAAAAGATTATCTCTGTTCAAAACTTTTCAGTGAGGCTACTATTCTTATATGACCCCATGCCAGCAACGCTCTTCTGAAGACAACCTGTATTGATCTACTGTTCAAAGTAGCAAGAACATTTTCAATTTGTAAGATATTAAAAATAAGCAAAGCTATGTACATCATTTGTGTGTATACAGCAAGCAGGAAACCAAAGTGCATCACTCACCGGCGTTGGAGATGCGTCTCCCTCTCTCCCAGTCCTGCTGCTCTCTGTCCAACTGCTCCTGCTGCTCCCTCTCAAGCCGCTCTCTCTCTACCTTCTCCCTCTCCATCAGCTCACGCTCAGCGCGCTCCTGCTGCTCCTGGCGCTCCCGCTCCAGTCGCTCTAGTCGCTCCCGCTCCGCCTGCGCCTCCCTCTCCTGACGCTCCTGTTCCTGGCGTTCACGCTCCAGCATCTCTCGCTCCAGGCGCTCCCGCTCCTGACGCTCCCGCTCTTGATGCTCACGCTCCATCTCCTTCTGTCTCTGCAGCTCCTGAAGCTGCCTGGAGGAGGAGAGGAGAGGAGAGAAGAGGAGGAGAAAGAAAAAGAAAAGAAAGGGAAGGAGAAAACATGTTAATGCAAAATTCACAACATTTCAAATGTATCTATTGTCTCTTCTGAAATTCCACAATATAACATGTCCTTGACCAGTATATTCTAGACCAGATCCCTAAGTCATTACTTGACATGGTAGAAGAGGTAAGGGAGGTAGGAAGGTAAAAACGTGGAGAACATTTTAAAATAAAGACAGGCAGAATTTGTAAAAAGGAGTAAATTAGTGTGGGGCCTTGACCCCCTCCCCCCGTTGTCATTACATAAGACATGTCATTATATAATGAATGCTCTTAGGCACAATAGCCATGTTGTTATGAAACCACAGCCAGCTTAACTAAAATTTGAGCACATCAAAAACACACACATTGAATTGGACTGTCTGGACTTGGCCTGGCTGCAAACTGCTGCAATGAGCCAACCCTGTGTCTGACAGAATAAATTCAAGAAAGACAGGCAAAGATCAAATCTCATTTATTGTTTTTTTTTCTCTAATCTGATGCTAAATCATTACATATGATGTTAATGATCCTGAAGTATGTGTTCGGGGGGGTTTCCCTGTAGGTATACGCTCAAAAATTAACCTGCAGATCCAAGTTTGGTCTCTAGGTGTCAGCAGACGGCAGCAGTAGAAGGACTCGTGCATGTGTGAGTCTGCAGCAGCAGTGGAGGGGAACACAAGAATAGACCATGTAAGCACTGTTTGTGAGTGTGTCCTTGTGTGTGTGTGCATGCATGTGCAAATTATTTGAATCGTAACAGAGAAAGGCAGCCATTTCCCATTTACTATATCTAAGATGTGATGAAAAAACGGCAACGGCCCCTGTGGGGAAACGGGCTGTTGTTAGAGCAGTTTGGACACGAATATCAAATAAAAACAGGACATATAACTGCCAACAAAGGTTATATATGCAACAGACTACTCCGTGGAGAGGTGTAGTAAAGACTGAACAAAAATGTGAGTACAGACTTTAAATAGCAGAAAAGAATCAACAGCAACAGAACTTAAAGAGAGGAGAGTCAGATGTGCTTTATGGAAAAGCATTAAAAATAAAACAGAATACTATATTCAAGCCATTGAAGATAAACTCAGCATATCAACAGGATGTGTAAAAGAAATATACTGGTCCACACTCACATTAACACGTATACAACCGTCTTGTAGATGTATAAATGGAAAGCTACACAAAACGCCCTTCATCACAGCAACTGACAGAGAGTGTGAAGGATTTCTATGAACAAATAAATAGTACAGGGAGGGTGTGTGTGTTGGTATGAATAGGGGGAATAAGAGAGAGAGCTCAAATGTGAGAGGGAGAGCAGATACAAACTGTGGGAGGTTGTAATCTGTCAGGTTCACACAAACACACACAAGGTTCCAAGGAAATCTTTCATATAATTGGAAAGCTTCAACTGTCTTGTCACATTCTATGATTTACTTGGTCATAAATTGCACTGGCTGTAAATGAGCAAGCTTTACATTCATAAATTACACAAGCAAGGAGAGAGATGGTGGGAAATAGAGCTGCATGCCAACATGCACTCTCTCTCTCTCACACTCACTCACTCGCACGCACACACACACACACACACACACACACACACACACTCGCACGCACACACACACACGTCAAATCCTGTCCGGTCGTCTGCCCTCACCCATCCTGTTCTGCTGAAAGCTAACTCACGGCTAAAAGTCAATCATCACCATAAATGTTGCTTAATGTAAACACTCCCTCCCTTTCCTTCCATCGACACTGGTGACACACACACAAAGCTCATTTCAGTAGTGATACACACACATCTCAAGGCATGTTTAGACCAGCAGGTTCACACACACGGCTGCTGTGAGAAACCTTCATGCTTCCTGGAAAGCACAACAGGTTTAATGCCCAATTCTAGTCTGTGCAAATGAGGTCATCAGTTGAGAGTTGGCACATACTGGGCCAGTTTCCCAGGCAGGGTGTAAAATAAACCAGGACTAGCGATTAAGAAATACAGAGAACATTGCAATTAATTCAAAGTTGATTATTCCTGGTTTAAAAAGTGGCTTTCTGTATCACATTTAAATTTTTAAAAGTTGCTTATTTACAGCGTTTGGGAATGAACCTCTTGAGTACTGACCAAAAATGTGCCCATAACATTGATTGTTTGCATCTAATGCAATTGTTTACTTATTATTTGATCTAATATAACCATTTAATTTGAGAAAGTACTTCATCACTCATCCATTCATCAGTTTGGTGTATTTTGCTGAATGAAAATGTAAAAATGTAAAACTTGTTTATTATTCCCAAAAAGTTATTTACTTGGTATTGGTATTGGCGCTAGTATCAACATTTTTACCAAGAAAACATACTCAGTCCTACTAGTTGCTTTTGGAATCCTTAAACAAACAAACAAGATTAATTCCATCCACATATATTAGTCCTAATTCCTCTGGACACAGCACTGGTCTGAGGGTTTTCCTTGGACTAAAGGTCTGTACTGTTATTACCAATCCGCACCTATTCTTTCCTCCCAGAATTTTCATCACTACTACCAGGCCCCGTAGATATGCTATCCCAATCCCACCATGAATCTGATCATATTTTCGCCTAAGTGTCACCAGGACATTTCTGTGCCCACAAAACGACACTCCCATGCTACATTTTGCATGTGACTCACTAGAGGGGTACTTGATTGCCCCCAGGTCCCCCTTAAAGTTGGCTAGATTGCCCCTCTGGACAGCCTATTAACTTCCCCCAATCCTGCGTTAGTGCCATGGAAGTGGTGCCCCATTTTCATTTTCACCTCTGGTCCCAGCTGAACTAGAGATCCATTTATTTCAACTCACATAGACTCACTTAGCAAGTCTGCCCTTGATCGTCTGCAGATGCTGCCGTGTGCTACTCACCAAAACAAACAGACGGTCTAACATCACCCCTATACTCAGATCTTTTCACTGGCTCCCTGTCTCATTATATAGGATCCAATTCAAGATTCTCACTATTACTTGCAGAGCACTGCATGGTCCGAGTCCTGCACAGAAGGTCAATAAGCTAAATTTGCTGTCTGTCCCACACACTCGTCTGAAGAACTGTGGTGATCAGGCTTTTGAGGCTGGGGCTTGGGAATGCTTTGCCCGCACCATTATGGTCTGCTGATTCTGTGGATGTATTCAAAAGACACACCTGTTTAGACAGGTATGAACCAGGTCTGCATTGTATGTATTTTTTGAGTATTGCATTAAGTACTATGTATTTATTGTGTACTTCTACCACATACTGTTTACCTTTTCGTGTATTTTATTATGTGTATTTATACATGTGTCATGTGTAATTATTATGCATTTTTATTACGTGCTGTGATTTTTAGTTCACTTCTTCTTCGTGAGGCTCTTCTGTGTTTTGTTCTTGTATGTTAATGTTGTTGTAAGGCACTCGTGACTCATGATGTATGCTTTCTTAATACTTTAAAAGAAAGTATTAGTCTGACATGGTCAGCTGTGGTGGTGGCCTATTACTCCTCCTCAGCTCCAGCCACTCAACCTTGACTTAGCACAAATTCGGATATTCTGGTTCCAGAAACTGCCACCATGGTCTAAAGGTTCCCTTCAGAGTCCTCCCGGACATCACAAATTAGTTTTGTCCAATTTGAACACAATGAGGTGGTTAATCATGGAAATCCGAACAAAGATGATGACAAATCTGTGGGGGTCAGTCCTTGAATGTGTGCGAATGTGTTTTAAAAGCCTTCTCTGTGCCCCCCTTTACACACTTTGATCCAGAGAAAAAAGATCTAATCAGCACATTAACCAAAAGCAGTGTGCAGTTGCATTATAACTATTAAAGTGAATATAAACAGCACTTAAGCTAATTCCCTTCAAACCTGCAGAGTGTAGCTGTTACATGGCTGCAAAGAGCGCAGGGGCTCAGTGCCACCTATCTATGTCAGAGGATTATCCTGAGCTATAAGATGCAAGGTACGGGTGTGAAGGAGATGTTTAGAAATTCTCTATTTATGTCTGCTACACCTCAATCTACTTTACTCCCATATCATTTCAATACAGGAGTGAGTGTAGCTTCTAAGTCTGCATTCTTTCCCCATGGACAGAGTGAGAGATCACAGAGGAGGATGGAAAGACAGTCAGAAAAGAAAAGAAAGACTGAGGGAAGAAAAGCGTGAAAGAAATGAATAAATTGAGGAAAGAAACTTAACATAGGGTCACACACCTGACCCAATATACAAGGATCCCCCTGGAAGGCTGCCCCATCGTATACATACACACAAACTGACCCAGTTCCCACAGTATCTCAGTGTATTTACACTCATGTAATTACAGGACCACAGGAGTAACCTTGATTTAGAACTGATGGGAGTATGGCAGGGTCATGTCTCTTAGGATTTTACAGTCTCCTCTGGGGGCTTCCCTCATCAACCATAATACATTCTCCCTGATAGAAAATGAGTCCCTGTGGGATCCTCTGCGCTGTAAAAGCAGCAGAACATCTTCATCATTAAATACAGCTCATGAAGTGATAGTGATAAAATCATTGTAATCAGGCAGATCAGAGGGGTTCCACTTTTCTTCATATTGCTCTATGCAAGAGGGCTAAACTGCCAGCAGCCAGCAGCCAAATGCTGGCCAGCTGTAGCTGGTACAGCTGGTACAATTTGTCTACCAGCTACGTTGGCAGGTAACCCGCCATCTTTTCTGTTCAAAACCCATAGGTGGTTTGTTAAACAGTGAGAGAAGCTGGAGGAGTGGCTAGTGGATCAAAAAGATGTTTATTGTTCTGATTAGTGAGACAGCTGTTGTCTAAACTGGTTTAAATGGTTGAGGCACCCAAGGGAGAACACACACCTACACATACATATACATCTATATTACAAACATGGCAAGTGGTTTAAATATGGCAGTCAAGAAGGTGTGTGCACACGCACACACGTGCACACATACAAACACACACAGTTATGGCAAAAATCTATCCATATATCAATTTCCTCAATACATTACAGAATTACTTTTTCAGAGATTAAAACTTAAAGTAAGTACACTTATCAAGTCTGCTAAACGATATGCAAGCAAGAAGACACACATGCATGCACAAAATAGAACCTCGACTTGTGTCACAGGAGAATGGTGGTGATGCAACTACAGGCAAGACACACCTATCATTTACTTAGAGCAAAGTCTAGAGGAGCTTTAGCTGTCAGAACTCATTTCCAGAGCTTAATGATTTTAAATATGAAAATGTTGCTGTCTCAGCATCATCGTTTAAGGACCATAGTGCAGTAAAGTACAGATTTAGTTGTGCAAGTTGAAGCAAAGTGTCTTGACAATAGTGGTAATAAAATAGAGTATGTCATCTATTCCAAAAACAAAAAAGGCACGCAGTTTGAAAGTTTGTCTTACTGAGAGCTGGAAACACCATTCTTAAGACGTTAGTTTATTTGTGTGAGTCACTATGTATTATTTAAATATTAGCCTGGGAACCAGATGAACCTGCAGAGCTCATGTTTCATTTGCCAACCGTTTCTCTAATAAGGAGTGGCAAGTTTGATACAATGACTGACAGAGGAGCGTCACCGATCCAGATTTGAAAATTCACACATTTCACTGCTCTGATTGGTTGCAGATCTGGACCTGCGTCCATTCTGCAGTCTGTCCAGAGCAATGCACCAGGCTTACAAAAATCAGATCAAACTAGGAAGTGCTGACCAAATATGAATCAAATGTTTTCAGAAACACAATTTAGTGTACTATTTAGCTTTAATTTGAGGCATTTTTTTCCTGCTTGAAAACACACCAAGCACCGCCCCAACCTGCATGTGTTGCTCAGCGATACGTCACACGTTTTTCTACTTTGACCGATTGTAGGGCCATCCAATTCTGTCCAGAGGCTTTTTGGTCTGCGCCCGTTGATAAGGCCCTTGAAAATCAAAAATGACCTGAGAGGTTCCAGACTAATACGCATTCGAAAATTAATCTTCCGATGCCAGGCTAAAAAATATATAATGTTTTAGTAAAATGTCCAATGTTGTTGTTCTTAAAGAAAGTTATTTGTTGAGAGAAACTGCTTGCCAATTTCAGATTGTGTGTGACTTCTCCAATCAGATTTCATGTTCACACGCTAAAAGTCTGTCGAGAATAACTAGTCTACAGTTTACAGAGATTAGTGTAACCATGCATCTAGCTATTAAAGTGCAGCCGCAACAGGATAACAGTTCACTGAGTCAAGCTTCTACCAAGCTGCTGCTACCAATGCCACAGGTTAAAGAACAAGTTTTTTAAAAGTATGACAGAGGAGTTCACAGCCTCACAGAAAGAATATCTTGTCAGAGTTCCCTCGATGCCCGATGGGAAACTAATAACAATACTACCAACACGACCATGGAAATGACCTTAAAAGATAAAAGTGCAGGATAAGAACCGAGGACTGGGCTACAGCTTTAGCTGACCTTAGGGCTTCTGTTGCAGGCAAAAGAGCCATTTCAGTAGAGTGGCCACTCTTAAAACCAGAGTGATATTAGAATTTCTTAGAGCAAGTGAACCGTTTTCAGTTCAGTATCCTGTACTGGGACATTTCTAGATGGCCAACCAGTTACCTTTTAGTCTCCTAAACATCTAAGCATCCATGTCCTCCAACCATGTCCTTCTGCTGTAGGAGCAAATTCCTATAAGAAATCTGAGCTACTGTAAAGAGTCAGTGTAATTTGTCTTGTGTGTTGCTTAATCTTTTCCTCATTTCGCCCCTTGGTAAGAGGGTGTACTGGCTGAATCTGTCCTAATTAGAGTAGACAGGCAACCTCAGCTGTACTGACATCTAGTTGCATGTTGTTTCCTTTGTTGTAGTTAAAAGCCTGTATTGGCGTTGAATGAACGTCTATACATGCAGACGACTCACAGGGGGACAGTGAGCTAGTCGTTCCTCAGGGGTCACCTTTGAGTTCAGTACATAGTTCACGTCATAGTAATGCTCACCTTCTCAGCACACACATTCCTGTGCAGTGAGAGCAGCTTCTTTCACAAAACCTTACAAGTACAAAACACTTTCATTAAGAATGGCACTTACACGAGTCCTCACTGCTCACACAAGCCAGAACACAAGGTAGAAGTCAACCCTCTTGCAGTCACTTTCACAAAATGACTGATGCAAAAAAGTGTCAGTTATTTAAGGTTGTAGTAGTTTCTACTTCACTTCGGGAACACTTAAACCCTAGGTTTTGCTACACATGACCAGACGGGAGTGAGTGAAACTAAAGCTGATTAAACCTTTTTTCACAGTAGACATGTTGACTTGTCAAACACAGATTAAACTAATAACATCACTAATTGCTGCACAGCATTGCAATAATTGCTGGGAGGGAGCCAACATTAAAATTATTAGATCCACCTGGGCTTTCCCCGCTACAGATGACAAGTCACAGTGTCTGCTGTGGAAAAGGTCTATAAATTAATTTTCTCTGATAAAAAGTCAGAATATCAAGGTTTTCTCAGAAAGCAAAACAAAATGTAAAGTACAAGATGGACAGACTTTTTACTTAGAGAAGAAAATAAATACTGAATGAGCAAACAGTATGTCGCATCCAAAATAGAAAAAAAAGAGCCATCTGTTTTTTGTGTTTAAAAACTCTGGCAATCTGACAAGAAAAGAGAAGAGTTTTTTCAGTTTGTACTTGCAACAGGAAATAATAAAAATCATGTTCTTATCATGTTGTTGATAATAATAAATTAAACTTCAATAATACTCATCTTTCCCTAACATTGACACTGGTATAAAAACTTGACATTTTGAGGGACAAGGAGATTTGATTTTTCCCCCAGATTCCAAAGGTGGGAAAAAGTTTAAGAGACACTCTGAGGTGATCAGTATCAGTGTACATGAAAGCCTGTTAAGTAAATACTCTATACTACACAGCAGTAACCATCAGTTGGCTTGACAGATGGCTGTAAAAAGTTTGTTAAAGAGTGACTGTGGTCAGCTAGAATGTATTATGTCCACTTGTCAGTTTTGTATGAAAATGTTTCTTTGTTGTCCATCTCTTTGTTCAGTATGTTCCACACACTCACAGTTTTGCTGAAGTATAGCTAGATATTTTTCTTCTGACTGCGCCTCCTAGCGTCAAGGCTAGCAGAACACAGGAACAGTGTATTTAACTGTATTTTGGCATAACATGGCAAAACAATGATTGAAATATACTGAGCATATGGATGGAGGCTTTGGATAGACAAACTCTTTACAGACACTTTTCAAGTCTACAGGGAGACAGATTTGAGTGATCTATTTATATACTTTCAAAACCTTTTGTCCAATCTTAATTTCCAGAGCTGACAATGTAAATATGAACTATTGACAAAGAGCTTTATTTCATTTATTTTGTCACCTCCAGGGAACCAATGCAATAACCACCCGTCTGTGCTTTTTACATATTTCTGAACTCAAAACAGGTTTCTCTTCCGTCCATGTCCCTCTCTGCATTGCAGGGAAACGTCACAGGATTCAAAGCTGTGAAAAGCCTGCTGCACGGTTTAACTGGCGTCTCACTTGCCTCCTGACAAGAGTTGCCGGGGAAACCGTTGCTAAGGCAGTGTGGGCGGCGGCACAGCCTGGATCCCCACACATTCAAAGACATACATGCACACATATTCCTTTGCTCTTTGCAACAACTTACTATGACACAGTTCAAGACACTCTGAGGAAGAGTCAGAGAAGATTTGGGCTAACATTTGAAACATCAAATGGCTTATTGTCGAAATCAAGAGCCAAGAAACAAACAAGGATAGCTGCGTTGACATAATGCAAATCAATATCAATACCAGTTAATCATTTCAGTTTAATACTTAGGAGTGTATTTATTAGCTACAAAAATGATGAGCAGTCAGACAGACACAACAGTAACTGCAGGAAAAAACATGGCTTGAAGATCCACCAAATGAGGATAAAGTGCTTGGTGGGAGCAGGAGCAACACAACGCACAGAAATCCAATGTGGTAAGATGTAGGAGGGGCACCGCAGTGCCCGGAACTGTTGCAAATGACTCCCTCTAACAACAAGTCTGAGAGGAGACGGACCAAGTGGCCAGCGGTGACCAGTTTGACAAGGATGTTTACCAAATTTTGGAGGCAACGGTTAAGGGCAAGACCAACAGGGAGCTGCAAGCCATGACAACAATCATTGTAGCTTGGTTTGAAGAAGAGGAGAAGAGAAGCTAAAAAACTCTTAACTCTTAGAACCATAGATCGGAGAGGATAAACAACATCAAGCAGGAGGTGAAAACGCTAAAGTCCCATTACTAGCGGGCAGGAGAAGAGGAGTGCATTGGCTTGTCTCAGCTGATGTGCATCCTGAGTAATAAGATCAAGGTCCTCAGTCTGGCCTGCTCACAGCAAGATATAGACACATCAGTCCAGAAGGGTGGTATTGCAGGAATGTCAGGCTGACTTGAACACACTGGCGTGGTGACACAGCTCATTGGGAGTCCAGAGAGAACAAGGGCAATCTATCAGTGGTGTGGCTCAACCTGGCAAATGCTTATGGCTCCGTTCTACACAGGCTGCTGCAGCTCACTCTGACAAAACACAACATCCCCAGAAACCACATCTCCGACTTCCACACCAACTTCAGGATGAGAGCCTCTTCAGGGACAATTACATCCAGGTGGGACGAGGTAGAAATTGTCATCATCACAGGGTGCAGTATGTCTGAGATACTGTTCGCTCTTGCCATGAACATGCTCACAATGTTCGCTGAACTGGAGTGTATAGGGAACACAACGAAATCCGCTCGATGCCAATTAGCCCACAGGGCTTTTACAGATGACCACACAGTCACCACAGAATGCTAGTCAATTCTGCAGGAGCTCGAGACTCTGATGAAAAGTTAGAGGACAAGTTCTGGTTTTGACAGCTCTCTGAGGGATACAGCATTCATCCAGTCGACCTGCACTGCGTTGGATGGCTGGCTGAAATCAGTGGATTGTCCAAGACTCCAAGTGGACTATTAGTTTGGAGCTAGCTAGCTTGCTTAGCTTCCACCGTCTCATCCAAATATGGTCACGTCCAGTGCTGCTGGTTGCAAAAACTCAACATGGCGGCAAATTAGAGGCTTCGAAACGGCAGTCTACAAACCAGCGGGTTACGTCACGATGACTACATCCACTCCTTATATATGGTCTCTGGTTACTACAGCGCAGTGGTTAGTTGTGGAAGCCCATTCTGCTCCGCACCGCTGTGTGTGTTGGTGTGTGTGTTGCTGCGGTATGTAAATTGACTTGATAGACATGCGCTGAAGGTAACGATATACATCTATGTCTGAAAAAGACACAGTAAAACTACAAAAAGGAGTTTGCTTGGCAATGTTGTTGACTAGCACCCACCAGCTAGCTTGCTCCAACCATAAAGCTGCTGTTAGTGGCTCGCTGTGCACTGAGGTATAGTCAACAGACACTCTTACTGTGCTATATGGCACCAAATTACTTCATTGATGAAAAAAGTGATAATACTACGCTGTTAAACCCCAACATAGTACCACAGGGGAATTTACTTCATGGCGACAGCCCTAATTACAACTGCCCTTGTCATTGAAGGAGGAGTTTCAAGTAACAAGAGCCAGACAAGTGTGCAGTACAGAGACATCAACAATCCAAAGGTGGCAAAAGCAGGGACTAAATTGTGGACTGGCAGGAAATGGAGGGCAGAGCAAGCAGCAAAGCTGCATCGAAAGAAGCAGGTGGGAGTGGTGACACTAGGCCCAGTTGGCCTAGGATCTTTTTTAGCTCCCCATATCAACAGAAAAGGCCTGGAGAAGGTAGACAGGAGTAAGTTAGAACAGGTGTGGAGCAAAGGAGTACCTGCAAGATGCAAAGCATAAGGCAACAGGGAGCTAAGACTAGAAGGGATTGTGCGATCGAGAGGAAGGTGACCTGCACTGCGCTATGAAAAGCCGAGCCACATCGCATCAAATGTCCAATGTGCTTCCCAGCCCATTAAATCTGCACACATGGGGCAAAGCAGAGACACCAGTGTGAGGCAACCTGCAGCATTTCTTCAGCTGTTGCCCGAAGGCACTTGGAGAGGGATGGTACTGATTGAGGCACGATCAGGTCCTGAAGACCATCGCTGACGGCATCAGCTAAGGAGTAGAGTAGGAAAAGCACTCCTGCCCATCCAAGCAGTCCATTGCCTTTGTGCGAGCTGGGGTACAGTCAAAACCTGGCGTAAAAACATCTGCAGGCACCAGGGTCTCTGCAAGAGACTGTCAGCTGTTGGCAGACCTCAAATGCCATCTGAAGTTCCCCAACCACATCGCTGCCACTGGACATTGTCCTCGTGTCTGAGCTCACCAAGCAACCTTTGAAAGGAAACAAGGTGTCTCCCAGTAGAGGTTGGGTGTAGGGGTTTCGCAGCCAGCTCTCTAACCTGAGATTACAGCCATTTTGGCATTGAGGGAGAGAGGATGAGAAGAGTAATCTGTAATACCACTGAAGTGGCAGAGACAGCCTCAAGATGGCTGTGACTCAGGAGAGTAGACTCATGGGGTGAGTAGTAGCTTGCCATCTGGACACAAGCTGGGGTCTGATTAGCCCCAGTTGGGTCACCTGGAGGAGGGTGTATGATGCTGAATGACCCAAAACCCAATGACTCAAGGAACAGCACTGAATATGTGTCGAGAGGCATCAGCAGATGATATTAGAAACTAAATGCAAACTCGTAAAGGATAAAAGGAGTATGAGAAAAAAAAATAGATAAATGGCAAATGGAAAGCAAAAAATAAAAAAACACCTAATACAAGGAAATTGAAAGAAAGTGAAAATGTAGAGGGATCAGTGTTGACAGGTGTCTATATTGCAGTCACACTTCCATGCTGCTCTGTGAGCTGCCATCCTTCCCTTTTCCAACATCAACCCACTACAGGTTCTTCAATAGAGACATAACACATTTTCCCCCCCACATGCCAACCAGCTGTAACACTTATCAAGAGCTCTTCATGACAGGCCCTAACACACCACAATAGTCTCTACTATTTCTAACACATATGTTTTTTCTTTTTTTGTGTTGTTGAAACAAACTGGTGATTTTTGTATGTTATAAATATGTGTAAAAAACAGTGGGTGGTTTTAATTTATATATTCCTATATATTTAATTACCTGTACATAGAAACATGGCGTATCATTGAGCCAAAATACTATAACACTGCAATATTGAGATCTTTCATACTGCAACATTGCCATGTTAGTAGATTGAATTAGATAGCCTTCGGTATATAGGTTTATTTTTCCTTGAGCAAATATTATGTCACATTCTGGTTTTGCCACTTTGCCACAAGTGACAAATGTGCTAAATCTCCAGAGACACTGAAGTCTGGTGAAATCTGTTTGCCAGCTGGACTCAGCGGCTCGCCTGATTGGCTTACAGAACCAGGAAATGTTGTCTGAATGGATTTGAGCCCAGATAGACCATATGGACCTACTCTAGTGAAGATCTAGTCCAAGTGTGCAATATATACACCCACATGCATACACACTGCGTGTGACATGTGTCCCACTAACATAAGACCCCAATCTTGTTATCAAAGCAAAGTGAACATATTGGTTTTAGAGCCATTTGTGTAGTCACATCCAAAACCCCAACTGTCATTTGAGAATATATGCGGATGTCAACACGTGTTCATGACAATGCGCACAGCAGAACACATGTTGCCATCGCCAGCTGCTGGTGTTTTCATCTTCTGAGTGTTAAATACCAGCAGCTAAATGCTCACAGCTAACACATATTCACATCCCTTTCCTCTATTTGCTTAGCATTTCTCCATCCTCACTTTCATTCAAGACGATGCAACACATTTCCTCTCCATCCCAACACACTCCCACGCAACACCCAGCTATTTATACCATAGCCTATTATTTCCAGCTCATGTCTTTTTAATCTGAGGGTAGCACCCTGCATTTCTTAACAGGTGGTTTATCCGCAATCTTTCTCTGAGCCATCCCCAAATCCACTCACACATGCAATGAATATTTCCATCAATCCATCATCGCTGAAGCATCGTAGCCAGCCTGCTCTACTTCTTCATCCATCTATGTCTGAAGAATGAGATGGTCCATTCATTGGTTAGATGACCTTATTTAATGAGGCAGAAAGGAAATGCGAGAGGTGGAACATCACTCACTCCCAATGGTAAACACTCATCCATATCTCCAATTAACCCCTTTCTCTCTCTCTCTCTCTCCTTCCGTCTCTCTTTCAGGCTGTGACACACATTCTTGGTAAAAAGCATTGTAACTAAATGAAGTAAGACACAGGTAGAACATTAGCTGTCATGGTGAGTGAACCCACTGTTGTTGTCAAAGGGCAAGTTCTAAATTATCTGACAAACATTTTCAGCATTGTGCATTAAGCTTTGTGCGTCGAAAATTGTAATGGAAAATCTCAGGGAAACTGTTACTGTATGTTTTTAGAGTGGACTGACGTGCAGACAAATATTTTATATAGTTTGATTAGTATTATCTTATACCATATTTGTGGGATCAGGGGTTATAAGTGTGTAACCACAGATTGAATAAATAAATACATAAACAATTTGTGCCTGTAACTGAACAATTATCTAATAATACTTATTGACAATGAGTATGTTTACAAGCACACTAGTTTCCCCCATTACATTATTAGGGTTTTTGGAGTTTTCCAGATATCTGGATAAATCCTTCTTGGAGTTTTTATTTGAGCGCAGCCTCATCTCCTGCTGTGTAATAGTCAGTATGTCAAAATGTATTGACATACTGATGATCTACACATTCAGATCAGACGGAGAAGCCAAAACCAGCAGAATTATACACGCAGTAGAATCAAGGAAACCAGGAACGTCCTCCTCAACTGTTTCAGGTAAATTAGTCAGTATGGATCTAGTATGAAGTATGAAGAGTTAGACACACCTGGATTTACACAATGCACTTCCACATCTGGACAAATGAAATCACTGATTACAAGTTTCATTTATAAATTACAAATAGTGTAAATGTGCAGCACAAAGACTTATTCTCCTCAACCACACAGAGTGAGGTTTCTAAGAATGGTGTCAGTGAGAACAGAGCTCCTCTTCAGGAGGCATTTACCATTTTACTGCTTAGCCAGGTGGCTAAAACACACAGGCTACAAAGTAATTTATCTTGCAAATTAAAATCCTTGAAATGCTTTGAAGAAGGTTTATGATTAAACATTTGGTTTCAATTATTATTTCAAACAGATGTTAGTGTGCAGATGCTTTTCTCAGTCTGTAAACTTCCAGTAAACAACCAACAGAAGGGACTGGATTACCGACAGCAATGAACTGATTAGATGTGAAACAGCCACTCAAAAATCACCTGACAGTGTCTGTTGGCCAAACAGACCTTCAACATCTTCCAAAGCTTACAGTGTGATAGCTTTCCTTTTAAAGCAGCAGAGGGCTTGACGTGAGTGTGCTGCCAGTTTTCTCCTCACTCCATTCCTCCATCACCCTCCACACTTCTTTCATCCTATTCTCACTCTACCCTACACATGCGTTACTCGCTCTCCCACCAGGCTGCCATTGGCCTCTGTATCAGCAGATGACCTCAGTCACTGATCCACCCGCTGCCTGTCTGTCATCCACTGCTAAATATGGAGCATGACTGAAGCTGAGGGGGAGAGGTGAGGAGAAAAAGAAAGAGAAATGAGACTAGACAGAGACAAAAGGGTGAAAGTGAGAAAGCAAAAAGGGGGAGCAAGAAATTGGAAAAGAAATGGAGAAGAGGGGGGGGTTAGGGGTGCTGGCAGCCAGATGCATCAGGCTCTGTCAGATATACAGAGTCTGATTCCTGGCAGATCCAAGTTCACCTCAAACAGAATTAGGAGAACCACTGACTCACACCTGAAGAATGCTTTACTACTCGTGTGTGTGTATGAATGACTGAGCGAGAGAGGGAGCCAAACAGAGCAAAGAGAGACTGTGTGTCTAAAGGATGACAGATGAACATGTTGGGATTTAGAATAATCCATATTTTAACATTGCTCATCCTAGAGAGAACCTATCCTCTGCCCCTGGTGCCTTGCTCCAGATCAGCTAAGGCTAGCTTCATCAGGGAATTCAGTGAGCCGGCTCCTGCATCTGCATTCATTCTGTTTCTCCCCTTTTTTATTCCAGTTTTTCCATTTCATTTGTCACTTGTTTGCATGGCGGACACTGATGTTTAGACGACGTTAAGTTGTCCCGCCAGTTGCCTTTCATAACAATGTGGTGTGCAGCAGCTGCCCTTAATCTGAACAGGTAACCCAAAGGGGCCATCATTGTTTGGCTCATGTAACTGATCCTAAAGTTAGATGTTTACATCTGTGTGTGTGGTCATGTGTTGGGAGGTTGAATATAAAATGCTGCACCATCCCCATTCTATTTAAAATGACCATGACGTGCCACTTTCTGTGTGTACAGATGTGTAAATTTAAGCCTGTGTGTTTGTCAGTGTCCATACACTTCAGTGTGTCCATGTTCCTGTGTTCATTTTAATTATCCTTGAACAAGCTTTCTAGTGAACAGGTTCTAAACCTTGGCCAACAGCTGGACTTCATTTACACGGCTCTGTGTGTATGTATGCAAGTATTTCTAGCTGGTCCAGAGCCTCGTTATTACTTGAGGGAAAGAGTGGCCTTGTATGGGGAAGAAAAACAACCGTAAAGTGTGCAAGGTTTTGTCTGAGTGCACTTGTGAAAGTTTTTTTTTTAAATATGATTAATTAAGAAATAAAATAGAAATGGAAGAAGAGAGAGAGATAGAGAAACAGTTTTCATTTATATCCTGAGACAGTGGTCATACTGTTGTCCCAAACGTTAAAGGTAGGCTATTTACAGGCCGAGGTTCTGTCTTCTTAGTGTTTGTGTGGTCCTTACCTTCTCTGCAGGTCCATCTCCTCCGGTGTGGGGCCATTCTGAACCTGGGGGCCCTGTCTGGGCAATGTGGGGCCTGTAGAGGGCGACACACACAGACAGCTCCTGTTAGACATTCAGCTGACATCATCATTCTGACACACAACTCATCCATCCATCCATCGTCAACCGCTTATCCTGCGTACAGGGTTGTGGGGGGGCTGGAGCCAATCCCAGCTTACATTGGGCGAAAGTCCATCGCAGGGCCACACAACCACTCACACTCACATTCACACCTAAGGACAAAGGGCAGAGGAGTTATCCTTCACCATATTCTCGACAAGTGGGCATGTGCATGTGTGGATTACACCAAGAGAATGTTACAGGCCTCAATGCTGGACTCCTACACTGAGGGCAGTGTTTCCCCACATAGAGACTTTATGTGGGTGGGCCGCCCAGCTATATTTGGACACCCATTTTAGCACCAGTGCAGAAGTCATTCGGTACCTCACTGGTTTTGATCGCTTCAATAGGCTACAACATTAACAAGCCTCGTCCACATGTGGAGTATTGGCTGCTGAAAACAAAATTGCGTGTGGAAAAATCCCAAAGACGAGTTCTGTCTCTTTCCTGCAGCTTTATAAAACATAGTGCTGATGGAGAAAGTCAGAAGAGCAGACACATACAGGGAGAGAGAGAAAGAAAGAGGTGGGGCAAGCTGGTTTGTTTGCAGTAAAAGACCAGAGGTGTGTGTGTGTGTGTGTGTGTGTGTGAGTGTGGAGAAACGAGAAAGGGAGCAGATTCAAGTAGTGAGTAAACACTAAAACAAGGTGGAGAATGAAGCAGTATTAAAATAGTGAAATTAAAAATAATCTAGGCCTACTAGAAATGAAACCCTGTTTGTCAACCATCTACATGACCATGACGTTAACCCGGGCCATATAATCATTTTGATGCTGATTCCCTCTGCATATACGACTGTCCGCTACACCGAAGGGTGAACTCCCTCCACCTCCCCAGCCTCATCCTACAGCAGCCTTTTGATTTATGTTAATGCAGAATGTTTCTCTCTCTGTGTTCATTCATATGTTGTGTATCCCAGACTCTGTTGGGGGACAGTCAGAATCTTGGTCAGATTCGTTTCTGAAGCAGCACAGGAGACACGCCCCCATTCTCAAGACGTGTATAATGTTGCAATAAATGGTAAAAACGTGAGTGTCCGACTGAGCAGAATTAAAAGCACTCATTATACTCTTAGTCAATCAACATAAAGTTTATTCAGCAACTTATCTGATAATTGCTTATTGTAAAACTTTAATTGAATGTCCGGGCTATTATTTGCTTTAATCACTGAACTCACCCTGTCATTTGAGACCTTTACTACCTTTCCCACAAAGCTCTTGCTCGGCAAGGATGGGAAATAGGCTACTATCAAATTGTTTATTTAAACCAGTATGAATATTGCATGCATAAAAATGAGGCTGTTGAATAACATATCAATTAGGAATCATTCATTTGATCTAGCTCTGAGAGATAGCGCATCTAGGCCAACCGAGGGGGGGGGGGGGGGGGGGGAGA
>NC_060159.1:3854271-3904194 GCF_021292245.1 Micropterus dolomieu
AGAGAGAGAGAGAGAGAGAGAGAGAGAGAGAGAGAGAGAGAGAGAGATCAATATAGCCTAACTTAGGAAGGTTAACAGCAGAAAGTTACAGTACTTCTTCTTCTTTGGATTCATTTTTATGAAAAACCGTTGTGATTCTTTTGACGGGTGGACCTTAAGGACTAAAAGAATATAAATAATGGAGGAATGGGCACAATTGTCTCCCTTGTCTTTCATGGTCTGAATGAATTATACTTTGTTGCTCATCATTTCTGTTAAATTAATTGAAAGATTAAATTGTGAACAATGTGTAGTGTGTCCATATTGACAAAAACATTTATATTTGTATGCACGCTCTTAGAACTAGCTAAAGTGGGCAACCCGTTGGGCTTTAAAAGGTTTTATACATCCAATTAACTTCTGTAAAAAACAGACAGACAAGGTGTCTGATTGAGACCTGGGTTTATTTGTCAAATTTGTCTATTTTTGGTCTTTTATGATAGCAAAAATCTTTAGGTTTTGGACTCTTGGTCCGTCAAAACAAACAATTTCAGTGTTACCTTAGGCAACTTGTGGTGGGCATCTTTTACTTTTTTCTGACATTTTATGTACCAAACTATTACCAGATTGAGGAAATAATTGACAGATTTACTGACAATGAAAACAATTGTTGTTGCTGCACTAATGTTTTATAATTCATTTTATGAACCTCAATATCCAGAGTAGTGAATATCACTTCATCAATGAAAGTTGACCCGGTCCAAGAGAACGCTTTCTGTTCGTGCATCTATCCAGTTTTCTCACCAAGCGGGTGGAACATCCCACACCAGAGTTTGAGGAAAAGATAAATGCCGAAAAAGGTAAAATTTAAGTAGGTAAATGTCTTTTGTACGTAAAGCACAGTCCTAGCATAAACTGTGAAACACTGACTACACACACTGTACCCTCAGTGGCCTCTGGCATAAGAACAGGAGACATGCAGACATCACTGACTAATTTACACTTGCTAATGAGCTAACTTTTCTGTAAAACCTGAACAGCGCCATATGGACCCTCTCCCTCTGTGCATGCGCACACACAGACACACACACACGCGCACACACACACACCCCAACCAGAGGCTTCTGAATCTGGATGGAGCTGAAAAGATTTTACTACAATTAGTATTCAGCCAGTGTTAACTGTCTGGAGAGACAGACAGAGATAAAACAGGCACAATCTGGGCTGTAGCCAGGCTAACGACTGCTTCTGAATACCAACGCGCTAACACACATTGCCCCCATTTAGCACCGTCATTGGTATTGGCATTAGCTACTTTTCCACAAGAGAAATAAATAAGGTTTGCCATGTCTGAGTCAAAAGAATTAGAGCTCTTTTCGTTTTTTTCCGTGAGTTGTTGAACTTAAAACCTTTGGATCCTCAGTGGGAACATATTTCTGCCACCAGCAAAATATAAGACATGCAAGAACATGGCTTTTCTTGAATACACCTTATAAATGTGTGCTCCAAGGGGCAGGAAAACCAAACTCCTGGAAACACTGTGACTGATTGGTCAAAAATGCAAAAGAGCGCAAAGATGAACTAAAACTCATCTGCAATGGAAACTGAGACAAACAAACAACAAAGAAGTATTGTGTGGTCCGCTGGTGTGACCTTGGTTAATAATGTGTAAGTGCTGACCATGACAAGAGTTACTGGAAACCAGTTTACCGGCCACCGTTAGTGTCAGCACAGAAAATCCTATCTGATGAGTCAGCACTAGGCCCACAACCATCATTAATGGAACAGTGACCTTAGTGATATCAAGGCAATACATGCTTTTCTACTGATATTATATGACAATTTTAAATCATACATAGTTTATTCACTTGGTTTTGGGCCAAAATAACGGGGTGTTGTGGTGTAATGTGGACCACTGGCCAGGGGAAACCAGGAAGAGCAAAAAGACCAGCGTGACGTGCCGTTCTCTCTGTGACTCCAACATTTATGTAACCGTTTTTCACTCCTGAGCAGCAAACATGTCCAGCCCTGTGTGTGTCTGTTGACTGGAAACCATTCAGTAAAAGGGTGACTCACCTACACACTTAACAGGTGTCTGTCATGATGATGATTGAGATTTACACACATGGCAAAGCACAACTGACACGTCACATAACTCATAAAAAGATATTCTTTTAAATTCTCAAAATCTTCCATTGTTGCAAATTGCTGCACTGGTTCTGAATCTTAATCTCCCTTTATGATGCATTTCAAGTTTAATTAATATAAAAAGTGAGATATTTTAATAAAACCACTATTTAAGGTGTGAACACCAGACTGTCTATAAGCAGAGGCCTATAAGAGCTAAACTACCAGTGGACCTGATGTAAACCACTTCAAGTGATGAAGTGTCTCAGTTCTGAGCCTCCAACATAGTCCTACAAGAGACGGATTAGTATTTTATTTATTTTACCATTACTACTATTTAGTAACTATATTTATTTAACTACCATGTTTATGTGCCAATAAGTAACGTACATTATTCAGTACTGAGACAGCTGGTTGCTGTTTGGTGTCAGACCCATCACTGTGGCTGAATCTGATATCCATTTTGTTTTATAGCAGGATGAAGAAATAATGGCACAGCTTCCTCCAATAATAATCAATAAAATAATCCATGCTTATAGTTTCATAGTAAGGCGTGTAAATAAACAACTGAAATGGTAATTATCATTATATAGTCGTGATATTTGAAATGGTCTGCAAAATGTGCTCGTCAAAGACAAATTGTCAAGGGATAAACTTTTTTAGGAAAAAATTTAAGACTACATTTCAGAAAGCAATAGCAACATTGATCCACCAAAAGCATCTCCTCCAGCCACGGTGGTTTCTCACATGAAAGTTCAGACAGTTTCAGGTCCTCCAATCTGAGGATTTACACATTTTCTCTACTTCATATAGAGTTGGATTGCCATAACCTGCTAAACTTAATGAGATTCAATGAAGGATTTGGATTTGAAACTGTCGATCCTAATCTCATATCATTTGAATTAATTTGGTTTTAAAGACAGTCCCTAAGTGCTAAGTGTGAAGGGGACCTTTTGAGGGGCTGAAGTCCTTACTCCTGACATTTTACAGACTAATCAGTTAATAGGATAAAAGGAATTGAAGAATAATTTAATTATTACTAAATAGTCACCAATCAATGCCCTATTGATATCCTATAATTCATCATTCAGCAGCCACCCAGTAGATCAGATATGAGCAGCAATAAAGTGAAGGCTTATGGTTTGAAATATCACTCACACAGTTACATGGACAATAGGCTACTTTACATATGAGCCAGTCTTACCTCTGTTAGAGAACCGTGTGCATGGTTTACACAATGTCATGAAATAAACAGATAATGATGTACAGCACTGGCTACATCTCCAGGGAACACATAAAAACCATTTATACATCTAGCGCTCTGTCTGACATTATTATCCAAATCATCTCTTCTTATTACAGTCTCGATGGTTTCCTTGTATGGGCTGAAGTGAAATTGAATTAAGCAGAGTCCACAGGCAGTCAATATCTGCAACTGTAATTGCTGACATGGTCTCCCGTCTCCATCTTCCGCTGCCTGAGGGTGTAATTGTGTTACTGCCTGCTCTAATAGAGCTTATGTGCTAATGACAGAAAGCAGGCAGCAGCCTAGCAGGGCCGCAGCCCTGAAAGCTGCTCAGGAGGGTAGACTTAAAATCAGATCAACAGGCCTGACATTCATTTAAGCCTCATTTTCTGATTAGACCAAGCTTTATTGCTGTATCTTATTACTGAAATCTTTCACTACAAGGAACTGTAACTTTGTAGCATCTTGCGGGTCAATATCTCAACACCACTCTCACTAGACTGGCAAGGTACCTTCTCGAAACATACATTCAGACATTTTCCCTTCTCGTCAATCAATCAAATTGATTTCACGACCCACGACGACAGCACTTAGCCCTGGCCCGCTTCCAAATCCACTATCAGACACAACACTGAGACACAACACTGGGAAAGAAGAAAAAAAGAATAGAGACAGGGCAAAGAGAAAAGGCATGAAGTAAAGCTAAAGCGAGGTAGCTAGGTAGTCACAGACAAAAGCAGACAGAGAACACAGAGAAATTGGGTTGTACTTCAATCTATTAGCTAATCATAAGATCGCTATCTGGTACTAAAATACTCTCCAGGGAAGAAGTCTGTTCATAATATTTCTTCTCCTCAGCAGGAGGACAAAGCTGATAGTGGTTTAAAGGACTAAGGAGAAAGAAACAGTCGGAGGCAAGGTAAAGAATGTTAACAAGAATATCTATGAACGCCTATATTCACAACTGACAATAAAGTCTTCCAGCTTCAAATTCCACGGACACACACAACTACAAAAGTCTGTTCCCATCACTCTTGTATACCTACACGAAGTCAGCGTCAGTGTGGGCCTCCTGTGGCAGCAAACGTACCGCCAAAGTCCGTGTGGGGCACCGTGTGACCCGCTGCCAGGCCTCAGTTCAACCACCATCCTGCTGCCAGCTCCCCCCACCAGCCCAGTACAATCCTGGGAGCTCACATACAAAACCATAGTGGAGGCTTCGGAGGTTCTTCGTTCAATTTCCTGTGCCTTAGCTCTGCATTATCCACACTGCTGGAGTTATGTAAAGCTCAGTGATGGTTATGAACTTGAGTTGCACCGAGAAAAGATAAAAAAGTGACTGTTTTTAATTTAAACACAATTAGCGCCTTCTTCTGTTGCAGTAGCCGGTCAAGTTCTTTATCCTCTGAAATTTGATGCCTTCATATCCTGACGGTACACCTTTAAAGATGATGCTGAATTGCTTGCCGCGGCTTTGTGCCGGTTCTCCAATAGATTATAATTGATGGAAACAAAGGAAGAGCAGAGGGAGGAATAGGGTGTGGGAGGGAGGGATGAACATAAGAGGCAGAGTGAGAAAGAAAGAGCTGGAGAATGAGAGCAGGACAGAGAAAGAATGAGGAGAAACCAAACTGACGAAACGCAAACGGCAGAGAAAGAGACAGAAATAGCGGGAGAGAGAGAGAGAGAGAGCTGTGTACAGGATGTGATGGGAATCTCTACCTGATGGGTTGGTCGGCTGGTTTGTACTTCCTGGATCCAATCTATTATTCATACGCTGGATACAGAGAAGGACAAGAAGCTACTGCACTCAATATCAATACCAGTGCGTGTGTGTACGGATGTAGTGAAGGATACACTACGTCTTTTATCCAAATGATTAATTTAGATCTCAGGGAGTAGCATTAAATGTAAAGGGTGGGGTCGCCGAAGTTGGAAGGAAAGATATTTTCTAGCCATGCACATTGCTTTGGTTTTCAGTATCTCTGCCTGCACTCCAATGAAGCAAAATTCAGCCCCAGCAGACTGTTGCCATTCAGGTAAATGTATTGAATAAGACACAAGTTAAGTTAACTCTCCGTGTATCAATAAATCTGAGTCTGAATTAGGGTTGGGCAATATGGCCAATAATGTTTTCCCAATAAAAAAAGTCATATAATTCAAATTTAGACGCTGATTTAGAGGCAGTGTGCAAGTTGAAGAGACCAGACGGTTAACT
Organism: Micropterus dolomieu; assembly: GCF_021292245.1. Classification (NCBI taxonomy): domain Eukaryota; kingdom Metazoa; phylum Chordata; class Actinopteri; order Centrarchiformes; family Centrarchidae; genus Micropterus; species Micropterus dolomieu. The sequence continues at coordinate 3,859,842 of NC_060159.1, forward strand.
GTGGTTTTAAACTATTGTTTACGGTCAAAACATGAAAAACATTCCCGAAACATTGGATCACTTAATATATATGAGGTAGAAAATCTAAAACAACTGATGACAAAACCTTTTTTCCAACAAATACACTTGAGTAAATAATCTTTTTTCAGTCCCATTTCCTCAACTAAATAAATATCTAGTGCTGATTCGTCCATGATTCAAATTAAACACATTTTTGAACATTTGAGATATTGTTACTGAGGAAAATCAGATCAGAATTATTGTTTTATTGCCCAGATCTAGTTTGAATACTGGTGTGCAGAACCCACATTTCCTGTAGGACTGCCTCCACCTCAATAACATGAAGATGAATGGAATTGTATTTGTTGTGCTCAGAGCAGTTAAAAATTGCATTTACAAATAATTAAATTCAATGGGAAGTCGCTGTGAAATAGTTACCAGTTCACCAGGAAATTAAAGAAAAGAAGGTGATAAAATATATACAGTAAACGTGGGGTGTTCTTTTAGTTTTACAGACTGGCTGTTTGATTATGTTGTCTGTAATCTGCTACAGCAGACTGGTATTTTGCTGCTGCATTTCTTTGATTGGTGAATTAGTCACTCCAGACTGTGAATGGCTGCTTAGTGCCACACTCCAATCAAGAATAATACAAGACAAAGAGGAGAAAAAGGAGAAAGAAGATGAAATGAAGAGAAAAATACAAAGTGAACACCAAAGCAGAGGTAGAGTGCTGGAAATGAGCGTACAGAGGTAAAGGACTGGGTCACCCATCCATTTGTCTAGCAGAGAAACAACCTGTCGTCAAAGCTGCCATCCATCCATGTTTTTGTACGTGAAGAGCTGACGGTGTCACCTGTCAAGAGGTCAAGGTGTTTCTGTGTCTGTCTGTGCTGGATGAGCATTTGTCAAGTGCATTCCTACATGTCCATCCATCAGCCTGTTAGAGACAAACTGCCTAAAAAGCAGACAGTGGTTATGAATAATATATGAAGCTCATGCTCTGTTTTGGTGGGCACTTTGATCCAAAGCGCCTGACAGTGTGACGAGTGTGTACATTTTTAGCATGTGTGGCTCCAGTAGGAAATAAAGCCAGTAACTCTACACACTCATAGCTAAATAACACACACACTGTGCAATCACAGAGAGACTCCTCTGGAAAAATGCAAAGGAAATTCCAACTGTCTTCACTCTGTCAAAGTGAAGCTGAACGTTAGGCATATGTCCAGGTCCAGGTTTATTTAGATCGTCCTGTAAAAGCACAGACAGCAGGATTACAGGGTGACAGAGTGAAGCCAGAATCCACATACAGTATCACATTTAGCTCACGATGTCATCGCCCAAGGGTTAAAATGACAGCGTCTGTAGCAACATCTTCCATAGAAATATATTGCTGTATCAAAGAGTAGGACATGTGGATCATGGGCCAGGATCAGATCTTGGCCTGGATCTATTAAACATCTCAGAATCCCTTATAAGAATCACAGTGAAAGTGAACCTAAAACTTCACAGCAGGACTTGAAAGACATTTATGAAGCTTCCTACACTGACTTTGAGCAAGGAGAAGGATAGCTCCTAGGACAGAGTGTGTAGTTGCTAATTTAAAGTGAAGCATCAAAACCCGCAAAGCAGAAATGATGATAGTTGCGGATTTTGTTTTAGACAAGGGTAATATTCAAAATGCAGAAAATAGCATTGTAGACTGTATATAAATAATGGACAGAGTCACTGTGATGTCACTCATTGGGTTGTGGACTAACGTTTTGAAGCCTCGAGTTATTATTATTATTATTATTTTGGCCATCGCCATCTTGGTTTTTGGAACCGGAAGTGACCATATTTGGACAAGAGGGTTGGAACTAGGGAGGGATACACATTGCTACGTCTGACAGGTTGGCGTGGCAGCGACTTGTCAATCAAAAGGTAGCCACATCCTAAAGCATACCCTGCTTTATTGTCTAGTTTCCTCTAAATGGGACCCTAAATTACAAAAGTAAAAAGTAAACTAGCGATTGAGACCAAAAACTCATTAGGAAAGTGTTTACTGGGTTAATAAATCAAAAAGAAGCAGCGTCATTTACTCATAAACTTCCAAAAGGACTTCTTTTTTTGGTGGAGTCGCCCCCTGCTGGCTATTAGATAGAATGCAGGTTAAAGGCACTTCAGCGTTGTCTTCACTTTTCAGAGACTACAGTATACCTGTATTCAACTACAAGTCTGTTCTCACTGAGAAACCTTATCAGGCGCATTATCTTTATGAAGCACTGAGAGAGCTGCCATAGTTTATTCTTGGTTCTGGAAGAATAATCACATCTGCACAGTTGCATTTTCCTCATTGCAAAAAAGCATTTGGTTGTGAGTGCATTGGATCCTCACGAAAGCATGTGTTGTCCTTTGCACCAGCACAAGGTCAGTTACACATGATTCAGCTCTAGTCAGAACTATATCTTTTAATAAGCTTACTGTCGTTAAGCTTTCCTAAAACATCTCTCCTCTCACAGAATGTTTTTACCTGAACACCAGCTCCTGGCAGCTCCTGGCAGCTGCTGGCAGGTTAGGACTACTCTGGAGCCCTTTTAAAATATTAACTGAGATAGGTCAAGAAAGCTGATAGATTTGCAGTCGCTCCTAGTCCTAAAAGTAGGACCAAATATGTTTCTCTGAGGATTTCTTGGCCCGTTCCTCCTGTGTGAAGGAAATTCTTGCGAGATAGTCAACTCTTAGTAATGAAAGTTTCAAAAAACTCTAAAAATGGCTACAGCAGTACAGAGTGAGAACAGAGTGTAGTACCAAACCAAATCTGAAGGATACCTCGTGCCGGGGGGTATTTATCCTTCCTAAAAATACTGATCATCCCTCTATACATGTGCAAAGATTCTATTGGCTATTGGTTCCAAACAAGACTTACCTAAGTTACCTACGCTTATATAAGTTAACCTAAGTCATCCAAGGCACATGCAGCACTTTTAATAGAGTCAGTCTGGCAGTCAGTCTGTCTGTAATGAAACAAAATAAAGATAATCTCGACTTCGGGTTACCTATGGAATGCGCCCCAGAGTGCATCCTTATCAAGACAGCTGGGTCAGTCAGTCGACCAAGCAGACAGAGAGAAGAGACAGAGTTTGACTTATTGTTTTGGGAGTCACAGGCTATCACCTTTGTCTTCCTTTAGCTCAGTCAATAATCCTAACGTGACTGGGAGAAACCTCTGTGATATTACCCTTAAGAAGGAAAATTCCTTCACATTCTGATTTTCTACTCTGACATTTGCCAAGATCTAAGGGCCCAACATTAAAAATAAAAAACTACCTCTGACTGTGGACTGATTACCAAACAGTGTGCACTGCAGGCAAAGTGAAAGAATGATCAAGAAATAAAGAGAAAGATGAAGAACAGAGTTGGAAATGGGCCTGCCTAATGGCTCTTTTGCTGCTTTGTCTCCCTTTCTTACTTCCTGCTGATGTCAGTGTTTCCAGCAGTAGAAGGTAAAATGGTTCTTTGAGGTCTGATTAGGACGCTCCATCAATAACCATTATAAACAGATGGCCAACGAAAATGGGCTACCTGGCACACATAGGCCTACAAATTCTCTATTTGGCTTCCATCAATTGTTATCTCTCTACCTCGCTCTCACCCTGACCTCTGTTACCCTTATCCACGACTTCATTACGTTGAACCACCTCACCACAGACCCTTTTTTATGGCTGATATTTCAGTATTTAGGGACTTATAAGCTCACACACACTCTTTGCTATTAAATGCAATGACTTCTTAATGACTTTCAATGTCTTGTTTAGTGGGATTCAAAGACTCCCAAGTTTTATGGTAAGTTATGTCCTTAGGGCATGTATGTCTTGTAAAGTGATGATAGACTGATGTCATTTCTTTTAAAACTGCTGCTCTGACAAAGCAAACCTCCAATGTCCTGATGCACACTGATGAATTCTGATTCTGTACATCAATTAACAAGAAAAAAGTATTTACGTGCTTTTAAGGAGATACATTCATTTCTGAAAATACCTGAGCTAATATTTTTGAAATTTTGAGTTCTGTTGGTTAATTTTTTACCCTGCATGTAGCCGTTTAAGGTTGTGAATTAAGTTTTTACTTCGTCATCTAGAAAAGCAAAATTAAAAAGACAAATTACTCCTTCACTGTGTTCTAGATGTTGGGGGATTATTTTGGGGCTCGGGGGGAGTCAGGATGTCTAGAAGGACAGTAGGATACAGACATGTACACCGCTGCCGTCCTCAACCCCTATGGATGACTGCTGGACATTTGATTCCCACCCATGCCCTCTTAGAATATCTCAGTGACATGGCAGGGAAGATCCTGACACCAGTGTCAGGTGCGGAGGATCATATGTCAGAGTGACACAACCTGCAAACATGAACTTATTATAGTTTCAGATCTGCCTGGCAACACGTGGGCCGGCCTAATAGACGCCCTTGAAGGGTTAAGATAAACACTGGGGTATTCACCTTGGAATTGGGGGAGAGGGGGGGTAGAGTTAGCTAGTTTCATCATGGACTTGGGACAAAGAACAACTGGGTCAAAATAATCTATACTGAACCAAAGAAGTATCAATACAAGCTCCTTAATGATTTCCAGAAGTGCATGACTCTTTGGATTTGGATGTTTCCAATATGACAACACTTAGTGGTCATAACATCTGTCTTTCCCATTTTATTTTCCCTATTAGTAGCTTTAAAGAAATGATCTTCTACTCTGTCTGACTGTATCATATACAATACATTCTGTATCAGCTTGTTCCAGCTCTTTATAAAAGTTATTATATGATGTTAACACTGAGTTAAACATTTACACTAAAGACACCATGTTTTTATAGCTACAACATCTATAGAGTATTTTCTCTAAAGGAAATGCTCTAGATGTCTTTTGCATCATTTTATACACATTCTCCCAAATTTCAGCCAGACATATTCAGTATCTTTACACTCTGAGATAAAGGCAGGGAAAAAGCTGCTACCTCCAACTCACGCATAAGCATCTTTTAGACACACAAAACCAATACTGCCATGAATTATATATTACTGCATGACTCATCATCAGCTTGCTAGGCTAATGGCAACAAAAAAGGACCAAATCCTTTGAACCAGAGTATGAAAGATATACAGCCAGACAGCAAGAAAGAGGAGCACTGCAGGCCAACACTGCGCAAAGGTTTTAGGCAGGTGTGAAAAAAAAAAAAGCTTTCAAAAATAGACATGTTAATAGAATATATTTATCAATTAACAAAAGACAAAGTGAGTGGACAGAAAAAAAATCTAAATCAAATCAATATTTGGTGTGACCACCCTTTGCCTTAAAACCAGCATCAATTCTTCTAGGTACACTTGCCCAAAGTCAGGGTTTTTTTTAGGCATATGGTCAGGTGTATGATTAAACAATTATACCAAAACGTGCTAATGATGACCACTTCAGTATGTAGGTGAAACACAATCATTAAGTGAAACAGAAACAGCAACAGCTGTGTAGGAGGAATACAACTGGGTGAGGAACAGCCAATACTCGGCTAACAAGGTGATGCTGCAAGACAGTTTACTGTCAAAAGTCATACACCATGGCAAGACTGAGCACAGCAAGGTAGTTCTAGTGCATCAGCAAAGTCTCTCCCAGCAGACTTTAAGGCAGACAGGGGTTTCCAGATGTGCTGGACAAAGAAAAGGGAAACGCTGAGGCAGTGGTCGAGAAACTTACTGGTCACACCAAATATTGATTTGATTTTTTCTTCTGTTCACCCTCTTTGTATTTTGTTAATTGATAGAAAAAATTTATTAACACGTATTTTTTAACATCTATTTTTGAAAGCATTCATACTTTACGACATTTCTTCCACACGCCTGCCTGAAAGCTTTGCACACAACTGTAGCTTTCACTCATCTCTTGCTACATGCGTTCTTCACTGAAAGAACTTAAAATATAGTAATCAATGACAAAAGAAGAAAAGAACATAATGAAATGGGGAGGAAATGAGGGGGAAATGAAGAGAGCAGCACAGGAGGAGGCAGCTGTGCACAAATCTGCCCCATCAGCTTCTCTGGGACCATTCACAACTGCCAGTGAAAGCTCAATACATTATGGAAAGGCTGATTTTGTCAGCGCTAAATTACAAGAGACAGCAGCAGACCATATAATATGGAGAGGAAGGAGTGTGCCACTGGTATATAATTCATCAGAGCTAAAAGCATATTTTATAAAGATATTTTATCTGTCAAAGCATTTTTGGAGCCAGCTTTAAGCTTCTAGAGATCTCCACAAATACACAATTTTGGTCAGTGGCACGACATACATGTAGGAATGTTGGTTTTGGTATGATTGCTATGAGCTGAAATTGAGTTTTATAGGCAGAAATGTATAAATCCAAATCCCAGGCTTTAAAGCTTGGAATTTGGCCATTTTCAGTTTTAGACAACTACTGCTATAACACAAAACCTATGGTTGTTTACATTTGTCTCGACACAAAAGATGGCGTAGCAGATGGAGGCTCAGTAATCCTTTTTCTCAATTTATGGAAAATCATTTCAAGTTACGACTGAAAGCACAACAAATGATCATGAGTCTCATCATCGAAAAGCTCAGTTACAAGAAATGGCGGCAGATCATTTTAGATGTTACTCTCTGAATGAGGCAAGCCTCGGTTATATAATGCAAAAATCATAATCTGAAAATATTTTACTGGAACACACACACACACACACACACACACAAAACCAGACTCTGATTGCTTTGTAATTTTTTTCTACCAGGAAAACTGTCTGTGCTGTCAGTCAGCCCAACTCCAGACCCATTTGAATCACTAAAGAAGAAGAATCTGAGATGCAGGCAGCTATTCTGAGGTCGGGGACCAGGCTGGTGCTACACTATTAAGTGAGGCCATTGGCATGGGAAACATACATTTACATCGCCAACAGAAGAATTTTGACAATAAAAAAATTTAGTTAAGAAATCCACAATATATAAAAACACAAGTATAAATATGCGTTAGCTTGTGTTTATTCATAAGAATTCCAGACATCCTCTTGTCATCCATTAGCGGTTTCTTTTTTTGTTTATGGCATTTTGCATTTGTATAGTCATAACTGCAGCATACAATGGCTTGCCAAAGAAATCCACATACACAGTACACACTAGTGACAGATACAAAGAGATATTTGTGCTGTGGCTCACATGCACAATTAAACTTAAACCTCTCTTTCAAAGACCGGGAGACCATGGCAACTGCGGTCAGTCCTCCCTCCGGCCTTCCTACACTGTTGCTACATGACAACTAGAGCACAACTTAACCAATGAAATTATAGAATGGCTCAGTAGCCAATCAGGAGAAGTGTCCATGGAGGCCTCGCCGGCTGAAATGTGTCTAAATGCTTGTGGGACCAAAATGAATAAAGGTTTAAACACACACGTGGAGACACACACTCATGGATTTTCACACACATAATTACTTGTATAAGAAGCAGCAATGAAATACATTCATGTGTGTTATTCAATTTAACTGGATGACACTGAGTAGGGCGGAACTTATTCTACCTTTTCTCTTCTGATTCGAATTCAGAAACCTGTACTGTATTGGCTGTTACCAAATAATGATCTGATACCATCATTTATTTTTACAACTTCTTCTGTGTGGAACTGATTGGGATCATTCTTCCATGTGTAAGCTACAAGTAACACCAAACTTCTTAACTATACGCGTAGATGTTTGTACACTAACATGCGTTTTACTTTTATGCTTTACAGTGACTAAAGTCAGTATTTAAGATCCTGATCCCTATAATGAAGGATTGGGTATCCAATCGGTGTATCGCTGACACTGCTCTTTATACAGTGTTGTTACCACTAGGGCTGCGATCATTTCATGTTTGATTAATTTCATAAAATGTCAGTTAAAACAAAGACCAAAAAAGGAATAAAAGGTCATCACATTTACAGTAAATACCAGGAAGTGGCAGTTTTGTTTGGTAAATGACTACAATTATTGGTTGATAGTTTCAGAATCTGTTTACCCAAACAAAAGTACGCATTTAAATTGGGTTTTTTCCCAAGTCATGTCGTTCATGATCAAAGACAAAACCGATCCACACAAAGCTTCGCTTTTCGACACAGATACACAAAGTAAGCACAACTGTCCCCCTCAACAGTCCTGCAGGTTGACTACTCACTCCTGAGGATGATTTGAGCACGACTGATCTTCTGTTGATCCTGGGGAAATCTGCGAACTCTTGCTGCAGCAGGCATGTCTGTGGACAGCTCAGTGATGGGGCAGTAGGGGGGGTCCTCAGTTTAGTCACTAGCAGCAGCAGTCAGAAAACATACAAAAAGTTGGTGGACTTCTCTCTTCAACCTATCTTTCCTTTCTCAGTCTCACTTTTTTACTTGCTGTTTCTATCCTGTTGAACACCACTGTCCTATTCTCTCTTACCTGCTACTCTTTTACACACTCCTTTGCCTTTTCTGTCTGATTTATTTCCAAACCTTACTCTCTTACTAGTATTTTCTTCTCTTCCTCTTCCCAAGTCTAAGTCTCTCTCTGCTGTTGCCCAGCTGTGTTGCAGTGTGTAGTCTGCCACTTTGCCAATCTGAGGTTTGATGCTACAGACCATAGGCTATTCAGGAAAAAGAAAAGTGGGGCAGGCGGACAAACGGAGGGTTAGCAGAGGAGGGGGGGTCGTTAGATCACGCGCTGTCTGATGAGCACACATGCCAGACTGATGTGGTGCTGTGCCCCTATGTGTTTACACCTTTTACCCCCCCATTCTGGCCGGGAGACGCAGGCTGTTTCTATGGGAAGTGGATGAAGTGCCCCTCTGTGTGTCTCTACCTCTCAGCACCTCCGGCTCTCTCAGGTTTCAACCCCTCCTGCCCACAAAGGTTTCACAAGATCTAGAGCCACATGACGTACTGTTGGCAAGGACCATAGAGAATGAAAATAAATGATGATCCCCAGTTAGCAACTTTTCACATGTCTCCGTGGAGACACGGTACTGCCAAGTCTGAGTCTGGCTGTCCAGACAAATAGTCCAGAGAATTAGACTCATCTGGCAAGGACGCTTGAAGAATGAATTCCTTATTAATTACCAGCTCTTTTCACCTCGGTTTGGTGAAATGTACATTGTGCATTAACTTAACTACTGTAGATATGTTTCTATGTAGTTGTACTTTTTAATTTGGACTTATGAATATTGTATTTTATTACTTTTACTTTTCATATTTTGACAATTTTAAGTACAAAACATTTGATCAGTTTATAAAATATGACACATATTTATAACTTAAACTTCACAAAAACATAAAAAGTAGTTCAAATGAGCTTCACCCGTTACAACATTAAAATGCTGCTTATATGTTAATTTATCAGTTATCAATGGATTAGTCAAGGAAATTATTTGTTTTGAAAATCAATTCATGATTTCAGAAATTTATCAGGTAAAAATAACAAAACATTGTGTGGTAGTCAATTGACCTGTAACAGTTCAATCCAAACACATGCACAAATGTGTGTGTGTGTGTGTGTGTGTGTGTGTGTGTGTGTGTGTGTGTGTGTGTGTGTGTGTGTGTGTGTGTGTGTGTGTGTGTGTGTGTGTGTGTGAGAGTGCCAAAGAAATAGAGGCACACAGACAGAAAAACAGAAGCAGGCATAAATATTTAGCTGCAGGGGTGCTGCACTTCATCCATTCCCACCGATAGATGAGGCAATCATGCTGCTGCTCACATTCCTCCTGCAGCCTTTTGAACACAGAGTGCTTTTATAAGCAGTGAGCTGCTGGCACTAACACACATCCCGTACAACGGCACAGGTCAGACCAGGACAGTGTTGTTTTTCTGACCCTTTATTCAACAAGACCATGATTAAAAAAAACTGCGGAGGAGGAGGAGCATAATGCAGGATGAACTGCTTACGGATGTCAGTGGGATCATGTAACATGAATCTTCAACAAATCTTTCCAAAACTTATTTTCTTGAAGAGAATCAGGGAGAAACGTGTCACATTTATATACAGGTCTATCCAATCCATCCTTTATCCCACTTATCATAAAGTTAATTCAAACTCTGTGGCTGTTTCTGTTCTTCACCTCATTTCTTTTCTCCTCTCCATCTGCCCCTCTCCCTGCCCTGACCTGACAGGAGAGGATTACTGGCCAGACCACAACACAGACAGACGCCGGGTGGCCTGTGACCCATCCCTCCCTCTCCTGATCCTGGCCTTCCATCCTGCTCTACTTTAGCCTTTTTAGGAGAAAAAAAGAAACACAGTGTGTGTGTGTGTGTGTGTGTGACTGGATCTGCACTCGTCCACGTGTGAGCTCACAGTTTTGAAACTATGTCGTCACTTAACCCAAAGTCAGAAGAAGAGACTCTGCTCTCTGTCTGATTCGACACACAGGGATGAAGTGAAGGTGCAACTGGTTTCAATGATGTAATTAGTGTGTGTGGTGTGCCAAAAGTGCACACATATACTGTATACATACACAGTCCTAAGAGTCATACTTATGTGCCATGATTTTAAGAGCTCTAATAGATACACACACACACACACTTTCCACATGTCCACGGTCACCACATCCACTTGCTTCCCTAAGATGGAAACTATTCTGTGCTTTGTTCAATAGCTTACTCACCCATTCCTTCATGCCTTAGATGGGTAGACACACACACTCATTTACCTGCCAATGTGGGAACTCAAAATAATTCTAAAAGATGTGGTGACCTTCACCTGGTTTTCTGTGTCAACACCAACAACAGAAAGTGGACACTTGTTTTATTTTTCCCCTCTGACTCCCAAAATAATCTTGAAGCTCTTCTTTGGCTCATAACAGAACTTCAAAGAGAGATATCAAAGCATTCCACGTTAGAAGAGGCATTTAAGAAATCAGTTTTAGGTGAAAGATGAGCTAACATGTGGTTTCCGTTATTTCTTCCGCATTTCTTCACTTGATTCAAGTGTAGACAAAAGGAAACAGCTCGTGGAAGGCAATGGACTTGGTTTACACATGGTGTTTCGGTGCCATGAGCCACTGGTACATCCCAGGAATAACTTATCAGTCTTAGATTTACTTATCAGAGAAACTCTTTCCTTTTGTTGTAATGCATTACTCTTTATTGTGCCTCAAATTTGGCCCCTGGAGCTTGCTTTGTCATTTGGTCTCAGTATAAATTATTCTGCACTTTCTTGATTCTTTACATCATATTCAAGCAGCAAAAATGACAACTGAGACCTCTAACCTCACACACACACAGCCACACACACTTTTCACAGCCAGTGACGGCCACCCACTACAGCACTGACATAGAGCTATAAGAATCACATGTAGTCATGGCAGGTGCCGTGGCACCCTGATGTGCCTCAAGATATGTGGACTTTTTACTCTACATTTTCAGCACATAACAAGGCAACAGTTACATTAACCTCTATTTTTCTATCATGTCTGGTGCTACTTCAAATATATCAGTAACATTTCCTCCTCATCTCCACACTCCTTTCTACTCTCCATTAGAGCAAACACATTTCTTTAGTCTTATCAGTGTGTTGTTCAGCACGGCGTGCTCTCAGGCCCAGGAAAAGAGAGGGAATTGTCCAAGACTAAAGAACAGGCCACCTGCACAACGTAAATCAGCCCTATAAAGTGAAGGCAGTGTAAAGGTTAAAGCAGCTGCATAAATGATGCTCCATTGAAAAGCTAGCTGAAGGAAAGTCTGCCATGATTGTGTTCGTCCAGCAGTTTGTCTTGTCCCATTTAACTGTCCTCCTGGCTGGGGCTGACCGTGGTTTGGTACAAGAAAATTTATGTCTCCACTGATTATTGAGCTGGTCCTGTAGAGTCTGAATGCTGCCTAGATTGGGTCACTAGTATTTACTGGTAGTCTAAAGCACTTTAGATAAAAGCCAGTTTAAAGCACTTATTGCTCCCATACACCATAAACCAACACGGAACCATAAAACAAGTCAAACAGATGGCAGCTTCTAATCTTTCCCCCTAATACTCCTAATGTGGAACATGTTATTTAATAGTAAAGATGTTGGCATTAAGCCAGAAGGCTCACACCACAGCTAAGAGATTAAAATGATCATTAAAAGCTTCCGTTAACAGCATTCACACAGCACATATCACCACACACAGCAAATGGAGGTCTAAAATGAGTGATCTGATTCCATCGCTCTGTCATGTGGCAGGAGTTTAACACCCACTGAGTGAGTGATGGAGGGTGAACCCCGTGTGTCTGGAGGATTGTCAGGTCCACAGATGACTGCGAGTGGAATAGGCGCCACTGAGAGCAGCTGTCAGGACAGAAATACAGTAGCAAAACAGTGGGGTGAAAGGGGAAACCCTACCGCCTTCCTCTGGCTTCTGTATGCAGCTCACTGCGCCGCTGAGAGAGGGAACGCGGGGAAGGCAACAGGCAACAAGAAGATACTGTGGTTATGTATCTGTATCCCTTTACTCTTGTATCTGTATTCTGGTATGCAGTGCAGTGATTCGTGATTTAAAATGCAGTTGTGTGCTTGATTCGTTAGCATCAAGTATGGATAAGGTTTAATGAAGTTTCTGGCATCAAATTACGACAGTTTTTCAGAAATAAATTCAACTGCTGGGGAAAAAGAAGAGCAAAAACAAAGCATGACTCCGACAATTATGAACAATTCTCTATTGAGCTCTTTTTGCCTTTACTGTATATGGTCAAATTTGGGATGACAAGTTCCCTTTAACGCTCTTTGAATGTGTCCTTATGTCACTCCGTTTGTTCGGTCTCTCTGATACTCCATGTCGCTTGTCCTCACACACACACACACACACACACACACACACACACCTAGTAGCACCATTAGCATAATGAAGAGCGTCACTATCAGGTTAATTAGTGGATGGGATTCGAGTGGCATGGCTTAGGGAGAAAGGAGGATGGTACAATAGACAGGAGAGGATAGGAGAGGAGAGGGAGGACAGGAAGAGAGATAGTAGACAGGAGGAGAGGAGAGGAGACAGATTGAAGGAGAGGAGGAGAGGGAGGAGAGGAGGAGAGACGGGAGTAGAGGGGAGGTTGTGGGGTTATGGCAGGTCATGTGAGGCATCTGGATGTTGAAATCACACACATACAGGAAAGGCTGCAATTAAAACCTCTGCTCCGTCTTTGCTCGATTAAAAAAATAAGCAGAGGGAAACAGAAAAGAGGAGAGGAATCAGCAATAAGTTCTGCCTCAAATGCGGTAGCTGAGGATTAGTCTTCCCTATGGGAGTTTGAATCGGAGCATCAACACACAATGAAAATCTGCACTCACCCCCTCCCTCCTAACCTCATCCCTTCCAGCAGGCGGGTAAATGTAGATACATAGCCAGAGGAGGGTGCTACGTTTCAGAATACCAAGGTCATGGTGTACCACTGAAGTTCCAGCCTGGGAACATTTGCGGCAGAATCAGGCAGTGCTGTGTGAATGTGCATGCGTGTGTCACGTGAATACTGACTCTTTCCTGACTCTGTGTGTCAACCAGCAGCCTCTTGTCATGAGGTTGTCTCTTTTTAGCTTAGATCTATGGTTATATAAATGATCTCTGATTGGCAGATGTGAGCACCAATCGTGCTCAGTTATGTTAAAAATAGTTATGTTAAAAATCATCCCACTAACTGACGAGGTTACCAGGAGACCATCGTTAACTTCCTAAATTAAAGTTTGGATTAAGAAAAGAAGGAAGTTGAATTGTAAGTGCAGCCTTTGTGGAGAGCTGCCTGTGATGAATTAAGACATTTCCCTCTTATCATTGTTTCTGGTAAACCCATTAGTAACTCTTGTTTACTTCAAAACATTTTAATGGCTGACAAATAATGTTCCCTTCCCCTGTGGTAAAGCTCCCTGCCTCTGACTGTTTTGTACCCACAAATCAGTCTGTTCCTTCTGCACACAGAGGAACTAGAAAGTCAGCTAGTTGACTTCCAGGATTACAACTCAGAACTGCAGGAACTGCTTCATATTAATGCTCAATTATTAGATGCATGTAAAAGCCCTGACCTTGTGTTACAATCTCTGCTTGTCTTTTATCCTCACAAGGTAACTACAAAAAAAATAGAGCTCATCGTAGGATTGGATAGTTGGATATTCTGAATATTTTGCCAACCTGGAAATCAAATATAACTAGGCCATATCCCTACAACAAAATGTGGGATTCTTACATCTATTTAAACCGAATTTGATCAAAAACTGCTCATACTGTAAATGGGTGTGGTCTGCAACTACAGTTTGTGTAATAAAAACCAACTTATGACGTACACCTCCCTGTCATGAGCATATTTCTGGAAAGCAAAAGAATGTCAGAGGCTTTTTTATTGCTAAATCTCATGTCGATGTGGTTTAGAGTGAAGTACTGTGTTATGTACATGTGTTAAACTACAACAGGGCACAAATGGTTAAGGCGCATCCCACATACTGACAACCCCAGTTCAATTCTGACCAGGAACTTTTGAGTGTCATACCGCTGTATCTCTACTAGGGGTGTAACGGTACATGTATTCGTACCGGACCGTTTCGGAACAGGACTTTCGGAACGGTGTAAAACGCACATACGAACACACGAACATATTAAGTGACGAACCAAATCTCCGCCTTGTACTTTAGCCAAAACATCTCTGCGTCAGCCCAGCTTCTCGCTAGTTAGCGTCACGGCCAGTGCAGAGAAGCCAGAGCTTGAAGACCCTCTCTTATCATTAAGGTCTCCTGTTTGGGAACACTTCGGTTTCCTAGTGAAATACATCAACGGACAAAGACAAGTCTATAAGACGAAAGTAGCGTGCAGACATTGCTCAGTAGTGATCGGGTATATTTCTGGCAACAAGTTAAACATGCCAACGTTCACTCATTTCAAACGGTACCACATGGATGTGAAGATCACTGCTACAAGGAAAGAAACGAGTGTAGTGCAAACGCAAGGCATTTGAACAGACTGTAGACTGCACTTTAGACTTCACAAAAGAGATTTAAATTGTTTTTTTTTTTATCTGACCAGGCCAACATTTGCAAACTAATTTTCCCCTTACTGTACCGAAAGTAAACCGAACTGGTACATACCAAACCATGAATTGTGTGTACCGTTACACCCCTAAATCTCTACCCTCATTTCCTGTCTGCCTCTCTGCTATCCAATAAAGGCAAAAATGTACAAATAACCTTAAAAAGAAACACACACACACACACAGTGGGAAAGAAATACCTGTGTCCTGGGAATTGAGCACCTCCAGAGCGTGCATCATGGCACTGGCAAATACGTTGGCATCCTCCTTGCTACCGAAGTTGAGGCCGTAGACCTGCCGGGCGTCACGCCACTGGTGGAAGGTCTGCGTGGCCTGGTTGTACTTCAGCCCCTTGGGAATGGCACAGTTTATCACCACCTGGAGATGTCCATGAGGAGCGAGTTGGGTAGAGAAAAGAGGAAACATCCTTTAGATTAGCAGTGATGAAAGAGAACTACCATGTAAATGCAATGCATTTTTAAAGTAAACCAATCAGCAACTGTTCAAAATAAGCCTGTAATTGAAGGAGCCACCAGGAACAACATGCGGTCTAGACCAATACAGCTATGTTTCTGAAGTTTAGTGACAGGAAATAGCCTTTTGGAAAAGATTTGGAAACATTTATTGTGACAGCATGTTTCATGACTGACCTAAGATGTTTGACTTAGTAGCACAAATACACACATAAAAGTAAAGTACTGTGGTCTCAGTCTATCAATCACTCTTCCTCTGTCAGGATACTACCTCTCCACCTGCTACCAAGCTGAGGAGCTGCCAAAATCACAAAGACGATTCAAAAACAAACTCACACTCCCTGATCTTGTCCCAGTAAAAGCCTCCAATCTCATTTAAAACAAAGTGACAACGCTGGGACTCATTATGTGGTGAAAGGTCATTCCTGCCTGCTCGTAAAGTGACTTTATGATCCACTCACTATGTCTTTATTTTGAGTTACTGAGACAGAGAAGTGCGTCTTAAACTGGGAGTACCAAAACCTGAGGGGGTTCTCCTCACTCCACCTCTGCTTTCAAGAGCATTTTTTCACTGGAGGATCTTAATCTGCATCATAATCAGTGAATGTTTGGCACTGAATGTGGGCATGATGTAAAAACCCACACACGCACACACATAATTTTGTTACTTTTCATCGGATATAGCTGAAATACCCTGAAAGATGTGTAATGTGGTTTAATCTCATAATAACTGTGTCATCTCATGTCCAAACTAATAAGAATCCAAAACATTTCCCTATAGGGAAAGCTTGGTCGAAAGCTTATCTTACGGGGCCTCATGGTTAGTTTGATTTCTAGAAACCCCATGAAGAGATTAAACTGTACAGAGAACCGAGAGAATGAGCCCTCAAAAAGGTAATATTAAGTATTGCTTTGGCCAATTAACAGCTAAAGTCCGTCTCCAATCCGCTAGTTTATGTTAAAAAACAAGGTCCGGTGCCAGCAAAATGTGTTTTAACCTGGCAAGAAATAATCTAGTGTCGATTTCTGTGGTTATTATAATGTTTCTCTGGCAGGCGGGAAGGGATTCACATAAACATTCTTTCATTGTTGATGGACTGGGTAATAAAACAAGCAGCCAGGAAATGTGAGAAGCAATTGAGCCAGTGTAACTCTAGATGCTTATTGTAGGTGGCAGTGAACAAAACAAACAGAGGAAATGTGCATCTTATGATAGCAGTGCCACACAAACTGAAGCTCAGAGTGTGAACTGCTAACACAAACACAGCCGGCCCGACACTCACTTCCCATTGCTTTTTTAAGTGGCCAAAGTCAATTAGTTGATAAGATCACACTTCAACCAGTGTTTGTGATTTTTGGCTATTTCTGTTTTGTGATCTCAGGATTAAGTGTGCCAGCATAATAACAAAATTCCAGTGTGTAATGTAACGGCCCATCAAAAAAGGACAGTTCTCAGATAGTGGTTGGGGCATTTATTTACCTCCAATGCAGATAGAATCAGGCATTTATTGCTAATTCCCTTCTTTTTAAAAAAATATACAGTATAGTATATATTGTGTAAATATCAAATCATTATTTCTTTCAAGTTTAAAGGCTGTTTTTTGCTCCTAGGTGAAGAAAGCAGATGCTTAATTGTGGTTTTAAACTTTTCTTTATGGTGAGAACAAACACACAATAGCTCACTTAACAAATCTGAGGTAGAAATTTTAAAACAATTATGATAAACTCTTTTATTCAACAAATGATGCATGAGTAAAATTAAGTAAATCTTTCTGTCCCTTTTCCTCAACAAATATCTTAATAGAAAAATTAAGTAAATCTTTCTGTCCCTTTTCCTCAACAAATATCTTAATAGAAAAATTAAGTTCTGATTCGTTTGCGATTCATTTGAATTAAATAAGACATTTATTGAACTTTTTTTTGTTGTTATTGAGGAAAAGTATCTCACAATAATTATCATTATTGTTTTATTTGCTGTTAATGCTTCCTCAATATTCATTTAGAATGTAATTCACACAGATTAATGCCATACTCTCCGATCTGTTGCAAGTTTCTCTTTTTAACAGAGGTACTGTTCTCACTCATTAATTAATTCCAGTCAGTTCCACTTTGCTGCCACTGTCAGTGAAACTCACAGATGGTTCACGTTAAAAGCTTTCCGGCATACAGAACTCTCCCTTTCCTGGTTCGCTTTTAGTGTGAAACATCGACAAGAAGTGTTCAGCAGCTTAACACTGGTCACAAAACAGCAAAGACATTGGAATTAATCAGTAAATGAAACCAGAGTATTGAGTATACCAGGACGAATGAGCAACACCTGTAGTTTAAAGCAAAGCTTTGTTGTTAGACTAATGCATTTCAGCTTGTGGCCTTCAAAAGGGACACCATACAACACATTACAGAGAACATTCAGTTCTTTTAAATGGTCTATCTATTACACTTTTCCATGCACCTTGGAAGTTAGGTGAAGGTGTGCCATTAAACCTTCCTGCTATGACTCTGTTGCACTGATAGAAACAGTGCTGTGGCATGCTACAATATGACTACTTCTATTTGAAAATGCTGAAGAGTTTTGGGCTAAAATTCACGTACTGATGCACTTGTGAGTTAAAAGCACACATACACAGTGGCCTGGGTGTAATGTACACACACACACACACACACACACACACACACAGCTGTAGTGCATCAGTCCTGCCTGGTATGTGCCTATACATTGAGGATTAAAATGTGAGCTGATCTGAGCTTCTTTCTGCTCCTATTTCCTCTGTCTTCCAGGATTCTGCTGTGCATAGGTGGATTTGTAGCCTACAGTATGTGTTCATATGTGCTTTGGTGCATGATGTGCCTGCTCTCATGTATACTGCTTGTGTGTGTTTGGAAATAAAAGCTTAATGTGCTGACATCTGCCAGATTTAGAGGAGTTGGAGAGTGGAGGAGAAAACAGTTTCAGTTGAAGGTCAGTGTCTCAATGTATGTGCGTGCACGTGAGTGTGCGTATGTATGTCCGTGTCTAATCTGGCTACTATCTTTTGTTTTCAAATTTCCTCGTCAGTTTCCGACTCCATAACATCACACAGAGGCAGTCCCAGCACACAGTGTGAGGAAACACTGTCTGTGTACTTTAACAAGCAGATGACAACAAAACACACACTGATTCTTCTCAAAAGTCGTTGCAGTCGGCTGGAAAGAAAGCCTCTTGTAAGAGATAAAATACCAACACACTTCTTTGGACATTCTATAAACTCAGTGGCTATTAAAGTTTGTGTTGGGCTCCTGAGACCCCACATGACTCAGTCCCTCATACCTGCGGACGACCGCAGATGCTTTAAACTGTATTACTTGCATATTAAATTTAACAAGCTTTGAGGTCATTATCAATTATTTACAGCGCTTGGTCAACCTTGAGAGTACATATTTGTAGAAGGCAGCTGAATAGCTAGTAGCATGTGTGCACATGAATACCACACCACAGGATTCTCTGGCTATGTAGTTATATGTTGACATCAGTGGATACCTAAAATTGAATATTTTGATATACCATATTTGGTAACAGTATGCTTTTGTCATCCTCCTCTCAGATCTAATACTCTTGATGAGCTCTTGATGTGAGTGGTGTCCAGCACTGTTTCTGCCAAACATGTCACACTCAACATGATCCGTGTTTCAATAAGGACTGTGCCCAGTCTGCTACATGGGTGGCCACTGGAACGGGCCAACGTAGACTCTCTTATGTTATATAACACATATTCAGACGAATAGCCACTTAAAATGTTGTCATAACTTAACCCAGAAAGGGCTGCGCATTCCAATGTGTATTATACAGTATGTGTCAAGTGGTGTATTATTTGTTTCATGGTTGAATGTACAGGTATTCTCGCACATTGAATCAAAAAGATGACTTTTGGAGGGAAAAATCTCATTTTTTTGTGTTTCTCAATTGATAATGAAAACTTTGCATTCCATGTTTTCAGACATTGTCAGACCAGACTTGTTTAAACAACCCTTAATGGTTTCAGAAAACAGTGTTAACTTGTCTGCAGTTTTGATTGTGTGGTATTTTGTGGTGGGTTAACCTTTTTGTTTACATTGGGATTAGTGATTGCGCTATTAGTGAAAACGTAACACAGTACTAACTACTAATTACAAACCAATGGCTACAAAGTTCTTAAAACTGAATGATAAATCTCAGTTTAAAGGCATTAGATGGATTCATAATTATAATTCTGAAAATCCCAAACCACTTTTGTACAGGAAAGAAGTCTGGAGGGTATTTCAGTTTACAATTTAAAACAGAAGTTATTCAACCTTGACTTAGCTCTTCCACAATAAATACAAACTCCAGCTTGTACAGCAGCTGTGTACATTTACTCCATACATCTAAACAACAGACTTCGTGCATTGAATGAATAAGGGTTCATGTGTGGACAGGTCTTTGGGGAAAATGCCCATGCTTGTTTTAGCCACTGACCTGATGATCTTGGATCTTGCGTCCCACTACGCGGAAGGCGTTGTTGCCCGTATGGTGGTAGATGTGGACTCTGCTGAAGCCCGTGGAACCACCAGCTGGGACCCACTTCTTATTGGCATCATCGTACACCATGACAGCGGCTCGCGCCTGGCAGATACTCTGTTCACTGCGGGAACACAGAGAGAAAATCCTTGTAGGGCTTACTAGGGCTGAATGATATGCAAAAAAATAAACATATTATTATTTTGACTGATATTGCAATATGAGCCAGGATTTCAGCGGTAATTTCTGCATTTAATTTTCAGTGAAAAAAAATATAAAAACAATTATATGCGTTTTGCTGGGGTCAGTAGCAAACAATTATGTTCTCTTACGTCTGGAGAATATGATTTGCAGGCCGGCATCTCTGTAGCACCACAATACTTAATTTCCAATGGGATGTTGTGACACATTTTACCTTCAAAGAATTGTAGCTCCTGCAATTTAGATACTGCACATATTGTGATTTCAATAATATTTAGATTAATTGTTCAGCCCTAATTTCCACTGAGCTGATAATTCCCAAAAAACACAGTGTACTCTGGTTTACTGAAGGCCAACTCATGTGGCCCCAGGGAGCTCATTAACAATCTTTGATTTCTCCTGTTTTGTTATTTTTTATTCTTTTGTGTGTTTTCCTCTTTGAAGTAAAACTTTCAGACTGAACACATGTTGTATTAAAGTCATAATTGCCTGAAGGACGTTCTGAACTGTGATTATAGGTACGATGGCGATGTGAGAGTACAGCCTGCCGTTGTAGTTAAAGACAAAGTGACATGTTTCCCTCCTCTGGTCAGCACCAGCCTGCTACACACAAAAAAAAAGACCCTTCAAAAAGACTCCAGTGAACTTATGACCACTGCAGTGTATCTCATTGGAAATCACATTCTTTGTCTTTCTGAAGTAAAAAATTTTTTCATATAACTGCATTGCCACTGTATTTTTCTCTCTTATCAGTTAGCTCATCTTCCCGATATAATCAGTGTTTGACATGGTTAAACATAATTTTACCTTTGTTATTAAACAACGCAATCTCACATTGCCTTTCCTATTAAGCAAGCAAATGTCATCACTGCTGTGATTAATCAGTTTAAACAACTTCCCATAAACCCCCGAGTTCCGTACACTCTGATGAATCCACAGCCCATTAGATCCTTCCACATTCCTTGAGGACATTTTGCTAATAATCCAGTTAATAATTCCCTTAAAATGGTACACACAGAAGAGCAAAAAAAAAGAGAAGTGAAGAAGAGAAATAGACAGAAGAAGAATATGTGGCATAACAAGTTAAAGGAAGGCAGACACTGAGGGAAGGCTGGACCCAGCTTAAAAAAAGTTATTAGCAAGCATGTAAGGAGCCTAGCTAATAAGGAGAGCTAAGTTAATGTTAGAATGCAGCGATATCGACTGCACACGTCCAAATCAAAGCTGCAGAGGCTGAGATAGAGATATCCTGATTTTCAATCCCCAATATGGGTTGAACTAAAAAAAAAATAAACACAGTGATCCTACATTTCCCATGATGATCCCATGATACCAATAACCGTACATGCCTGTTAAATGTCCACATTTTTCAAAATGTTTGTTATAAATTTTTAGTCTCCAATCCCATTCTGAAGTAACCCTGATTAAATAAAGGGTTGATTGTCAGACTTTGAAAATCTCCTCCAGAGACATACAAAACATCATAAATTCTTTTTGACAGGCTGTGTAGTACTCCTCCTGACGAAGATGAAAACTAACCTTTATGTGCAAAAGTGCCCTTTTAATGTGCTATCATATTAAAGTGTTTGACACCCACAGTGCACATAGTGTAACTATGTGAGCACTGGGCTGCTGTACAAGAGGACGTGACAGACCGCAGGGAGGGAAACAGTCAACTACTAATACTAGAGAAGAACAGAGGGGGAAAGAGGGGAGAAGAAAACACTTCAGTCATATGCTTTCCTGTGTGTCACTGCAACACTGACAACCTGAATACAAGCAGGACAGAGACAGAAAGTGAGAGGGGAAAAGAGGGAAACAGAGGGAGGGAAGACTGAGAAGCAGAGAGAGTAAAATTGAGCACAGATCCACTTCCACCAAGACGCACACCCCGTGTTGTTAAAAGTATCTGTTTCAAGGTTGGAAAAGCATTGAAATTGAGGGTCCACAATGATGAGAAAAACACTTCTGTCACCGTCAAGTGTGAATGAGGCTTGTTCTCAAGCACACACAGTCACACAGCGGTGTAAACAGGCAGCTACTGGTGCCAAAGCTACTTAACATGCCTCTCACTCCGGGTTTGAAACGTCTTACTGTAAAAAGACTGAATCCTCTTGAAACAGCTCTGAAACATTCATCTCCTGTATGTACTTACAAGCGTGCACTCTACAGTACAGAGTCAGGGATACACACATGAACCATGTGTATCCATGTGAACACCAGCTCGCCCATCCAGCTTTTACAAACACTTTCACACCTCTGCTAATGTGTTTCATTATGACAGCAAAAGTTGAACTGTGTTAACACTCTGCAGCAGCTGATGAACGTTACGACAGAATCTCCACAAAAATTACACGCTGCAGTAAGAGTTAACACCTCAGGCCATATCTTACATCTGGAACATTCATTCAAGACTTGCTGCTCTAGCTGGATATTTTCACTTTTTCTACAGGCAAATTATGTAACCTTACATCTTTATTAAACTAGGCAAATGGACTGAGATCCATGTGTTTTTCACAGAGGCTCTGAGAAGCAGTGGTTAGTGGTGGTGGGGGGCACTAAACTCCTACAGACTTTATGTAGGAGCCCACAAAATTCTCCTCACAAGGGGTCTGTATAATTTTACAATTTTACATCCCAGAGCCCCCTGTATAGTTTGATTCAGGCCTGGTGGTTCTCTTGATTGCATGCCAATCAAAGAGGGCTTCAAACAATAATGATTGTATTGCTGCATGTTTTGTTGATTGTGGTGACTTGGTTTGGTCAGATGGGATGGCAGCGTGTTCTCATAGCATGGAATAAATACAAGTTCAGGACCACTGCAGAGACCACAGCCTTTGCCTGCAAAGCTTCAAGACACACACCTTCACCGCAGGGTGCCCTGTGTCTCTATACACACATGCACATGTCTCAACAGTACATTTTTGTGTGGTGAATGTACTGTGGTTTACATGTGTGTGGAGGGTGATTCAGCTGAAGGCCCCACTGCTCCACTTCTTCATGACTGCTGTGAGCTAAAAGCCAGAGGAATCCACCCAAAGTGTTTCGAGAGGAACAAAATGTGGCGATTTAAAGAATAAAAAAAACAACATGAATCATAAAGAGAAAATCCCCTTAAAACGTATCTGTGGAGCACAGAGTAACGCAGACATGATCAAGTTTCCTACAGTTACTGAATTACTTTGACATTTATGCTTTCCCCATTACCGGGGAAAACTGTGCAATTATCTTTCATTTACATTAATGGCAGCAACATTAACATTCCTCAGTGAGATGAGTGTACATTATGTGTTAGCGCATTGCCCCTTTGTCTTTGCAGCTACTTCAGGGATATGATGTTAGAGACAATCATGGTGTAATCAAGTCCTATTGACTCTCCTCATCTCCTTGTTAACCCTTCCACTGAACACGTCAGCTGCTTTCTCCCTCCCTTTCTCTCCACTGAGTCAACACTACTGCCCATCAGTATCACATTATACGTGACTAACTTAATACAAGACAGAACAATCTACTAGTGGCACGAGATCTTGCGATATTAAAATGTGATGGTATTTCTCTTTGAGGTGAAAAGCTGTCTCTCGATATTAGAGCTTCCAACTTGGACGTTTTTGGTGATTTGTGGTGAGATCTGGCCGATCAGAAGTGTTTTCACTTAGTTTTCAACTCCTTGTCTTATCCTAACAGTCCCAAACAGTTCTGTGACGTCTGAAGGAGATAGTACCACATCAGCAGAGCAATGACATAATGTACATTATAGTATAGGGCAGGGAGAATTACAGGGGAAAATATTATGAATTCTCATTAAATGATCAGTCTAGTAATAGTCCAACTTTTTTTCCCCGACATGTCAGAGAGCTGAAACTAGAGCTATTAAAGTCCAGGAGTAATAACTAAGTGGATAAAGCCATCAAGTTCTTAAAGAGGTCATATTATGCTTTTAGGCTTTTTCCCTCTCCTTTATTGAGTTATATATCTTTTTTATGCATGTAATCTGTTTGCAAATGAAAAAGCCCAAAGTCCAGCCCAAAGGGAGTTCCCATCTCCCACTGAACTGCTCTGAACTGCCTGAAAACAGCTCGTTTGCAGTCCAGACGTTTCCCTTTGATCCCCGTGATGACACATGGATGAAAGCAAAATGCGCGTCATATTGCTCGCCAAGCGGCTACTCCGACACACCCTCAAAAACAATGGTGGAAAAACAGTGAGCTGCAGCACACAGCTCTCCTCTCCCTTCCAAACACTAGCTGCCCTCCAGGCAGTCGATGGACAGAAAGTTGTTACTGTGATGTAGAGACAGAGCTCAGTTAAAATTTATGGATGAAAGATACTTTTGTTACAGATTAATTCCTCACCACTCTGAAACTCTTGCTCCAGTCCATGTTGCTAAGCTGGTAAGGGGAACATGTTTCTTTACACTTGTTAAAGCACTTTGTAAGTTGTTTTTGAAAAGTGCTCTACAAATAAGGATTATTATTATTATTATTATTATTATTACTACAGCTGAAGCAAAGTAGTGTTTCCTGGCTTCTCACGACCTGCTGTAGTCCTTAACAAGCACATGTGCAACTCCCAACAAAGATCTTGTAGAAATATCTTTGTTGAGAGTTGCACGATCAAGATGCATCATTCCATAGCTAAAACAAAGCATTCAACAAACAGGGTAAAAAGAGAAGCTGCAGCAATGTGCAGTATGAAATGAATGAAAATGAAACCACGTAAACCTGTTCTGGTACAACCCCTAAACAAGATATTGAACCTGAAAATGAGCATAATGTGACCTCTTTAAAAGAACTCCAGCACAGAGGGAGGAACAAAAGGGAAACAGAAACAAATAAAACAGTTTGGGCCCTATGAGTAGTCTGCAGTGTTTTCACGTAACCTTTTGGTATTGCCTCAGCTCACTTGGAACATCGACAGACGGGATAGAAAAAAGTACCAGGTACTTTTCCACAATAGAAAACCAAAAAAGCATGGTTGAGCCCCCCCCCCCCCTTATATATTTACTGATTGAAGATTTCTAAATAAAGGTGATAAAATATGAGTTTCACACTGCTAGATTCTATGAATGTCATGTTTTTCAGTCTTATTAAACTGAAAGCTTCACACACACAGATATCCCTCTGCTTCTAGGCCTGTTACACACATATGTGGGCATTACTTGCTTGTTAAAAGCTCTGTAAAAGAGTGCAAGGACACACACAGACACACACAACAGAGACAAAGGAAAAAGCTGCAGATCTGACAAGAATAGGAATGGAGACTGCAATATGAGATGAGAATATTTTCATCTCCTTCATTAATGTTAATGTGGCTCCGAGTGAAGAATGGTTGTGACTTCAAAGAGGAACAGAACAGCTCCAGGGGCTTCATCACCATGATGTCACATCCTGCCAGGAATGAGGGTGGGGGGTGGGGGGGCAGGCTGTGGGTGTACAGAGAGAAGCAGAGCGATGAAGTGCAGGGGGGAAAGAGGAGAGAGTAGAGGAGATGACAGATCAACAAGAAGCAGGAGGCGAAATGCAGAAAGATGCTCGTGCTGTGTCTTCTTCATCTTCTTTTATATAGTCTTTCGCTGTATCTCAGATGGCCCTGGAAAGACCAAAGCAGCTTCATCTCAGCAGTCAACAAAAGACTTGGCCTCTTGTTGATATGTTCGGTACTGTCCTATAGTGCTCCTTAAAGTTCTGACGACCTGTTTCTGATTTATGAAATAATCAGAAACAGCAGTGTCCACCCTTGATATATTCCCTGATTGTACTGACTCAGTACATGACTACGGGTGGAAATTGTGACTAATTTTACTGCTGATAGGCCAAAGTTACATAACCAGCCAACAGACTCTAAAAATAGAAACAAACCAAAAAGGGGTAACTGAAATCTCATTCCATGTGTCTGACAAACCGAGGCAATGAGAGATGATTTCATTTTTGTCATGCCAGCTACACTGCTCCTTCTGAGTGTACTGCACATATGTGGAGAATCACTGAGACTGTGCTATCAGTGTGTTAGCGTATCTTGTCACGGTACAGACCAAACGTACACCGCAAGTTCCCTCTGTAAAATACATCTCAATAGATCTTAGATTGCTTCAAAAATGTGAAAAACTTATTTCCATTAAATACTGAACCCCTTCAGGATTCAGAGGTCATAGCAATGCCACCCATCTAATGTGCGTTTCATGTAATGTGACGTTAATCATGCAATATCATCTTACTGATGACCTCACTTTCTACTGGTTTGGTTTTTACTACAATTTACTTCAATTCATACTGTACAAAATGTAATAAAAGGCTGACTGCTCAGCACAGCTGACCTGGGAGGGTTTAATACAGATATCAGTGCTCTCTTTATACCTAAGTGACAGCTATCCACTGAAATCAT
Source organism: Micropterus dolomieu (assembly GCF_021292245.1). Lineage (NCBI taxonomy): Eukaryota > Metazoa > Chordata > Actinopteri > Centrarchiformes > Centrarchidae > Micropterus > Micropterus dolomieu. The sequence goes on from NC_060159.1 coordinate 3,886,426, forward strand.
GACTGAGAGTGGAGACACAGAAATGTATAGTTAAATTAAGATAACTGTATTTAATGTGGCTTAAAACCCGGTCTGCTTAATCAGGTCAGTATCCAAGCCGAAACTGATCCGACAGATCTGTGTATTTAAGAGGTGAAATGTTTAGTCAATTAATTGATTATTCAACTGACAGAAAGATGTTGGCCAATTATTTAGATCACTGATTAATTGTTTGAATCGTATTTTGAAGAAAAATGCCAAAACTCTCTGGTTGCAGACTGCTTTTCATTTTCAAGAACTAAATCACTTTGGGTTTTCAATAGCTGGCTGGACCAAACAAGACATTTGTAGACAGAGACTGTGATTGCCATTTTTCACTATTTTTCAACAACTGTTTGTTTGCAGCTTTCATTCCTTTCCAACCTTCCATACCTTTAGAGGTATTTGTTGTCCTGAACAGATAGTTTTCTATGAAATGACTGAGGCTGTTAACGCTTCAGCTGATCAGACTCGCTCAATCAGCCCTTTCTATTATGGAACATTTCTCTCTTTCACCTCTTCCCCTTAAGACAGACAAAAGGTATATTCCCCTGCCTCATCCAGTTCTTTGACTTTCGGCGTTGATTTGAATGGATTCGTTATGAAACTGACTCAATGCAGCATTTTTCCTCTGACTACTTCTGTCTCCATCTCTCTCTCTAAATTGACTCGCTTTCTGTAGTTTGCCCTTTTTGGCTTTAAACCATTCGACAATAAACTGACACTCTGCTCAGAAAGGCCAGAGTGAGCTCTTTCCAAGCTGGGGGAGGATGATAAATCCTGTGAAGCTGAAACAAAACATGCAAGCAGAGCTATATAAATGCTAAAAAGGCTCTTTCAAGGCTGGGCGTGGAATCCATGGGGAGTCCCCGCTATGAAAATGAACACAGTTGGGGAAGAAAGTAACAAGAGGTATTACCTACTGGGACTGAGGGATGACCTGAGGGTTTGTACGGGGAGGAGTGCAGCTGGCGTCAGACGGAAGGAAGGGGCTTCAGGACAGAGGAGCTCTGGAGAGCATCCTGGCCACATCTGCATCCTTTCTTTTCCTCGCTTTGCAACCATGTCTTCAATTTATTTTCACTCAATTTATAACTCTGACTCATCCTCCTCAAACCATTTTTTTCCTAATCCGTCTCTTACTGCCTCTCTCTCTCTCTCTCGCTCATTAATCAGGCATCACTTATGGCAAGGTGCCGAATGTAGAGTGTTTCCAGCCCATATGGAAGCGATCAGGGGCAGGCAGCGAGGAACAGCAGAGGCCCTGCAGACAAGACAAAGTCCCTATTGAACCACTGCCTGCAGGTATTGCACCAGTGTTTGGAATCAACAGTAAATAAATAGGCCAGTGGATTCCAAAGTGGGCTCAAGGGACCATCAGAGGTTTCAGATTATTCTTCGAAACATTTAAATCATTTCATTTCAGCATTTTCAGTCCCTAAACAAAATGTGAAAGAATGACTGTGTTGAATGCCTTTTCCAACAAATACAACCAATAAAATTGCATCGTTCCAAGGGACAACTTCCTGTTTGAACTGAGACATGCAAAAAAACATTCATCTAATTCTATACCGTTCATCTAATTATTAGTGTCAGGGTTTTCAGTCTAAAAAACTGCCCCAAGCCACAAAACCAAGCTGAAAGTAATCAAAAGGCCCAGCAGACAACAGCTGGTCACTGCTCAGTTTAAGGTGGTGATCAACAGTCCCACAGTCCTACACCGGACACTACCTTTTCATAGGAACTGCAAACTGAGTCATCACCTTAGCAACACAGCCCTACATGGGTGGAGGTTTGTGCACTGCTAAAAAGAGAGAGAAAGAGAGAGGGTGTGGGAAAGAGAAGAGCAGGAGCACAGATGTGTACAGGTGTGCACACATGTACCTGCACACCTTTCATTCATGAACAGCTGTTTGTCTGCCTACTTTCTACTGATACACACACATACTGTATGATATGGAGGATGCATGAGAAAATACCCTCTGCTCATGAGCATGAGTCATTCACTCCACCAGATGGTTGGAGAGAAAGAGACAGAGCGGGAGAGGACCAGTGTGTGGCAGGGTAGCAGTAAAAACACCTGAGGTGCGACAAGGAGCCATCGCCACTAGTGGCTATATATAACCCGGCACAGCCCACAGCGAGAGAGAGAAAGAGTGTGTGTGTGACACACAGGCCCTCCAGCCAGACGAACAGCCACTTGCAGAAACGGAGTGATGATTCTCAGCTCTGTTTCTGTGGCCAAAGGTCACAGTCTGGCTACTAGCTTCAGCAGGATTCAATAAGGAGTTCCACTTGTCATTTATATTTGTGACAGACCTTTATCAGTCACTGTCTCAAAGGACTGCACAACAGCCACAGGTTAAAACAGTGACTAAAAACACATTAAATGATCAATGAGAGCCAGGAGAATGTTACGGGCATCCCAGGGCATTTATGCCTGCCATTACCATGGGGCCTCTAGCCAAAAAATATAAAACACACATCAGCTCTAACTTCACTGTACTTATACCTCTGCAGTTACATCAATGAGAGCACCTTTACCCTCCTAAAATGCAGACGGACATCTGCCTGTTAATAGTATTAACAGGCAGATTCTATGGATAGAGTAGTTCACTGTTTAGCTGCAACAGTGAACAAATATTATATAATGCATTTGCTGGAAACTCAAATGCGAAACAGTTATCGGCAAAACAACAGATGAAAATATTTTTGGTCCAATAGTAAGCTATTTCACATAACAATGATACAAAGATTGCTGTCTATTATTGTCATAAAGCAGTCCTGGTTATTGATTTGAAACATTACATAAAATGTCCTAAATACAACTAGAGTGAGACAGACCAAGCCAGACAAACTAGGGCTTTCGCGATAACTGCAAAATTGAAATACCACGCTATTGGCCTACCACGGAGGATGGCAAGCACCGCAACAACCGCAACGTTCATACTTTACACTTCGTGTGGTATGTTAAACTAATAAATTAGTGCTTCTAAAGTTTCACAACTGTAACAAGTTCTATAACGGTTCAAGGACGGACCGCCATGTGCTGTACGTGACTTCAAACTTGGAAGCTGTAAGTGTTGCTGTGTTTTGTGTTGTTTTACTGTTTATTTTAAAAGGTTAGCTAACTTAGCGTTAGCATATTGCGCGGCAAATGTGTCTAGCAGGCTCGGCGATGTTGGACTAACATTGTAAAACAGTCGAGAGAAACTGAACTGTAGCTGGCTAACCAATGACCGTCGTGTGTCGGATGCCTGCAGCTGTTTTACATGTTGCTTTCTGTGGAAATTTAGTTATAACGTTACTACAGCGCAGTGGTTAGTTGTGGAAACCCATTCTGCTCCACACCGCTGTGTGTGTGTGTGTGTGTGTGTGTGTGTGCGCGCGCGTGCGTGCGTTTCTGCGGTAAGTAAATTGACTTGATAGACATGCCCTGAAGGTAACAAATATAGCTAACGTTACGTGTGAAAAAGACACTGTCAAATTACAAAAATTAGTTTGCTTGGCAATGTTGACTAGCACCAAGCAGCTAGCTTGCCTACTGCCAATTTTCGCCTCGCGATGCTTTCCTCGTGTGAGTACGTTCGCTGCAAGTGTGAGAAGGCGATTTTAACGCAATAACGTCAATAAACACAACACACCATTACTACAACTGTATGAACCCAAAGTAAACATTTTGCTGTGATTAAATAGCAATAAACGGATTAAACTGATGCTGAAATAACTACAATATGATGCAGATTTGTTAAAACATGAATTCATGCTTTGTGAAGTCTGTCAGCAAGACAGCAGGACAACAACTTCTAAAATGTTTGTTTTCTGAATGGAGTTTGGATCGATCAGGGCTATGCTATGCTAACTTGGTCACAGTAAAGTACAATGATAGCTGGAATAAATTTACAGACACATGTTTTCTAAACTCACCAGGTAGTTCAGCTTCCTCGCTTTCTTTTCTCCCAGCAATGTCCAGTTTTGTCCCGTTTTTATATAAATATGAAGTCGTAGTCCGACAGAGCTAACGACGCTAACAACAACACTGGAACCGGATGTGCACGGAAGCTAGCTGCTGAGAAGCTCCAGTGAAGATAAATCAACGTTGAAATCCCAAAAACTAAAGCAAAAAGTTAATTTAATAAAAGCAGTTAACTCCGAGCTCCTCCCGCGAGTAATTGGCGTAGTTGTCCGAGCCGAATCCGACCGATGGGTGTTTATTTGTCCAATGGTTGCAGCGCTGCTCCCTGCTCCTCTCCCAAGTTTAGCAGCTCTCAGCCGGCCAGCAGATTTTCAATCCCCTGCCCTGCCCTCTCCACAAAACGCTCTGAAGCCTCAGTGACGTACGGACAGTCTCAACACTTATAGGCTATCTTCATCACTGTCACCAGTCCTTTCCAAAAAGTGGGGTTTTTGTCTATTTTTGAGTCAAACTATCCATGTACATTATTAGCCAATGCAGAGTAAAATGCTGAGAACAAGGCCGTGTATAAATACAGTACAGATCAAGGGATAAAAATGCCTATTCTGAGACTGTTCTGCAATTTAAATGTAATCAGTTGCAGATATTAGCAAGACTTCATGTGTACAGGCGCACCAGATATCTGTGCTGCTGTAGTTGTCCTGCATAATTCTTCCTGTTCAGTAAGGAAGCGCGATAAAGACTATAAGCCTGTGCTGCACTGAATAGAGGACAGAGAAGAAGAGAAGGGAACTGATGGGTAAGGAAGCACCTTGCAAAAGAAATTATAATGGGAAATTTAACACTACAGCATGAGCTGCCAGCAATACACCTTTTGTTCAGAGCTCTATCTTTCTTACATACATAACTAGCCAAGAAAATGATAATTCTGCCGTAACCTGAAAAATTTAGAAATGCGTCCAAGGTCATAAAAAACATAAAATAATGTATGTGCAGTAAAATGTATGTATGATATAAATTACAATAGTGCTGCTTTGCTGTTCCCTAATTATTTCCAAGTCACCACCTGCAGGTCATTATGGTGAAAAACATTATCGCCAAGTGATTACCTGGACCATCAACTGGCCTATTCAAGCACCAGGCTCGTTTAAGGAGTAAGTTGGTCCTGAAACAATTAGGCTTTGAGCAACTCACTCACAGAAACCATTAGCAGACTGAAGAGGCACATCCCCAGAGGAGGGATCCACAGCACCCCGCCCCCCCCAACTGCCTTTAATGACTCTGCCCTTTTCAGTATCATGGTAACCAGGATCATAGTGTGAATACCCTCAAAGTCATCTGACCTTTCACTAAATAAAATGGCACACTTTGTCTAATGGGTTCCTAATGGGTCACAAACAATCCAAAGAATAAGAGAATATGTGTAGGAAACATTTAGCTGACTTTACTTCTGACCTATGGGTAAAAGCGCAGCAGGAGAAAGTAGAAGTAATGTCAAGTACACAAGCAGTTACTATGAAACTCTTCTATCCTCGAAGTGAGAGAAAAGAGGGAGAAACATTAGACATACAAACACTACAAGTCACAAAAAAAAAAAAATGACAAAAAGCAGCAAATCTGCCAACCGAAAACATGCATGTTCATGTTTGCAAGCATCTCTTCACATAGTGTGAAGTCTAACACTTTACGGCTATAGGACCCTCCAGATACCGTTTTCTCTACGGACAGCGTCTGTGTGGGAGCGTGCGTGTTAGCATGTGTTGGGTCACTGCATTTTAACTGTGCACACGCACCAGACACATGGAGAGTAGTGTACTGCAGGGTGTTCCAGCCTGTGTGTTAACTGGGAGCCTGGTACATTTTACAAGAGTCCAGGCCATGTTCCCATTCACATTGGGACAGGGAACACATTGACAGCAGAGCGGGTCTGGACTGGACTGCTTTCGATCCTCGTATACAACCATGGGAACCAACAATTGAAGCCTTCAGATGAACAGCTGTATGGGTTTGTTTCAACAGCAGTATGAACAACGGTGGATTGAGGCCAAATGCCTCAAAGTTCATAAAATACCTGTGAAATTCTGTTGCCAAATATTCACATGTGAATAGGAGGTTTGTCCCTTGTGAGCAACCATAGGTGGCTTGTGGGAACCTCTGCATGGCAAATTATTTTACTGTGTGCCACCTGAAAATAGGCCCTTTTCACACAAGACATTTTAACATGTCACATCAGCTAAAGATGGCTGAATTCCATTTAGTTGCTTTAAGTTTCTGGCGTTGTAATGCTGCCTTACTGTTACATTGTCATGACTTACTGGAACGCTTGAATACAACAGAGCTACCCATAAGCATTTACAGTCAAGACGTTGTTCGGTGAAGTATCCTCCGAAACACCAGGGGGCGTACAAACTAAATATTCTGTGAATAAGCAAGAAGTCAAAGATCCAACATGGCTACCTTTTTATATTACAGTCTATGATGGCTACGTGTGCTGCCTCGTCTTCTGCCAGTGTGGTGGCAATCTCTCTCCACGAATTGGGAATCATTGAAGTCTCTAAAGGAAGGGTCATAGAGGTGTTTGTAGTATTAAAATTCACATGCGCAAAATTGAATAATGAATTATAAAGTAGTGTAATCAAATCAAATTTAAAACCAAAGCTATTTGCCACTGCCAGGACATTACCTTTTAAAACTTGTAAAAAGTCCACAGCTAGGATCATAACAGGCACCTTCTGAGCAAAAAAAAAAAAAGCCAAAAATTTTTTAAGTGTATGTCTTAGCATATTTTTTCTAAAACAGCACCGCCCCTTGGCGGCAGGCGGCTGCTGCTGCATCGCTCCGTATCCGGTAGTTCGATGCAGATGTGTTTTTTATGCTGGTAGATCATGAACTTCCTACTTAAAGCTGGATATCGTTATTGTCAGAATTTGACTGGCTACACGAAGTGCCAGTCATCGGATCTTTTTTCTGAACAGGTATCAGCAGAAACATTTCTCTTTTATCAGGGATCATCATAAACAGTCTATGCTCAGTAGTGTCCCTGTTAGAGTGAGGCAAAGTGGTCGCCTCATGCACATGCCTGCCGCCGAAGTTGAATTGTCTTGAGCTTTTTGTACCCGACGCGCAGCCCAAATCATTGGAAGAGAGGCTGAACCTCGCTGTTTGTGAGTTTCCAGAATCTATTACTGTTTACTAAATAGGACATCAAGGAGGGAATTCGCATGGCAGAGCATCCCCGCAAAACTAGATGAAGGCCTATCAGGTAAAGTGTATGGCAAAGAGGCCGTTGCCATGGTTACTATCCGTAGAGCACCTGCCGTTTACTCACGGAGCACTGTCTCCTGTTCACCTGAGGAGCGCAGAGCAACCTCACGGGGCCAAGCGACTACGTTGTGATTTTAAGGACGTTCCTAAGAATGAAGCTTCCTTCCGCTGGGTGGGTGTTTTGTAGGCTGAACAACATCCCACCCCTCCTGTGACCCATGGTTTGACTGTGCATGTATTCAGAGCGGACTTTCAAAATAATAATAATAAAACTGTGTTAACATGCGATAAAATAATTACCGTTAATTAATTAATGCATTAACGCAAAAATAGCACATTAATGTGCCCGGCTCTAGTCTGTAGAGAAGAACCTGCTCTGTCAGTCTACCCTTGAAGGCATCCATGTTGAAATGAAAAGGTCACCGCGCACCTTGTTACAGAAATTCAGAGGTGCACGACGAAGCAGCGCGACAATTCAATGCTAAAATACTATTCAAATCTACAACAAACTGACATCTGCAACAAAGTCGGTCAAGCTGGTTTAGTCTGATCATACTTTATCACCATTCAGTTCTAAGAGAAGACAACAAATCTGAAATTTATCTGCTAAAGTCACAGAATCAACGTGCATCTACAGTAAATTCAAATGATTTCCACAGAATTATAATGAATTTGAATCTAGGACACACTGTTTTCTATCCACTAATAAAAGGTTTATGTCTCTGGTTCTAAATATTTTTCTTGTTTGTGTACAAAAGTACAAATGTTTTTCAAGGCCTTTGTATACTTCCGTTTGTTTCATTGTGTTTACATACAGTCACTGTTTGTTTTGCTTTTAATTTTGAGAATGAATTTAACATCTTATATAATAAATGTAGCCTGAGCTGTTTGTGTTTACATTTAAAAACTGGCATAGGTGTAAACACTTGGAGATTATACTGTAAGTGTTGGTTGAGCTGTTTGCCACCATACAATGTTGGACATCAGTCACCTCTCACTCCAAGGCATGACACAGTGACATTATAACGAACATAACCACAAATACACATTAGCCTGGGCACAAGATTGACAGAATATGTTGCTTACACAGAAAGACAGACCAGAATAACTAGCTAAGCTTACTTTATCCATCAAGCTAATAGGGACACACGACAACTGGTGAAACATGACAGTTTGTTCTGATGTTTTAGGCAAGGACTATTTTTCAATGTACTGTATGTCTGTTTGGTGACGCCACACCACTACAGCATGTGGCTGTGGCCATGTGACTTAACACCCGACTTTCCTACTGGCTTTTCCTGACTTTTAAAAAGGTACAACGTGGAAGAACCAAGACTACTCTCCATCTGTCAAATCCATACAAATAAAAATAGGGGTTTAGGGTTAGGGTTTATTACCTATCAGGTCACCTAAAGATGGCTGAATTCCATTTAGTTGCTTTAAGTTTCTGGCGTTGTAATGCTCAGTAAGCTGTGCAGCTAACTGATCTAGTACCGGACGGGCTCAGCAGCCTCTGAGACAGACGGTGGCCAGTTTGAGGACAGGGAATACAGTAACGAGGTGATTTACAATGCTCCAACTAGGACTCTGTGAGTACCACGAAAACACGACAGGTTCAGGCAGGGACAGAACAGGTGTCAAGCGAGAGAGGAGCGAGAGGGCAGCCGGGCTTCAGAGATGCGGAATATTTTCACATCTAACTTGCTGAATTAAGGTTTATTTCCACCAAAACAGAGCTGGTGACTGTGGAACTGTAGGACTAACCAAGACTAACCAAGATGAATTGGGGAGTTTTATTTTGTTTCTGTGGAGTCTGAATGAAGTCTGTTTTACTGTGACTTAACAATGCAATTAGTTCGGTAAAGAGAGAAACTTGAATTCAGAAAATGTGTGGTTGAATTTTTCTGTTTGATAAGGAAAATAGGTGTAAGAATAATTCCTTTCTAAGCAAGCTAAGTTCAGTAGATAGCTCTGTAACACAATTAATAGACGTCTTTGACATAATGTTAGTTACTCCTCCTCATGCTGTTAATAACGTTAGTTCATTTTAATGATTTAAACTGAAATTTTGTCTGTAACTTTAAATCCCACTTTCCAGTTGTACTTCCAGTGAATGTTGCTAAATCTGAAACGTTGCTGAACTAGCATTAACCAGATTTTGACAGTCTGTCTTTGTCTTGTAGAAAGAAAGAAAGGAAATTCAGGGAAAATCCCCTCTAAAAAGTGATTAAAAGTGACAATAGCCACCAGTCAAATGAAAGAAAAGGTTTAATCTGGTCTAATAATTCTATAAGCCCCAACCCTGTGTTCAATCAGTATTTTATATTCTAGATACTACTGCAGTTACAGAAAATATATTCATTTGTGATGTGATGCTGCAGATATTTGTGGATTTTATGTGTCCAGAGGGAGGTCAGAAGTCAGGTCCAGACCATCATCTCTGGAGCTGGGACATGCAGTAACTTGCTAAAAGGACACTAACAAATTGTGGATAGCTTGCTTTTCAGACACAATCAGATGGATTTGTTTATTTTACTCTCTGGTAAAAATTACAAAAACACTCTCAAACAGCCATTTCCCTTTACTGAAGGCCATTCCTTCAAAGGTAATACTTCCTCCAAATGAACATAACATTTGGCCAACTGAGCCAAAGAAATATGCTTTCTGTCATTTTAACAAACTGCATCAATAATTAAGCTCTGTCTACTTGCTTAACATTATGTTACAGCTTAGAAATGGCTATAACTAGCTATATCTCTAACCAAGCCCTCAGGGAGGCAGCTGCACAGGCACGAGAAGGGAAATCCTTCAGAGAGATGACTCAAAGAAGGAACATCCTCTCACAGCCAGCATCCAGAAAACCCTGATTCAAATATGATACTGCTACGGTTTCATAAAGCAAAACTAATTTGCTATATTTTCTATTCTATTATCTAGTTATTACAGACTGAAAAGTCTATGAGGGTTGTCACCTTTTATACTTTTCAAACTTTAAGTGCTATGCATACAATTTATTACAAATGCAGCAGATCCAGAATGACTCACACTTAATGATGCTCAAACAAGCCTTGGCTTTATTAGGATTATTAGTCCAGAAAAGATGATCTTTCCTCCATGTGGTGTGGAAGTGATTAAGTTCTTTTCTTTATTGACTAACTCTCCTTAAAACATAAAGGGAAAGTGTTTTCAGCAAAAGGATCAACTCTAGCTTAAAATTTGAAATCAACATTGATAGATTAAATATACTGCATTGTAATTTCTGTGCAATAATTCTTAATTCTCTTAACCTCTTAACATTCCAACAGCCCGCCCGCGGGCCGTCAGGTCCTGGCGGCAGCTTTCAGTATGTGCACACAGCTGATATGTTAACTTCATACTCATACGATGCACCGTTTCAAAGCTAAAATCCTCGCGATTCGACCAATGCAAGATACCATTTCAAGATACAGTCACCACAGCGGGTACAATCAGCGCTTCTGTCAGACCAACCAGTACAAGCAAAATTGACACGACTCACCTATGAAGCCTCATAGTAACTTAATCCACCGATCAATTATATTCCAACAAAAACGGTCTTGTTACGTTGTCAAGGGTCCAAACGATCCAATCCAATAAAAACATTTAGTCCAAAACACATTATTCCATCAATAAATCCCCAGGGACTGCTGCCGCATCGTTTCATATTTGCCGGCAGACATGGCTCGTTTGTCATTATAAACGTAATAACTCCGATTCAAATGTAAACAACTATGATGGCTTGTATTCAAATTAGCCGCTGAACTCTAACCTTTCGACTGACAGCTAATCCGACCCAATAAGAGCTCACATATCACTTTCATGGCCTTCAACACCCAACGAGAGCCCGCGCTGTAAGGAAGGGCCGGCCCCTATTATTTCGTGGGTAGGCCGAGCCAATTGCAAGCAATTGTGCCGATGACTGGCACTTAGTGTAGCCAATAAAATTCTGACAATAACGATATCCAGCTTTAAGTAGGAAGTTCATGATCTACCAGCAAAACAACACATCTGCATTGAACTACCGATACGGAGCGATGCAGCAGCAGCCACCTGCCGCCAAGAGGCGGTGCTGTTTTAGAAAAAATACGCTTAGAATTTTTTTTTCATTTTTCATGGTATTGGTATGAAATCTAAACTAGGACTAGGTAAGGCTTTATCCTGTGGTCCTACAGTGTTTTAATAAGTCCCAGCTATAGTTGTCTGCATGCATTTGTTAGCAAGCATTTTCAAGCGGAAATGAAAAATATAGTAGTTTTAGTGTGTTTAAACTTATATTAATAAATTTCCGTAGCACTTACAGTCATTCTTTTGGGTTCAGAGAGGCCCAAAACCATGCATAAATTCCAAATGGTTCAACAACTACATTCAATTTACTTTGGATATGCCTTGAATAGGCGTTTTGCATGAATTTTACAGGAATGTTAAGTGGTTTGAACACTGCAGGGCTTTACCATACAGTTTGTCTGAAGCCACATTTTATGTAAGTTTGAGATTTTCTCCTTTGTTGGCTTTTATTAAACTACTTTTATCAACAGAAAGGCAAGGCCCTGACTGCTCATTGATCAAAAATGAGCAGCAATAAAGACATACTGACAAAATTCCTACTGTATAGAAAGAGCACAAGAGCAAGACTTGAGGCTGATGAAGAAACAAAGAAGGACTCACTTGAAGGACTCTGTGACATCAGGTACGTACCGGTGGATTTCCATTTTGGAGGCCAACACACATCTGTGACTGAGGAGGAAGCTAAAGGGTTTGGACTGTGGACCAGAAGACTGGATCTGCATGGCTCTACACAGCCTGCTAGCTGCTTCCTCTCCTCCTCCTGCTGAAGTAACCCAGGAGCCAGCCCCACTCCTCTATTGGCCTTCCCCTTCCTCAGTTCTCCTGTTTCAGGGTCTCGTCTCCCCTAGCTTCCTGTCTTTTACTTGGTAGCCAAGGGACTGTCTCAGGTTTCTCTTACTCTCCGACAAATGGTTTTCCTCATCATCCAGAGCAGAGTACCAGTCACCCCGTCCCAGCCCCGGCCCCCCCAACTCCTCTCCTCTCCTCAAAGCCCCTGTATCAGGGTGATTCCTTCCTTATTCATATGTGCGATGTCGGTGAGTTAACCAGCAAGCGAGCGAGCGAGGCAGCCATCCAGACAGTCGTCCAGCTGCGTTTTCCCCATGGCAGCAGCACCAGCCTGCAAACACACACACACGCGCTTCGATCCTGGCTTTTCTCCGCCGTGGCGACAGCAGGGGTATCCAGGCAACAGGCTCCTGCTCCTGCACAGCCAGCACTCTGGGCTCCTTGGCGGAGGCTGTTGGGGAGCTGTGAAGAGGGAAATCACTGCGGTGGTACGGCGCAGCTCAGCTCAGAAGGGTTCAAGTATGGGTGGGGGGGGTTTTCTTCTCTTCTATTGCTCTGTCACTATTCTCTTCTCTTGCCTGGCTCCCTCTGCTACATCTATCTCATACCTTTTGTCTTTCACTTGATCTATCCCTCTTTCATCTGCCCGTGGCTGCCTCTCCTCTCCCTCCCAGCCCCTCGCTCGGCTTTTATCTGCGTGACTCTCCACGCGCTCTCACTCTCTCTATTCCTTAACTCGTCGTACGCCCACCCAACTCATCTCTCTCACTTCCTCCAAAATAAATACGCTAGACAGAGTTAGGCAGAATGAGCAGCCAGAATTAGTGATGTTTGATGGCATTGGAACAAGGATTAGTTGAGAATTTCCCAACATCAGACAAACACAGTCCTGACAGGAGGGATTCTCCTTTTCACAGCACACAACACTGCAAGGCTTTACATTCACTGTCTAAAAGTGGTGCTGTATAAAAGACATTCAGTATGTAGAGTGAAGGCATGCATCAGATCACTGAAAGCAGAACTGATTAGAGTCGATAATAAACTACCTTATACATGCACATCAGTCATTATGTTTACTACTGTTCCGTGTGAAATCATAATCAAAAACACTTATCATTTCTGACATGTTTAGTTAGTGTCTTTTTTTTTGTGAGGCAGGACATCCTGTATATCAGAGGGTGTTCCAGCCAAACATTTGGGCTTTCCCACTGAGCTCATATGTAATGTACTGCCACCCTCACTGGGTGTTACTGGTTGCTATGCCAACTCTTGAGAGCTAGATCTCTGCTGTGTTTTGTCACATGTATGTAAAGAACTCTGAAGAAAAGATTTACATGTTAAGGCTTTACCATTTAGCTTTCTACATAATTCAACAACAGCAATGACGACAGCATCTAGTACCAAGCTGTTTCAGCTATTTGTTGGGGGTTTTTTTGACGTGAAAATGTCATCAAGCGCCCGGGTGATGTGGCGGTGAAGTGGATTACTTACTGAAGTGATACTGAGAAACACTGGAACTATCATCTGACAGGTGTGACCCAACCAACATTTGAGTTCACTAAAATTAAGGAACAATTAAGGATTTAAGCTCGAAACTACAACGACAAGCTCGGCTAGACAACACTTGTTACTCTGTATTTCAAAAAGTCCTTTGAATTGGTTGTTGTTGATTTTAGGTCTATAAAATACCATGCTCCAAAGCCATAAAAATCATCAGTCATTTTATACCTCCTTTTCTTTATCTCTTTTTTATAAGCAGTTAGCAGGTTCCTTATTGTCTTTATCAGCGCTGAGCGTCAATTTGGTCTGTTGAATGAATTGGAGTGAATTCCAGTTAGAATTTCCTTCATATCATATTAATAATTTAAGCTTACTTACACTAATAGTTCTGAATGGTGACCTCCAGTATTTTGTGGTGAGTAGCTTGTGAAAAATAAGGAGTGCAAGGGTTTTTCACTGGCCAATGCCGAAGTTTAGAGAGCAGAGCAGCTGAAGTCCGATACATAATACAAAACAAAGAAAAGTCATGTTTAATTCCATTATTCAATGCAGAATACAATCTAATATACACAATTATTTTAGTCAGTAATGTTGTGTTGTTTTAGTTGGAATGTTTATTAATTAATGAAATATAAAAATACATTGGGTTATGTTGTAGTTTTCAGAACATGACTGGTGTTTAGGGGAGAGTTAGTTTGTCAGAAGTGACCACACTCAACCGCATTAATCAATCAGTGACATAACAGTTGCTGTTACAAATATTGAAAGCTGCACCCAAATGGATTCAAACAGCAGATTCAATAAACCCTCTCTGCCTTGAGGCCTATAAAAGCCAGTCTTATAGGAAGAGTTTTCCATTCAAAATAGCCACCTTGAGAATTAAGTGAATTATCTTTAAACACATTGCCACTTTATTAAAACCATGACCTGGACCAGATTAAATGTTATATGCACAAACATCTGAGGCAAACCGGAAACTACAATCTCTTAACCCAATTACAGCTTCATAAATGTAACGTAGGCACAGCGCTAAAGCTTAGAACAGGCCTGTTTACACGTAACATGCTTATGATCCTTTGCTCTTAACATTATACAAATAAATATGAGATATATCAACCACGTCATAAGCTTCATTACATATTTTCCACTCTATTTTAGATAGCTCAGTACAGTTTTGGTGTGCTGCACATGATTATGTCCATTCCTACACGATGATGCTCATTCCACAGTTTGGATTTGCACTTCGCTTCCTCTGCAGCTGTCACTGACAAAGGATCAACATGCTGAACACATTTTTTCCAGGGTTTGAATTAAACTTGTGATTCACCCTGAAGGCTACAAACTAATTCAAGGATTGATGTAATTACTAAAATTGTTGAAAACAAAGAGCATTTTTTTTTTCTTTTCCCATTGGACAGCTGGCTCGACAGGCATGAAATCAGCCACAATAAGGCTGTGCATCTCCATCAGCATGTGTAAGGGCTGCCACGCGCTGTGTTCTCATGGTAAAGCACAGAGTACAGAAAACAGGAGAGGGTAATGACACAAACACACACACGAGCAGAGACAGGACTGCGAGGGAAGGCTGTACCAAACTCTCGAGGTCGGAACAACAAGGGCTCGGGGAGAGAGATATATTTGTGCCTTTGTTCCACACATTAAAGTGCACGCTGACGCTCTCAGCCAACACTGTGCTTAACTGAGCCTTCAACACAGCACATTACTGACTGACACATGTACACCTACACACACACACACACACACACACACACACACACACACACACACACAAACACTGTTGTTACTTACATTATCATCATCAGGCATAGTAGAAATAATGGATACACCAAAAGTACAAAAACTGTTTGGAAGCTTGTTTGAATTGTGCATATCCTTATTCTACAAGCAGATTCAGAGATATATGATGGCATTTGATTATATACAATTACTGGTGTGGCCCTAATCCGGAGCTGCCACACTAATGGATAGAACTATTAAAATGACTTTTTAAAAGCAGGGAGAGGCAGCATGTGCCCCGGGGAACGGGCCGTGACGGATGAAAGGTCTACAACGAGAGCAGTTTGTCACACTTTGGTTATGCACACAGTGAAAAGCTGTCTAAACACTGCGCACACATCAAGAGCTATTATAATCAATTAGAGGGAGAGAACGACAGAGAGGGATGAGGAGGAGGGAAAATGAGGGAGCAGTGTGAGGCACCTGTGATGAGCTCTTGCCTCTTATAGCAGCACAGATGATGCGAGGGAGGAGAGGAGGAAGAGGGGGAAGGCAGGAGGGGAGAAGAGGGGTAGAGGATGGGAAAGGAGACACAGAAGGAGGAAGGGAGGGAGCGCTCAGTCATCAGATATTTCCATCACCATGGCCTAACAAATGCTTGCATTGTAAGTGTTTGATATAAGCCAAAGCTTACTACTGTCACAGAAAGCTTTTAACTTAACTTTGTAACCCAATAACACAGATTGGTCAGTATACCCTGTTTGCACAAACTGAGTTTTGAAATTTGATTTATTAATAAAAAGAGGTAGAAAATTTAAATTAGTTCCACTTAAAATTGTATTTACTAAAGCATAAAACTAAGGTGAGTTAAGGTTTTATTTTTTAAATGCAAATTAGGTATTTCCACATTAAATATGCGCTGATTTGCATATCACACAAAGCCATTTCCAGCACATTGATAAGAACCAGATGATTTATTTTGGTTTTATTACGATAGTATACCAAATGGCCAGACATTTACAGAACAATTTATTAAAATGTACTATTTTTGAGCTGCAGTCTGTCTTCATTCATCTTAAGGCCCATTTATACTCCTGCGTAGGGTCTACGTGCGTACCTACGCCGTAGTCTACGCACGTAGCCAGGCATTTATACTGCGTATATATAGTGCATATAGACGTGTCCGTCATTCTGCAATTACACCCCCAAACGCTAGTCAGCAGTAGCACTACAGCGTCCACTGTGTTGACTTTTGCGGGCCAAGCAGGCTAACTTCCGGTTTAGCGCTCCGCCGACGTGAATGGGGGTAAAATTGTAAACGTGCGGCTGGTGTAGCCTTTTCAAATGTTACCGACCGAATGGATCATATTCTGATAGCGAAACGGTCTGTGTTGACTACGCCGTCGATTTGACGCAGAAGTATAAATTGCACTTTACACTGTAAAGTTCCAACTGGGGCTTTTAGACTGACAGACTGACTGACTGACTGACTGACTGACTGTCTATTAACTTTAAAACTGGTAGTTCTATGTAAAATCAGACATTGAGCACCCCCATGGTCCTTGTTTTGCTGTGAGACTGTGAGATTGACAGTCGAATCAGGCTCCGCCCATCGAAACATCGAATCTTCGACTATTTGGGGTCAGTCAAAAGGCTGTTTGTTAGTTAATGCAATAGAAACACACTTTACGCAAAATTTCAGTTGACGGAATGGACTAAAAATATAGACAAAATAATGTTTATATTATTCAAGACTGTTTAGTATATATATATATACACACATACACACACACACACACACAGATCTACAGATATTCCAGGTAAGGCGAGAGAGATGAGATAAGGTAAAGAATGGATGAGAGGAGGATGTATAAAAGGAGATAGGAAGGAAGGAAGGAAGGCAGCAGGAGAAGATGGAGGTGAGCAGCACGACGTCTTCTCTCCCATGAGGCCTGATGCCATTTCAAGTTTTGTCACTGCAGGAGGCTAGAGTGCACAGGTGTGTCACATGCCACAGAAGCACACTCGCCTCACAAACCACAAGATATTGCCTTCGCATGCGCCACCTTGCCATGCACGTACTGTATACCCACTGACAGTCTTAAAGAGATATACTGAAGAGTCGGCTGGCTGCTTCTACACCTTTTTTCAGTGCATTTACCAGTGTAATAAATTTATTTACTACACTGGTAAATGCTCTTCATGATCACAGCATCAGGTCAAGTGAAGACACATCTGGCAAAAATCTGATAATCCCAGTGATCTGTCAAACAACTCTTATGATCAGTTGTGGAAACTAGAGCAGCTCAATCATGGCAAAAATTATAATCATGATTATAGTCAATACTGAATTATTATTATTATTGAATATTTTCTGTGCAAGAAGGAATAGTAATCCAGTCTATTATTGCCATAAGCTTAAACTAATAATGTTGACTAACATGTTATAGCAGTTATAACAC
>NC_060159.1:3904294-3911217 GCF_021292245.1 Micropterus dolomieu
TAAAGAGATATACTGAAGAGTCGGCTGGCTGCTTCTACACCTTTTTTCAGTGCATTTACCAGTGTAATAAATTTATTTACTACACTGGTAAATGCTCTTCATGATCACAGCATCAGGTCAAGTGAAGACACATCTGGCAAAAATCTGATAATCCCAGTGATCTGTCAAACAACTCTTATGATCAGTTGTGGAAACTAGAGCAGCTCAATCATGGCAAAAATTATAATCATGATTATAGTCAATACTGAATTATTATTATTATTGAATATTTTCTGTGCAAGAAGGAATAGTAATCCAGTCTATTATTGCCATAAGCTTAAACTAATAATGTTGACTAACATGTTATAGCAGTTATAACACCGCGTGGTAATCTTGGCCTGAGCTGAACTTAACATACCACAGCCTAGCTGAGAGGGAGCTTGGGCTTTTAGGGAGGGGCAGGAGCCACCACTGTAAAAGGGAGGGGTGCGTGGGATTTAAAACAAAACTAGGGCATCATTGTGAAACGGAATGCGGCACAATAATCACTTTATCTCGTCTTTGTAATCGTGGCAAGCCAAAATCGTAATTGAAAATAAAACTCGATTAATTGCCCAGCCCAAGTGGAAACCCAGTATGGCAGCCACGAAAAAAAGACTAGCTGGTATGTTGTGCCCTGATGCTGGAATAACACACTTTGATCAAAATTTCTCCAGTGATGCCTCAACCTTGCTGAAACAGATCACACATATAGTATACTCACACTCACATCAGAATCTCTCACATCGACATACACAGACACACAGATCAAATATAGAGAGGTTGAAATAAACACACAATTATTAAAATGTAATTTCATTAGAGACTGTCTCCCTCTCCGTCACTGCCCAGTTATATCACAGCAGCCCTTTGACCGAGTCCCACCAAGGGGACAATAATTCACTGTCAGCCCTCCTCTTTAATTAAACTCTACAAACAGCCTCGTCTTCTTAGTGTGTGTGTGTGTGTGTGTGTGTGTGTGTGTGTGTGTGTGTGTGTGTGTGTGTGTGTGTGTGTGTTGCTGAGGAAAGTAGATGACATCATCAGGCAAGTCAGCAGTCCTTTTTTCCACAGCAGACAAGAAAAAACTACCACAGCTGACTAAATAGATATATAGAGCATATAAATGTCTAATCCTCAGATAAAGTATGACCCTGACATTTTTTTAAATGTAGTTTACATTAAAAAACAATACAATACACTGTACATACAGGACTATCTTCTGTCAGTTTATGTGACTGATTTGGTCATTTTATTATATGCCACTATTTGGTGGATCATCTGTTAACAGTGTTTTTAGTTGTCTATTTTGATCAAATGCATAATTCCCATCAGTTGCTGTTGCAATAGTATGTGCCACTGTTTTGTAATGCAAGAACGAATAAAATCATCTTGAGATCTAGTGATGAGAAAGAAAGACACTGAGGAAGAGACACTGAGAAAGATGGACTTATTTTTAGGCAAAGTGAGCAAAGAGAAAGATGAATCGATGTGGTGTCGGGCTGTTTCCCAGGGTGACCGGAGAGCACGCAGGGACGACAGTGCAGAAAGGCAGTGTTACAGCACAACAAAACAAAGACAAGACAGAAACATAGGCTGAGGAAGGGCAGAGAGGAAAGAGATAAATATGGACGAAATAAGACAAAGGACTCACAATCAGGAAAATATTGCTTAATCAAAATATTGCCAATGACTGGGATACAAAACAAGACAGACATGATCAGGTGACAGCAGTGTCACAGGTCCATCAGTCAAAGTGCTGTCCAAGTGTCCTTGAGCAGACAGTGAAGTCCTGTTTGCTCCAGGGTAACTACAAAAACTGTCTGACCCTACCACAAACCCCACGGCTGAAACGTGTACGTGTCTCAGGGGACATGCATAGCTAATAAGTTCCCTATCAAGTGGCAGACAGTGGTACCAAGAATACTGTAGAGGTGTGTCTATAAGGCAGTGCTGGTGCTGTGATAACAATGGTGCATTTATTTCTCAACAAAAGGGATCCTCACAAAACATTATACAGTTACTGTTCTCACACAACACACAGGGTGTGAGAACACTCCCTTCCAATAGACAGAGGGCTTCCTATTACTGCCTAGATGGCAAAACTGACCAGAGCACAGTGCAAAAAAGCAGCCTTTGTCCTTTCCTAACTCCCACAGGAACTTTTCAGGTACACAGATCAGTTAACATGAGAGCACAAAAGAAAGACCTGAAACAGATAGTATTCAGCAGAAACTCATGTGCTGCTTTCACAATTTATTTCTCATGTTTTTTTCCTCATCCGCAGCCAGAAACCAAGGTGAGAAGCAAACCTTGAGATCTGCAAAAATACTGAAATGGCTACACGGATAGTGACTTTATATAAAAGAAGAAAAATGCAACCTTGAGTCTTGTTCTCGTCTGCCAGCTCTGGAGTCAAACACTTTTGTTTTCTTTTATCTCTTGTGTGAGAAATTCACTTAGTATGACATAGTTCTCTCCTTCGCCATAAAACCAGCAAAACAGGCAAAACAACAAGACTTCACCTGCCAACTGTGACATCATGTCAGCTGGCAGGTGTGTCAGTGTGGCAGGTGATTCACTAAACAGCGAGGGATGTGAGAAAGGGAAGCATAGTATTGGATTAGAAGACCTTAATTTTACAAGCCTGCTTCACAAAGTACTAGGAGTGGGCCATCTTCTTTCATATGGAATTATGTCTATGTTATTTTAAGCTTTTCAGTGTAATAGTTTACAGTCAGGAACAACAGTATCAGTAGCAAGCAGTTTGTTTCATCTGCTGTTCATCTCATTTTCAGTCCACAGATTGAAAACATTAGACAGCATTCTAGTACGTCCGCCTGATGTGACCGCAGCGCATCCCAGAAGCGGTTCTCCGCTCTTCCCTGTGGAGAATTACGCAGCGAGTCTATTTTTGACAGAAGTCGCGTCAAGCAGCACATAGCAGATCAAACCGGGCAGGACGTCAGACACAGAACACCATAGAGAATCCGATTTTCTAAATAAAACACCCTGTGCGGACTCCACATCTTTAGCGCATTTTTTTCTTCCAGAGTTTCGACAACTCTGCCTCTGATTGGATAGTACTCTTTGCCTTCGTTGGTTAGGGTTTGGTAGCCAATCAGAGGCAGAGGGTGTAGAAATGAACAAGTCAACAACACTCAGCTGCTCCAGTGTTAGTTCTGCCTCTGGGACCGTTTCATCCTCTGCATGTTAGTTTCACAGCAGCAACTGTAGCCCAGGGCTAGGGAATATGGCCAAAAACGTTTTTACAATATAAAAATTCATATCATTCGATATCGGTAATTATCACGAAAAATGTCAAACCATTATTTTCTTCAAGTTTAAAGGCTGATTTTTGCTATAGAGTGAAAGTTGAAGAAACCAGATGGCTAATTTTGGTTTTAAACTTTTCTTTATGGTCAGAACAAACACTAGATGCCAGAACAGTGGATCACTTAACAAATGTGAGGTAGAACATTCAAAACAGATATGATAAAATCTTTTTCCAACAAATAATACATGAGTAAAATTAGGTAAACTCTTTTTCAGTCCCTTTTCCTTAACAATATAAATAGCTCAATAGAAAAAGTGCGGATTTGTTTGTGATTCAAATGTATGAAATCAAACATTTATTTAACTTTTGTTGTATTGTTATTGAGGAAAATTATATCACGATAATCATCATTATTGTTTTATTGCCCACAGGTGAACATTTCTGTCTTTAGTGTTATTAATTACAGCTGAGGGTTTCCCGCTATGACATTGATCCAGTCAGACACAAAATTAAGATTACACAGAAGGACGATTTACTTGAAACTTGAAATCACTATTCAAAGCCACAGCACACACGGAAAGCAGGACACTACCCTTCTCTCTGTGGGACAGGAGCATAACTCTGTGTAGCTGTCATTGACCTGCGCTGCTATTGTTGTCCTGTCTGGACACTGATGTCATTGTTGCTGGGTGAACTCGCCCCGCTGGTGACAACAGGTGACATGCAGACAGATGCTAAGTCAACACTGCAGCTTTATGAAGGAGCTAACATCACACAACACGTCTCCCCTCAGTGCTAACACTGACACGACAGTAGATGCTGAATTTGCAAACAGTAGGGAAATGTCCATTGCAGACATAAAACACCCCCTACCACAAACACACTAATAATAACTCAAGGGATAAGGTCCGCAAAGAGCTTTTTAATATGTTGCTACTGCTGAACACATCCTCTGGAATGACAAAAGCAGCTCCAGAGGCAGTGAAGAAGAAAAGTGCCCCATCACCTTATGGAGAGACGAA
The DNA here is from genome assembly GCF_021292245.1 of Micropterus dolomieu. Classification (NCBI taxonomy): domain Eukaryota; kingdom Metazoa; phylum Chordata; class Actinopteri; order Centrarchiformes; family Centrarchidae; genus Micropterus; species Micropterus dolomieu. The sequence continues at coordinate 3,908,612 of NC_060159.1, forward strand.
TCTTACCATGTAGCTAGAAACTCCCTCTGATTGGACTCTGAGGAGTTTAACAGCCACTGCAGTTCTATAAATATATAAGCTTCTCATCTGGTGAGAGAGGCTCCAAATAATGAATGAATCGGCGGATTGTGCTAAAAGCTAAAGCTAGTTTCTCATCTCAGACGGAAGAAGAGGCCAAAGAGACAACAATCATATAAATAGACAGGTAGAAAGGGAGGCAGGCATATAGACCGGGCTAATCCTCAATAATCAACTGGCTTCTAACATCCCTCCGAGCCTGAGTTGTAAATGTTAAACCTGCTGTAGAGGTGATAACACTGAAGGTCAGGAAAGATATAATGTGTAATACAGACGATTAAGCCTCCTTTCAGTTCATCTTTTGGCCCCTAAATCCTACAGTAGCTCCACTGCCTGCTGAAACTTACGAGTCTCGAGTCATCTTGGCGTCGGTAACGGGTGAATCCGGCACCTCCGCCTAAAAGAAAATCTGTTGTTGGAAGCGTCTGGTCTAATTCTTGAGGTCTTCACTTTCTCCACGGACTGCCTGACTCAGCAGCTGCTGGCTGGCTTGAAGACTGACTGGCTTAATTCAGAGGGGGAAAGTCAACTGGTGTTTAGACGGACAGTGACAGTGGCAAGGCCTGCTGGAAGCACCCCCTCCCCCATACACCCACCCACTCTTACTCACCTCACTGGAGCCAGGGCTAAAAGTGGAGCAGCTGAGTGGAGGTGTCAGGGGGTGCAATGGGTCTACAGCTGGGGGTCGTCAAAGATGGCAACCCCCCCCACAAAAGAATGTCTCTCTGCTCTTTCCAAAAATAGATCGTCTGACTTGCACATGTCATGAGCCTAGATTATGTGGGGGATTTTTAGAGCCCTACCATTCTGATACAGATGTTAGCATCTGTTACCATTGTAGGAAGCGTGCCAAACAAATGATGCCATAATGAAAATCAGTGACATAAGCCTTCCAAGTTTCAGTAAAACCTAGCTCGTGTTGTAGCAGTTAAACCCATGCAAGGGACAAAAAGTCAGGTTATCTCACATGACTGAAAACAACCAGCCAGAGGCACTGATGAACCAAGGGGTATCCATCACCTTGATAACGACCTCACAGAGGCTGAACAGCTGGGATTCTCTACCAGTCAGTCAGAACTGAAAAAGCCCCTTGGATGAGAGGCAAAACATCTTCAAGTATCTGCAACCAAGTCCAGTTGCCCTTGATTTCAATATTCCTTGGATGACTGAGAATCTTCAGAGACACTGTACATGCTAATTTGTTTGAAGGATCCTACTGAGGTCTTCACACGCTTGAAATAAAAAGGATATAAATGAAACCTACCATAACATTGATGCATTTCAATTAATTATGCCCAACAAATGTGTATTGTGTATGCAAAAACATCACAGTTGATATTTCATAATGCTCAACCAAAATGCAAATACCTTCAAAATGCTAGTTTTTAGGGCTGCCCCATACATGGTTTCACCATTTACAGCAGGATGAGTCAAGTAAGGAAAATTAACTCAAACACGTCACACTACAGTTTATTTGTTGTGGTTTTCCATGACTAATCTACAAGAAAAGTCCATCTGATAATACATAATATAGTCCGATTTAAAAGGTTCTTGGACACACAGAGTTGGATCAGTTATCAGTGTGCTCTGGTGAAGGAGTGCACTTCATCAGTTTATTTTAACAAAAGCATGCCCCACTAGTCGCCTACCACAACCTGAAAATGAGGGCTGCCTGTATTGGCTATTTGATAAATTGATCAAGGGCACCCCTTCACAAGAGCACACAGTAAACTGATCACTGCACCTGCATGAGTATCAGCTGCCTGTGATCATGCATGCAGGTGATACAGTATTGGAACGGTAAGGCAAATTCCTTTGTTTTTTTTGTTTACTGAAGACATCTTGGTTTAAGATCAAAAGATGAGTATGAGACAAGAGTTCAGAATTTCAGCACTCATTTCCTGGTTTTCACATCTAGATGTGTTAAACAACTGAGGACATATCAACGTTTGTATCAGACCACAGCATTCTTAGTAGAGTAATTAAGAGCGAATAATCGAAGCTGATGAGTGGTTTGTATCTTGTGGTGTGGCCTCTATATTTCTGCTCTCTGAGTCTTCTTCCAACAGTGGATTGTGATACCTTCACCCCTGCACTGTGGAGGTCGTTGCTGATGTCACTTCCTGATGTTTTGGGGCTTTTCTTCACAGCTCTCACCATATTTCTGTCATCAACTACTGTTGTTTTCCTTGGCCGACCACTTGGACGTCTGTTGCTCAGTAGACTAGTAGTTTCTTTCTTTTTCAGGACATTCCAAATTGTTGTGCTTGCTATGCCCAATATTTGTCCAGTGGCTGTGGTCGATTTTCCTTCTTTTCTCAGCTTGACAATGGCTTGCTTTTCTCCCATAGACAGGAAATGCAGTCTTTATAGGTTTGAACCACAGATGAAAACTTAGACTAGTCATGCAGAGCTATTTAATGTTTGGACAATCAACCTAAAAGGCAACACCTGGGCAACAAGAAACATCGGTCAGTCACATGTTCCAATAGTTTTGCTCACTTGAAAAATGGGTGGGTTCAAACAAA
>NC_060159.1:3911317-3929893 GCF_021292245.1 Micropterus dolomieu
TGTATCTTGTGGTGTGGCCTCTATATTTCTGCTCTCTGAGTCTTCTTCCAACAGTGGATTGTGATACCTTCACCCCTGCACTGTGGAGGTCGTTGCTGATGTCACTTCCTGATGTTTTGGGGCTTTTCTTCACAGCTCTCACCATATTTCTGTCATCAACTACTGTTGTTTTCCTTGGCCGACCACTTGGACGTCTGTTGCTCAGTAGACTAGTAGTTTCTTTCTTTTTCAGGACATTCCAAATTGTTGTGCTTGCTATGCCCAATATTTGTCCAGTGGCTGTGGTCGATTTTCCTTCTTTTCTCAGCTTGACAATGGCTTGCTTTTCTCCCATAGACAGGAAATGCAGTCTTTATAGGTTTGAACCACAGATGAAAACTTAGACTAGTCATGCAGAGCTATTTAATGTTTGGACAATCAACCTAAAAGGCAACACCTGGGCAACAAGAAACATCGGTCAGTCACATGTTCCAATAGTTTTGCTCACTTGAAAAATGGGTGGGTTCAAACAAAGGGTGGTTTGTCCTCAGTTGTTTAACACATCTAGATGTGAAAACCAGGAAATGAGTGCTGAAATTCTGAACTCTTGTCTCATATGCATCTTTTGATCTTATACCTAAATGTCTTCAGTGAACAACAAAAAAGGAATTTGCCTTACTGTTCCAATACTTTTGGAGGGGACTGTATGCGGCTACTGTCACAGATAATGTTGTCTGGACGCTAGAGGCAGGTGTTCAGGTGCGTGTTCTCACGTTATCAGTGGCACCTCGTTATGGTGCCGGGGCGAAGTTAAGGTCGCAGGGCTGGTCCGTGCCCTAATGTAAGACACGCTTAATACACACAAAACTCACAATATCCAGATCTATCCGCACTTACATCTTGCTGGCTTATAGATACATCTGTTTGTTTGAGTTTAGGGCTGGGGCGATTCGTCTACGTTATCGGTTGCATAAATACTGTACGCTGATTTGATTAGATTCCCCCGGACAAGCTGCAGCTACAAGCCTGCGCCTTCGACCGTCTAAGTTTGGGAGTATATTAGACAGACACTCAACAACATAGTGCTCCGTCAGCATAAAGACAGGTAGTCTGTTAAAATTTAATTTAGTATTTATTAGTGCTGGGCAACAATAACATTTTTAAATCGCGATTAAATCGCATGATTTTCTTGTGTGATGTTTTCTTTCATTGTTATGCGTAAAATTGAATAATGAATTCGAAAGTAGTGTATTGCGCAATTTTAATGTAAATGTACAGCTATATACACAAAAGGTGTAATAACATGTGGTTTGCAAACACTTTAAAGAAATAAGGTGCTTTTCCCCAGCAGTATTCCTTTACACAGTAGCAATAAAATATTTCTCATAAATCTCAACTTAAACATTAATGTAATCAAAACCTTCACTCGCACAGACTTTAAAAATGGTTAAAAACTTGAAATGACGTTACAAGTAGCGGTGGATATTTTACAAGCACAGACCAGGTAACGTTAAAGGAACATTGAACACAGGGTGCAGATGTTGGTTTCGGCTGTCTGAGTTGTTTGTTAGGCTGCGTCATTAACAAGCAAGCGGCTCACCTGCTGCCGTGATAACGGATCGCGGGTGGAAAAATATGGAACAAATGACAGCGTAGTCTACCGAAGCCTCCCTCCGCTGCTTGTCTGGGTGCTGATTTGCAGGCTGATCAACATCCCGCCCCTCCTGTGACCCATGGTTTGACTGGATGTGTATTCAGAGCCAGTGAGCAACTGACTTTAAAACTAATAATAATAATAAAATAAAAACTTTAACGTGCGTTAACGTGCAATAAAATAATTGTCGGCATTAATTAATTAATGCGTTAACGCAATAATAACGCATGAACGTGCCCAGCCCTAGTATTTATTAGAATTTTAAGTATTTCTTTATCGCCTTTTGCATACAAGCTGCAATCTGGAGGGATGGCGGAGAGTGTGGTAGAAGTGGAGGGGGAGTTGTTTTGTTAGACTTTTAAAGCACCCAAATTATGAAAATTATGTTTATTATTATTATGCCAAAATTGTCCCAATTCCAATATTGTGCATCCCTAGACAGTATTACTCTGGGCCATGAGCTACATACAGTACAGAGGTCAGTATATAGCCTGGCTGCACTCAAACACAGGATTGATTAGATCAATGTAACTGCAGGAATAGAAATCTCAGTCTTTCTCCCACAGGGAGATGAAAACACTCACCACTCTTGTATGGACCACACTCCAAGGTGTTTCAGGTCAATATGAAATCTACTCATGGTCATTAAGTGAGTGCCAGGGCAGTATAGGTTCAGTGACAGAAGAAGCCTGTGATCCTACATTTCTGGCTTTACAGAAAAGAGCTGTTTGTCTCTGACTTTTCACCATTTGCATTTCAACTGTAATGGCATGCGATATATTTTAAGACAAACACACTGTGATTATGACAGTGTATCAGTGACACAAGTATATCCCTCTGTCACAAATGGCCTTGACCCTAATAGGATATGTAGATCAGGGGTTCATGTAAAACACACCGTTGAGGTCAAAGGTCAAATGTATCCAGTGTCCAGGAGTCAGTCATGGAGTGACCCACTGCTACAGTATGTCAGGTCTTAAATAGCCTGAGCTGTCTGCAGATCCCTCATCCTTCTTCACCAAAGATCTAAATAGATACAGTATGTCTTTCATCATGGACTGCTAGGGTTGTGCAGTATGACGGTATATACTATGTGATGGTTGAAATGTATCCACCGGTAGAGACTTGGCAATATTGTTTCCACAATGAGAATCAGTGTTTCAAAGTTATTTACTTAAGTTATATGAATTCTTTCATTTCAGCTCAGTGTGAGACTTTACGTTTTGCTGTTTACTGGAGTTGACAACAACTTGTTACGTTACGCTGAAATTGAACCATGGTGTTCTGTCGGGAGGTGCAGCAACTTAAACCAACAATGAGCCCAAAAATCATCAATAATATATAATTTATTAAGCTATCAGAGAAGAAGTCTGTTAGCCCCAAGGCTAATTTATGCAGTGAAAGTGCTGTAGTTTTAAGCCAATAATGGCGATTAGCAAACCTTAATCATACCTTGACCTCAATGTTTTACTTTACATTCAGTCACTCACTAAAATTCATTCATTTCACTTTGTGATTCCAATGATTTATGGTTAAACAACAGTCACCAGTTTTACACCACTGTTTGCTTCTTTGAACTCTGTCCTTTCCTTCCACCAGTTCTTTTCCATCAGTTGAAATGGTTAGGAAGCCCTGACCTTGTCCTTGTACTGATTGTACAATGCACTGTAACTTTTACTGTCCTGTTTTACCCTGTTTATTATTTTTTATTTGTTTGTTTTTATTTTCTATTTCACCAAAATTATATTTTAATGTGTATTTGTTCAATTTCCCTATGTTGCTTTTATGTTTAATATAAAGCACTTTGAATTGCCTTGTTGTTGAAATGTGCTATACAAATAAACTTGCCTTACTGTCAGAAAAATTATTTCATCTTCTGTTACAGTAAATATATAATAGACATGAGGCTCCTACAGGCTACTGAAAAAAAACACCATTCGCTATAGGCATCTGTTGTATATGCATATACAAGGACACTCCTAACAAAACTTGAGTCTTAAGGCGGCAGAATACTCAATCCCACATTCACTACCGTTTCACACAGTTTTAAGGCAGTTGTGCAGACGTGAGAAGAAAGCCACGGTTTGAACTGTCTGTTTTCATTCCATACACATCTATTTTTCTCACGTTTTATGTACAATTGAGTGCAAGCATAACCCAACCTTAAAGTCATTTACTGTAACTTGCAAGATCTTTATTTGATGTCTGGGAACCACTAAAGGCTCTTAGTAAGGGTATAAATGGCACTCTAACCTTGAAAAGGTTAGGAAAAGCTTTTCTAGGAAATCCTTGTTTGATCCATCAATATACTCAACAGAGAGTGAAACGCAGGTTTGTTATAACCCTAGTGGCCAAATAAATAGAGGTCAATAAATACACTGGTGTACAATGATCCATTTTTATTTTACCAATTAAGACTGTGGTAAACTAAAAAAGTCGACAACACAACACTGCAAAAGTCTAAAAAGAAAGAAAATACTAAATTACATATTGTAAATATGATGAAGCCAAATTAACAGAATGATGAAGGAAGCGCTTTCATCTCACAGAATAGAAGGAATGTGTGCATCAGGGTAGGCTGACTCCCCAGTATATCTGATCAGTACGGGTTGAAACTGTGCCCCCATAGTTCTGCAGGAGCACTGCATACAGCCAGTGTGGGGGGGGGGGGGGGGATCCAGAATTATCCATGGTAACAAACCTCTTCCTTGACTAAACAGAGAAAGAGCCAATGTATCACTTCTTCCCCCCCCAATTCATTCATCCGTTTCCCTCCAGCCCATTCTTTTGCTTCTTTTGTCTTCCATCGGTATCTCCTCTTTTCCCACTCTGTCCGTCCCAAACTCTGCACTCTCTTTCACTCTCTCTCCTCATCTCCTCAGCTCACCTCTCATGCTAATAGGCCATTGATGAGGTCTCTATGGTGATGCACTTTTCATTCCATTGGAGAGGAACGAGCCAATGGACTGGGGCTGAGGATTAGGGAGGCAAGGAGCAGCCTGCGAGAGAGAGAGTGTGCGTGCGTGCGTGTGTGTGCGTGTGTGAGAGTGTGAGGGAAAGAGAGAAAGAACATGGTTGTGTATGAGCTACACGTAGTGAGAAACAGATTATTCAAGGTTTTCCATTTAAAACAGTGAGAGAGAGTGTGAGTGAGTGAGTGAGTGAGTGAGTGAGTGAGTGAGTGAGTGAGTGAGTGTTCACTTCTGATTATTGCATGATCATTTTTTTCATTATTCTTCTTCTGGATATAGTCAGATTACAACCTGCTCCAATTACAGAATGTAAAAATGTCCACAAAAACTGGACCACTGTAGGCTAAATTACATTTGTTTCAAACCTCTCCATTCATACAGAGTGAAAACTTAATCTATTCAGTTTAATGTAACATACAGTAGCTGTGTCAGCTTGTTGTTAGCAGCATTCAATTTTATTTATATAGTGCCAATTCATAACAAAACTCATTACACCTTTCTTACAGAGTAGGACCATACTCTTTGTAATGCATTAAGACAACAACAATACTAAAGGTTATTCACATACAAAATGTTATTAATGTTTATGGCTAATGGTGAATTGGTGACTTTATTAATTGATTAGTCAAATGATGACAAAAAATTGTTTGTGAATTGTGTTTTTGGCAGTGTGCGAGCAGTTCTGGCCTCCTTTTATGGCTGTTTGTTCTCATTTTAGAGTTTGTATAGACTGAATGATTAATCATCACAACGCAACTCCTGGGAAGTGCAACAACAGTCCCCAAATCATTTTGCACACACTCAAGATTTACTACTCCCACACCACAGCCTTACAGTACACATCACTGTCATAGCCTGACTAGTTTAACATGGTGAAACTGAGGACAACACTTGCATTACAGCTAAGCGTGTGTGTGTGCGCGCACGCACACGGGTGAGTGTGTCATTGCAAAACATAAAAACATAGAGCCGCCAGCATGGTGCTGCTGACTTGGCTATCTGCAGAACAGCAAACGTTAGCTGTGTTTGGTAGCAACGCTCTGTTGCTACAATAAGCTCCAAGACTCCCATCTATCAACTCGTGTGGTTACAGTTGGACACAAGAATATGAGTGGGTGAAAGAGAGATGGAAAGAGACAAAATATCGTGAAAGAATTTCCTGTCCACAATAAGACACTAATTTCTCCACTATGTGAAAGCCATAGGATTTCAACTGGAATAGAGTTCGCTACGCATGAATGAGATGCTACATTATTTTATTGAAAGGGCTTTGGTACTAAATCCACAAACTGCATGGGCCAAGCCTGAAGCCCTGGAGGTCTGGCAGAGAACTCCGCAGGAGGGCGAGCCTGTCTCAGGTGAGGAGGCTCAACTCAGAGGATGAATCTGGGGTTGTGGTGGCTGAAAAGGAGGAGGCGTGACTGTGAGGCAGAACCTCAGGCCGAGGAGGACAGGCAGTGAACAGTCTGAATGTGGCTTTGGCTACTAATAATACTATATAATGTCCCATTATATATTTCAGCTGACGCACTGCACCTCATTCCAAAAAACGTTACAACCGTGGCTCAGCTGCACAAGCTTTCAGTGTGCATCTTTTTCTACTCTTAAGTCTGGATGCTCTGTTTGGCGTGCTCCTTCAGGTGATAATGTCCGTGTACATTTGAAAAGTAGAGTAGCTGTAAAAAGATTGTACATAGTGTCGTTCTTCGCAGATGAATTGGCTGTGGTCAGCTTGTTCACATCTGTTACTATGGATTCCAATGGCAACACAATTTGTGGTGGAGAACAAATATCAAATGTCCATTCAACTTCTCAAACCACCCCTGCAGTATAATCCAGTTCTCACTTATGACCAAATATGGCTAAATACACTGCTTGGAGGGTGCTACATGAGAACAGTGTATAAAGCAGTGTGAAGCTATGAGTGTTTGGAACATACTGAGATCAATCACTCAGACTTAAGAGTAAGAAACATATGGAAGCCCTAACTCTATTTCAGCCATTTATTTGCTACAGGTTTGGTATTATTTGGCCAAACCCAGCTATTTCCATGGTTTAGTCCCAGATAGTGACAGTGTCTTTGTCAACTGTATGTCAGACCCTTCAAATTAATGCTAATGTTGCTCTGTGTCTTCTGGATGTGTAAACAGACAACTATATGCTAACATGTTTGCTAACAACTTGATGTCAGTAGCCCTTTTTCCACGGAGACCCCGTCATGACGTTCCTTTTATTTATTTTTATTTTTTTACACTGAACCTGACAATGCCGGCGTTTGGAAGCAAAAGAGGTGTGACGTGTAACACAACAGTGTCGTTGTCTTTCCACTGCACGGTCGTCATAACGATGCTGTTCCAGCAGTTGGGAAGCAGCTCATGGGAGCTATACTTCGGCCTTGAGAAGCTTCCAGCTTCACTGCTCACCTTTTCCTCTGCGCCGCTCGCATTCGCCATCGCTTTCTGCCGCTTTCTCTAACGCTCAACCACACGTGTGTCCCGTTGTGCCGGCACATCCCTTTTACTCAGACTGTCACTACCTCCGCTGCAAGCTGGACAACAATAACCCTCCATTCCGTGTTTGTACGTTTTATGCAGGCTAGGTGGTGGAAAAAAACGAGCAACAATCCCACCTTAAACAGGCTGGGTAAAAAGAGCTAGTGCTGTAGAGAGGTTGTAGGCACTGCTACTTGCTGCACACTTTGCATGACCGGTCCGATACCAGAGGCACCCAAAGCTTATTTGAATGCACAGTATCAGATCATAAATATATCACTCACCATACCTTGTTATTTCTTTTGACAAATACAATTTTGTTGCATTTTATTCATAAAAACCGCTTTAATGCCTCAGCTGAAGCCCTCGCTGTTTTCCTCTCTCACTCTCTTTAGTCTCACTCCCTGTTTTTCTATCAAGCACAAAGGTGTCTCAGGCAGCTCCTGCAAGTGAATTTGAAGAGAACAGAATCCTTCATTATTTTTATCTGTAAGTGCTGACTATGAGATTTTCATCAGAGACTTCTGCCACACGAGTTTTATACAATAATATCAGCAGGTTTATAATCAGTCATAGGAAAATGCTGAGATGCTGGTGGCATGAGGATGGCGGCATACTCATATCCGCTGGGCAATATGTAGTTATCAACTGCCTGCATGATGATAAACATGACTGCTTATTGCAGTGACAGTAATATTCTATCGTTGTTCATTTATTTCTTATCCTGCTGCACGCAACCTCTTTACACCCACAGCTCAAAACGTCAGATGGTGAACACCCATACAGGCATGTCCCAATTTCTCAAAAAACAAAAAATCTGAGTATGTCTTTTAGGTACAATAGAAGAGCCGAGCTCATGTTTACGCACAGCTTTCAAAATCTTCCCTCAAGCATCCCTTAGCAGAATAAGTGTCCACTTTTCCACTGACTTGCTTCTTGGTTTTGTTAAAACAGAATAGCAGTTTGTAAAAAGGTTTTTGCTGGGGCCATTCCTGCTCAGCCTCTGCCTCCTTTGCAGCCAGTTTGTGCTGAGCCAGTGGAATTTCACTCACACAGGGGTCTGTTTGTGACCGAGTTGGGTGTTTTATTTAGGACTTTCATTTCCTGGGTCTGCGAGTGTGTTTTGTTACAGAGACTTCTGCCAGTCTTCCGCTCCAGTAACAAGGCTGTGCTGGCTGATGGCATCTGCAGACGAGTAAGATGATGAGGTACAGAAAGTCTAAACATACAAGTTTAAAAGGTTGAATGAGTAGCATTTGTTGGTTGCTCTTTGTAAACACAGGATTCAAAGTTGGGCCCTCCTCTGGCTCAAAGAGCAAGCAAGAGAGAGAGAGACCGTCATTTGTCGAGTGAGCTAGAGAGTTGAGGAGGTGGACAGAACAAAGCAGTGAATCAGAGAAATAAAAAGTAATTTTCTGATTGTTTCACAGCGGCTACGTTCTGAAGCACAGACAAACACAGCCCCACCTCCACACACCTGTGTACAACCCTGCAGGAAGGATTTTGTGTAAATGCAGCCGAAGTCACGCTTCATCCTATGTGTAGCTCGGTCAAACACACACACAGACCTGCAGCTCTTTCTACATCCATGACGGAGAGCAGATAAGACTAGGGCTGAAATGATTCATCGATAAAATCGATTCATAAAATGCAAATTCTTTGCATTGATGCTTCGTTTAATCCATGTAACTATACAGCACAGTGTTTCGCACGGGCATTTATCACTGTCGCACATCGTGCTTACGCTGTGAACACGACGTGATTATGATGGAGCTGTTTGCAAAGTGGAGGAAGAGAGAGACAACAGCGAGGGACAAAGAAGAAAGTGTCCAAAGTATGGGATTATTCCGTCCACCGTAAAACGAAAGTTATGTTGCCTCGGCAACAGCACGATGGTCCTGAACAAAAAGCAGCTGGTGTTCTGCCAGCGTACCAAAGTAAGCTGCAGCTGTTAATGTGCACACGTGTGTTTGTTTTCCTTTTTGGGCCCTGAGTTGTAGCCTCAAAGTCAGGAGTTAACTGGGTATCGGGGAGCTGCATCTTTTTACTCACCCCAAGTTCTCTCTGTAGCTCAGACAATCCCTGCTACCTGCGCATGCTAATCCATCCTTTCACCCAGAGTCTCTGTCTTTATAATAACATACAACAGCTGTTTCCTGTGCAGGATCGCTCATTTCCCGTTTTGCATTTCACGTGTGTTTTCGTGACAAAACGTGGTTTGGAGACCAAACCACGCTGAAAGTCGTGTAGTCTGCACGAGCCTTTAGTATAACTTGTATAGCACTCGGGGGATGTTTGTGTTTATAAAGCAGCTGTCTGGTTGTTGGTCTGATGTTTGCTGTATGACACACTATAAATGTGCACAGCTGATATGGGTTGGGGGGCCGCCGCCGCCAAGCAAAAGTACTTCTTAAACGACGCATCGATGAAGTGTTGAAATAATCTATCGAAGCTTCGAATACTAAAATCGTCGTTAGCTGCAGCCATAGATGAGACAGACGGAGATAAGATGGAACCTGCTCGCTATGTGCCCTGCCCTCACATCCACTGCCCAAAGGCTCACACCCAGAAACGTCCCAAACAAGCAAAATAATGAAAAAATACAGGCAAAGGGAGCGTCTCTGCAGACACAGCCACACACTTTCATTGGGTCAGAAATCACGACTGAGAGGGATTATTTTTGTGTACGTCTATACATTTTTATAATTCTACTGTATGTCAACATAAATGGTCGCATCACCTTAAACTGTGATGCAGGTGCTTTTGCTTTGTACTTCAAATAAAACAGAATTAAAACAAAAAAAGACTGTGAAGGCTGTGAGACACAGGCTTAATTTGCTCCAGTAATCAGATGTCTCTTGTATAAATGGACAGAATACCAAGTATATCTGACTGTTCTGATGTGTGTAGAGGTGAGTGGTTATTCTGTAGCAGCCTGGCGTTATTTTGCAGGGAATTTAATCAAGGTCAATACAGTGGACAGCTGCACAGAGAGACACTGCGCTCTGACACGGCACATCTCCAGTCAGAGCCTGCAGATTTATCAACATATCTGTGCTGCTGCTTCAGGTGCTATGCCATGGGGAGAGTGGACAGTGTTTAATTATATTTTAAGTAGTATTGTGGTATTGCTGCACATTTATGGCAAGTATTTAGTTTGTTGTTGTGAAATCATCAGATTGGCAGCTGAGCGACACTGCACCAGAAACAGACATAGTTCTGAAAAATCTATCCTCAGTGCCCATTTTCCTCCAAAATACATCCTAATAAATAGTAGCTTTGGGCTGCTTCATTTAAATGAACCTCCCACCTGTGCACCCTGAACTAAGCACCAAAATACCACACAGAAAACGACAACCATAAACAAACATATGGCTTTAAGAGTCTCTATCCACACTAATCTCTGTAAACTCTGAAATATAATTTAACTATCAGGATGTGCAGTAAGTGTATAGGACAGAGCTGTACACCAGTTTAGCGTTTACCTGATGTTCTCAACCCTGGACAAGTAGGTAGTAATGACATACAGCTATGTTAATCAACATTACTTTGTTAACATTATTGATTTAGCTAACGTTACATAACAGTACAGGGGAGATGTTAGCTAGCGCTAATCACCTTCACTTTCCAGCAGTTGGAGAAATTACAGACATTAATAGTCACTCTGTGACCTTCACTGCATATTTACTGCCAGACTGACAAAAGACGCTACCTGTGACCTCACTTTCTGCCGCTCGGCTTTCTCATTCGCTCGTTGGACTCTGTGTTGTTGTGGGTGGATTAGCGTACTCCATTTCTGAGCGTTAACGTTAGATAGTGTTGCACACTGTTGAGACTGTAGGGGAGCTGAAGAGAGAAAAGGTCCACTGGAGCGCATATAAACGCCACATCCTTTGGATTTTCCCGGACAAACCATCCCAAGTCCTTTACATAGAAATCAGTCCACAGGCTGTGATAGGGCACCAATAAAGTCGAGGAAGCTTTCATTTTTTAAGTTATGTTACAATACATTCACACAATGGCAATACAAAGTGATTAATATGTGTATATTTCTTCATATTCTTACATATGGTACCTTTAAATTATGATTGTGCTCCACTGCTGGGGTGCAGAAAGTGTTACACATCAAGTCTAATGGACTCCCTTTTAGGGCCTCAGCAGCTCACCCTGACCATGATATTACGAAACTCCAGTGGTCAGATCACAGAGCTTTGGATCCAGCCTGCTGCTGTGTGGTGAGAAAGAAAGATAGAGAGAATGACAGAAAGAGTTCAAAGGCTGTAAAAAAGCTGATTGATGGTAGAAAGGCAAAGAGGAATCCAGCCTGCAGAGAGGAAGGGAAGGATGATTTATGTTAGCCGTTAAGATGACAGCATTTTTAAAGATAGCAAACAGCCAGCAATGCAGGCCTTGGTTTATCTTCTTAGTCCGCTATAATAAAAGCACTAACTATCACAAACTTTCATTTCATTCATGCTTTGCAACTTTTACAAAAAGTGCAACAAACACTATTATTAATTATGCTTAACTCAAGAGTATTAGATGCTGCAATTTCACCAGTGAGAAGATGATTCACTGGGTTTTATTAACAATGTATTTTGCTGCTGTGCAACACCAACAAACACCTACAACTGAAGTCACACTGTAGAGAAAATCTTTAATTACTTTTAAATTAAGAAACAGTTTTTGCATCTTAGCTTATGATACCACTGGCGCCCCGTGTTCTGGGCATTCCAGGACTGAATGAGAAATTGGGAGGAAAAACTCTATATGGCAGTAAACCTTGATACAAACAGGTGAAAAGCAAATTGATTCTTCTGGACCTCAGTACCTATAGTTTAGGGTAGTGTTACTGGGTCCAGATGGGATGGCAGTGATGGCAGTGAGCTGACACACACGTAAATATAAATCACCTGGGGGGGGGGGGGGGGGGGGTCATTAAACCTACTGGTAGGCTATAAGAGTGCACATGTGTGCACATATCTTGTTCCGCAGTCCTTTATGAAGTCTCAACAGGCGGCTGAGAGCAACAGTACGTGTGTGCTTAAAGCCCATGTGAGAAGTACTATAACTCCACTCTAGTTACTGTAAGTTCACCATAATGCAAAAATATAATAATCAACTCTAGCCATCAGCTCACATGATGATTCACAAGACAACCAATAAATTATAGAAGTTTATTCTTCCTCTCCAGCAGATCCCAGTGAGTCGGGGAGGCCCAGGATAGAAATGCCACAGCAGTGACTAGCTGCAACATAATACACCAGCTAACCACACATCAAAGTACTCCAAGGAAAGGTTTTAACTTTCCTCTCTAGAAGTCAATCCCATTAATCACTGCCAAGTTCTTATTTTTTAACAAACTACTAATAAATAACAGAACAGGACCTGTTGCTGAGAAAAAATTCAATAAAATCAAGAAATCTCCACTAACTTCTTTTGGCCACCAAAATCTAACCAGTTAGCTCATACGTATGCGACATATCCTGATGACAGATTCTGTAGAATGCAAAGTGAAAACACAAAGTGGTAAAATTATAATGAAAAGTTAATCAATGTGTGTAACTGAAAAAAAAAAAAAAAGAGGCTTCCTGCTGTTCATAACCTATCCGATATCGCAGACTAAAAGGTATCACTGTCTGGACTTTAAAAGCATGAACGGCTAATTCATTTAGGTCCAAATAAAACATCTGAATTTTGCAAAGAGTGACACATTCTCATACGTTTACATAAATTATTTTTTTTATAGTATGGGATTAGATTCGAAAGAAGTTGACAAAATTAAAGCACTTTTACAGGCTGAATTGTCCATGTTAGGTATCAGCAGATATGCTGGGGAGAATACTGCGAATAAAACCACCCCAGTTACCTTCACAAATTGCCTATCCTTTACGGCCACACTTAGATTAAATGTTTTCATTGAGCTATTTACACTGAAAACACACACCAATCTGTGTATCCAGCAAAGTATTATGAGGTTTCATTAAAGTAATTAATACTGCGTACGTGTGTGTTTACATGTCTCTCTGCTTATGTTTCCAAGTCTTTGCAAACAGCAGATAAGAGTGAAAGTACGGTCGCAGTCTTAGTGTGTACGGGTGTTTGCATAAAGGTCTTTACTCAGCAAGGAATTTCACAAAGACAACAGGAGCTCAGCCAAAGCATCAGCAAAAGAAACAAAAAGCCCCGATGAAGCTGCCAGCTCCCCTCCTCTCACCTGGCTTTCCCTTTGCTTTGCATTTTCTCAATTACTGAAAATATTTATAAAAGTCAAGCTTGTAGCCTCCCATTCCTCCGTTATTGTAAAACCTATCCTATCCAGCCCATCCTCCGTTCCTGAGACACTAAGGCGACATTCACACTGCAGTTCTTAATGCTCAATTTCCATTTTTTCCCCCAGATCCGATTTTTTCTGTCCACAGCCTGAAAGTGACCTGCGTGCGCAGAAGAATAAAATGTCGTCACACGCAGCACGCTGTTGTACATCTTCGTCATGTCGTAAACCTGATTTGGGTATATTGATAACGGCCACACTGTTTCTGATGGCATTAAAGACGTGCTTGTTAGTAAAGTTTCTTTAGAGAGGGTCAGATGCAGTCTGTGATGTGTAAAGGGAAAGTCATTATGAAGAGATGGAAAAGAGTGAAGAGATGTGAAGAGAAGAGGTGTTGATCGCCTGCGGGTGTGATTAGTACTTTTCTAGGGCATCAATGCTTAATTCAAGAGGGACAATACATACCAGGCAGGGATGAAAATTAACGCACGCCACCAGCCAAATGCGGGTAGATTTTATGTTTGGGGGCTAAATGTTGGAAGGCCACCCGCCACCTTGGCAGATAAATGTAT
Source organism: Micropterus dolomieu (assembly GCF_021292245.1). NCBI lineage: Eukaryota > Metazoa > Chordata > Actinopteri > Centrarchiformes > Centrarchidae > Micropterus > Micropterus dolomieu. The sequence continues at coordinate 3,925,261 of NC_060159.1, forward strand.
TCGGCTTGATATCGCCATATAGTAGCTATTTGACAGTAATTAGCAGCAGACCGGCGTTCTTGTTTGTTGTGTGTCGCACTTAAATAGGTTCCCGATGTACTAAGGGAACTAAGATTGTCTAACACATGGATTAGGGGGCATTCATTAGTTGCTTTTTATGTTCATTTCATGTTACTTGTGTTTGACTGGAGTAGATTTGTAAGGGGGGTGGGCATTAGAGGACAGGAGTCAGGAGGGAAAGAAGGGAGAGTGACCCCGGGAATCCACTGACTCTGCCTACGACTGCGCCACGGTTTTGATGCGTCCATAGCCCGGCGTCAAAGTCTATTGGAAGCGTCTCAGAAGCATTTCAGCAGCGGAGCGTGCAGCCTGCCCCACATTACTGACTTGTTATTAATTTGTCATTTTTGTGCTTCTGCTACCTTCTTCACAGCTCTATGTGACCCCGTTTCCCACAGGGAGCATTTAAGAATCAGAGCGTTTCGCCTCCCTGATTTTGCTGACATGTTAAGATTTTGTTGATTTGGTAATAAGTGTTTGCATTTTGTGCTTCTACTATGATTAAGTAGGCTACGTAGTTAAATGATTCCCTTTTGTGTCTGTTTTAAATGTGTTTATTGTTGTTTTACGATCAGGAAACTCCACATGGTGTTTTATTTAGAAAATTAACCAGATTCTCTATGCCGTTCGGTGTCTGACTTCCTGCCTGGTTTGATCTGCTCAATGCTGCTTGACGCGGCTAGCGGCAAAAATAGACCTGCTACTTATTCTCTGTGAAGCAGAGTGGAGAGCCTTTTGGGACACCTCTGGGACGCGCTGCGGCCGCGTCTGGTGGACTCAAAAGATTCGACTATAATGGCCGCGATTTGTCCTTTAGCCAGTGGATTTTAGCCATGAGAGTGTGGCCGCTTTCATACGGAGACCAACGCAGAAAGAATAATTCATACTGAACAAAAGTTTGCAGCATTATCCCGCAACCAAGTGTACTTTCACATAGCGGTCCAGCTTTCCTGAAACCAGCCGCGCACCCCATGTACAGTTGCCATGAGCTGATAAATTAGCTATAAAGAACGATCTGTTTTTTGTACCAGGCAGTAAACATATTTCTTTCTGCTGTAAAGTTGGGCATTTTTACATGGGGGTCTATGGAGATTGACTTTGGAGCCAGCCTTAAGTGGCCATTAGATGAACTGCAGTTTTTGGCACTTCCACATTGGCTTTAATTTTTCAGCCCCAAAGGTTGCTACTTGGTATGCATGTGTGTGTGCCCGTGTGTGTGTGTGTGCGCGCGTGTGCTCCACTCTGCAGTACTTTCAGTCGATGCCAGTGGTGCTGGATTCTCCAGTGGACATTATGTATTTGATGAAAGCTGTGGCTTAAAGCCCAGGTCAGCGTTGGGCCTGCATACTGATAAAGGCCAACACCGAGCTGAGACTGAAACCTCTTTCAGGCTTCAATAAGCGCGCGCACACACACACACACACACACAGATATAAACACACTCGTCATAACTGCTGTCAGGGCCATAATAGATTGGCCGTGTTTGCAGTGTGAAACAATAGCTATGACCCATCTGTTAGTGTGGGCGTGAGAAAGATGGAGAAAACTGAGAGAAGCGATTGAGAGGTGGCGCGTGAGAAGAGGAAAAGATGACAAAGAAACAAGATGGAAGTGAATGAAGAGAACGAGGCAATGACAGTGAAAGAGGGAGAGATAGAAGTACTGATGCATTTTAATCCTAGAAACAGCACTGACTTGTCACAGATCTCCTAAAGAGCTGATAATACATTGAGCTGCTACTCATTGCACACAGAGTCACTATGATGAGGAAAAATAACAAGCAAAAACAGGTTGACGATCAGCTTTCATCATTTTGATAACAGCGATTTTCAACAAGTAGAAAGCTGCATCAGCACAGAAAGTGACACACTTTCCTGAATGTGAAGACACTGGAGGGGGGATCTGGGTGGAGCCTTAACTGCAGCTGAAAAGTTTAACTTCTGTCTGAATTCAGTTTAAGACGACAGCTAAAGCTCCGTTTGTGTATTCTCAGACAGAGAAGAGAGACAGAGGGTTTTGGCACATTGTGATTTATAACATTAGAAATGAACAGAAAGATCTGCATTTTAACACAAAGCTGATTTATTCCATTGTTTGCATCAAATGTCCTTCACAATGTGATGGGAATACAACTGGAAAATTGAGCAAATCCAGAAATGGAGAAAGTCAGAGAGTATTAAACATTGAGAAAGAGGAAAAGAGAGACCAAGGATAAGCTGTACGGCCAAAGAGAAGCGTTTCTCTTCATCTTGAGCTGATAAGACCAGACTTGGCTCAGACAGTGAAAGATGTAGGACAGGGACTGCTCTCTCTCTCTCTCTCTCTCACACTCACTCCCAGGCTGACTTTGAGGAAGTTTGAAGACATTCACAAACATGTAAACAGATTAGTGCAGTGTTATTCTGTTCTCTATCTTCTAATCACCATATTCCATGAAAAGAGCAACAGTGTGCTGATCCGGAAAACCCATTTCTTAAAACAGCTGGGCACTGTAGCCTTTAGAAAATGTTCCTCTAGAGTGAATAATGTATTTGCTGAGGATTAGTTTCAGCAGCGGATGAATACACACTTGAGGAGCTGAAAATCAAGGAATCATTTAATTGATCAACAGAAAAATTATATTCAGCAATTATATTAATACATTTTAAGCAAAAATACCAAAAGACTCCAACTTGTAAAGTTAATATTTGCTAGTTTCTTAAGTCTTTTATAGTCCACTGAATGCCTGACTGTCTAACTGTTGGTCATATAAAAAAAAGTTGTCCCTATTTACTGACATTTTATACACTAAATGATTCATTGATATTCTACAGTTCTAGAAAGTAACCAGCAGATTAATTGATAATGAAAATTTGTGATTTCTGATGGGCTCTATAAATAAAATTAACTTATATAGCACACATTAGGGCTGCAACAAACCATTGTATTTTATATTATTTTCATAATACATTAATCTGCAGCTTATTTTCCCGATTGTTTGGCCTATATAACACCAGAAAACAGTTGAAAATCACAATTTCCTAGAGCCCAAGGCAATGTCATCAAGTGTCTTGTTTTGTCTGACCAACAATCCAAAATCTACAGCAATTTCAATTAATATTATGTTTAGAAAAAGCAGTACATTTTCACATCTGAGAAGCTTAAACAGGAGAATGTTTTACTTAAAACGCCTTACCAATTAGCTGATGATCAAAACAGGTGGCGATTCATTTTCTGTCAATTCTTGCAGGTGTGTGTGTTCATGGTAACATGTGCAACAGTGCGGCTCACTGATGTGTTTTAATAGTTCAGGCTCAGAGGAAGAAGAGACATCAGGCTGTGATACACACACAGTACTTGTTAAATAGATACATTCACTGTTGATTTATGACTTTTCATGAGATTTGTTGACACACTATCAAACCCACTAAAACACACAGACGCTAACTACTGCTATGTCCAGCAGACAAACAACCAGCTGATGGGCAGCACCAAGTGTGTTTTACGGGTAAGGAAGGACTGGCTGACTTGTACATAAGGTTGTTTGTGTGTTTCTGTCGCTGCTCAGGTCGAGGGTCACAGAGGAGAAAAAGGGGAAAGGACGGACAGCTGCTGTGGACGAGGGGACAGATGGACAAACAGAGCAGCCACCTGTTTTTCTTCTTCAGCCACATTCTCACCCAGCCAGTCAGCTTTCTTCAACTCAAACCATAGCATCGCTTCACACCGGCCCCCCAATGGTTCACACCACATACGCGCACACACACACACACACACACACACACACACGGCAGCATGTTTCAACAGTTGGCAGTCACACAGAAAGGGCCCATGGTGAGTGTGAGAGGAAGCAGAGAGCATCTAGTCTGGACTGGATCATCAGACAGCTCCCACCAAACACACACACACACACACACACACATACACACACGGGCTGGCAGGCAGGGTGGGGTGTTGGGCATTAGGTTGGCAGTGGCATTATAGGCTGCCACATAAGCCTCTTCCAGTTTTTACTACTAGTGACATCTGCTGCCTGAGGTTCCATGTGTGGATACAGCCCTTATACTGATAATACAGCACATTCTGCACAATCATGACACAGTCATAATGTTTCTTAGCCAGTCTCCAGTACGAGTCCGACGCCAAAAACATTGCCTCATACACTTCCTATGATGCAACTGTATGGCACACATTTGTTTGAGCTCCCCGGCTGAAAGGGTCGAACTCCCACAGCTTTTAAATACTCCCGTTTGTTTCACAGTCTTTCTGTTATGAATTTGTAGTCTCCAAACCCAAAGTGAGTCACTTGAGTTACTTTCTCAGATTTGACGGAGGTCGTCTAGAGCCACACAAGACATTATACAACTGTTATAAAACCTTGTGTCGTACTCATAGGCTGTGCAAAAGAAGTGGATGTAGTGATCGTGACGTCACCCGTTGGTTTGCGGACTGCCGTTTTAAAGCAGTTTGGATGTCATCATATTGATTTTTAGCAACCAATGGCACCAGTGGACGTGACCATATTTAGACGAGAAAGTGGAGCTAGCTTGGTTAAAGCTGGTTAAATTTACAATAGGAAACGAGTCACTCAATC
>NC_060159.1:3929993-3937752 GCF_021292245.1 Micropterus dolomieu
CACACACACACACACACACACACACACACACGGCAGCATGTTTCAACAGTTGGCAGTCACACAGAAAGGGCCCATGGTGAGTGTGAGAGGAAGCAGAGAGCATCTAGTCTGGACTGGATCATCAGACAGCTCCCACCAAACACACACACACACACACACACACATACACACACGGGCTGGCAGGCAGGGTGGGGTGTTGGGCATTAGGTTGGCAGTGGCATTATAGGCTGCCACATAAGCCTCTTCCAGTTTTTACTACTAGTGACATCTGCTGCCTGAGGTTCCATGTGTGGATACAGCCCTTATACTGATAATACAGCACATTCTGCACAATCATGACACAGTCATAATGTTTCTTAGCCAGTCTCCAGTACGAGTCCGACGCCAAAAACATTGCCTCATACACTTCCTATGATGCAACTGTATGGCACACATTTGTTTGAGCTCCCCGGCTGAAAGGGTCGAACTCCCACAGCTTTTAAATACTCCCGTTTGTTTCACAGTCTTTCTGTTATGAATTTGTAGTCTCCAAACCCAAAGTGAGTCACTTGAGTTACTTTCTCAGATTTGACGGAGGTCGTCTAGAGCCACACAAGACATTATACAACTGTTATAAAACCTTGTGTCGTACTCATAGGCTGTGCAAAAGAAGTGGATGTAGTGATCGTGACGTCACCCGTTGGTTTGCGGACTGCCGTTTTAAAGCAGTTTGGATGTCATCATATTGATTTTTAGCAACCAATGGCACCAGTGGACGTGACCATATTTAGACGAGAAAGTGGAGCTAGCTTGGTTAAAGCTGGTTAAATTTACAATAGGAAACGAGTCACTCAATCCTGATTGACAGGTCGCCATAGTAGCAACTTGTCAACCACAAGGTAGTCCAGCCCAAAAGCATCCCCTGCTTTATAGTCTATTTTACTCTAAATAGGACCATAATTTACTAAATGAACATCATGCTGTGTTGAAGAAGACATGAAACTAACGACTGAGACCATAAACTCATGTTAAGTGTTTACTGAGGTAAGAAATCAGGTGGGAAGTAGGGGCATATTAGCATTATTTCTAATGGAACCGGACTTTCTTTTGCAATCAGAGGAGTCGCCCCCTTCTGGCCTTTAGAAAGAATGCAGGTTTAAGGGACTTTCGCATGGCTTCCCTTTTCAGACCCGGAGGTTCTCGCTTGGTAGTACTCCGTGCACTAGTAAATTGACTTTGAATTTGCCATGTAAAATTAAAAAGAGTGCCCATTTAAAGGAATTCATTCAGGCTGTACTTTGGAAGTGCTTTTTAATTTTCAAGCATATCTGACTAAAATCAGATTGGTTACATGAATTACAGTGTACTCAAGAAAAGTAAGTGTGCTCAAGAAAGATGCAGGAAAACAGAATCGGTGTGGGACTGGCTAATAACACACGTGTGTATTGGGAGAAAAATTAAACAAATAATTGGACATCCCTACTGAGTGTCAATGAACAAGACACCGACGGTGGAACTCATAAAACACATTCCAGCATGTGGATGGACCAGTCTCTCTCAAATACGGCACAGTGAGGCGAAGCTGTGCAGTGGGAAGCAGGCCAGTGAGCGTATGTCCCGGCTGTGATAAAACAGATTTAGGTCTAGTCCAGGTCTCACCCCTCTAATCCCCCATGACTGTCATCTTTACCCAGCCTCATGCTGATTAGTTCAGCTCAGGTGTACGCAGACAAAAACATGTATACAAACAGCTTGCAGTCAGTGACGTGTATCTGCCATGTGCAAACACTAATGAAATGCATAGATTAAATGTTAGCTTTTAGACAAAATAAGGGTATTCCTGTAGGCTAAATGTAATCCTGCTTGATTTGGCAGTCAGTTATCCTTAATATCCAAGTTTAGAACATCTCTGTCACATGAGAAAAACAAATCATTTGGTCCAAAACAAAAGTTTAAAAAAACAATCAAGCCCTGTGGCCTTCTGTAGCGCTGGTCTCTTTGATGCCCAGTGGAGAAAGCAATAATCTTGTGTAATCTGACTAATGTCCACTGTGGAGATTACTGTCTGACCTCCTAAAGCCCACGCCCACGCCCAAGACACACACACACACACACACACACATACACACACGCGCGGTAGAACCAGTAGCAAAGTGAGAAAGGAAAACAACAGTAATTGTCCTGAGTAATTATAGCAAAAGTTCCCTGGTCAAGCTAACAGCTAACGTACACCCACAACTGTTGGTGTGTGTGTGTTCTCAAGTGTCAACAGGTGATAAGCAGGCTGCCTCTGAGCAGCAGCTGTGTGACTGTGGACCATCAGAGGCCGTAAAGAAAGCGCTGCACCAAAGACCTCTGAAAATTTAATAAGGGTCTCGTTTTAGAGATGAGGGGTAGCTGCTACACAAAGCGGCTGTGGCTCAGGAGGTAGATAAAGTACAGTCCATTTACAAGAAACACAAACTGATGATCTCAGCTGGCTGTCCCCTACTGTACACTCCATATAACCATGTGAGTCTCCTTTTAGATCGGAAGTGCCAAAATGTTTGTTTTTTTACTCCTGACCTAGTTATATAGGCACACATGTAAATAACGTAAAAATGTTATACTAAAAATGAAAAGCAAAAAACATTTTGCTTTTCAGGGCCTTCATCTTGCCAATTTAATCAAAGTAATTAGGTGTATAGGTCATGGCAATGATTGTCTTAAAAATGAGAAAATGATAACACGTCCATCTCTAATGAGAAAACGGAGTGACTGGTTGGTGCCACAGCAGAGTGAAGGATAAACCGTCCTCTCAGCCCCCCCTCAGTCCAGCCTGTTGAGCACAGCGACCGTGGGGAGTTCATGTGTCAGATGATTCTCTCTCCCAGTGCAGAGCCTTTGTCTAGGGGAACAAAGATGGAGAGGTTTGTCCGGGTCACTTCATTATAGAGGCCAAATGAGGCCTGTCTGTGATGTGGACGACCAGTTTCACAACTCGCTCTTTGCACTCCTCCCTCCATCCCTCCCTCCCCGCCTGTCTTTGGCCTTTTCTCTGTCTTCCTGGAGCTCTTATGTCTCCTCTCCGCTCATTCAAGATCTAGCAAGGCAACAATTGGCTGAACAAGAGTGTCAATTTGGCGGCCTTGTTGTGTTGCCTGGACAACCTCTTCTGATGACGGAAGTATTTGGGGGGGGGGGGGACTGTTCAGCGGGTGCAGCATGGCAGAGACATGATACGTTATTATGGAACTGCATGTTTCCATACACAGCCTGAACTTCATGACAGTGGTATTCCAAAATACCCTAAAGTCATTTCAAGACAAGGACAACTACTTTTTAACAACAAAGACTTAAGTTGCTGTTGTTTCATTGTGATGCCAAGAAGCTTCTTTTGGTGCATGTCCATTTGTGTGTGTGAGTGTGTGTGTGTGAGTGTGAGAGTGTGAGAGTGTGAGAGTGTGAGAGTGTGAGAGTGTGAGAGTGTGAGAGTGAGAGAGTGAGAGAGTGAGAGAGTGAGAGAGTGAGAGAGTGAGAGAGTGAGAGAGAGAGAGAGAGAGAGAGAGAGAGCGCGCGCAGCGGTGGTTGAGCAAGCTAGAGAGTAATAAGAGGGAGCAGAGGTAGCAAGAAAGCCAGGAAAACAGAGATTTACAGTTTCACAGCAGTTACCTTCTGCTGCACAAATAAACACGACCACACCTCTGCAGAGCCCTGCACTAATCACCGCAATGCCCGATTTGGTGTAAATACAGCCTAATTTGGTGTAAATACAGTGTTTCCCCTAGGATTCTTTCAGGGGGTGGTACACCACTATTTTTTCCATTTACGTTACTGCCTCCAGATGGAGCTTGCTACAGTTATGTAGCATTTGCATATTGGGCGACCAGACCATGGATGGGACCATGTGAAATCCGTTTTAATTTTTGCCAGATTCTGTGTGTTGAATTCAATTTTACAATTTAAGCACATTTTGTCATCAGACAGAGTGTAATCATGTGGTGGATGAATACAATTTCAGCTATTGAATCAATATCAATGAATTTGACGTATCATGGAAATTTGCACACAAATATTCAAACGTTTGTGCAATTATTTATGGGGACAAGTCACAATGAATGCATTGTTGCAATACATGTAAAGTGAATTGTCTCCTATTAAACTTATCTCCTATTAATTATTACTTGACAGCCTCCACAGGCTGCTCCAACACACAGTATACAGTAAGTGGGTCTGAGGAGGCTACTCTCACGAGGGCAGCTCTCCTTCATGTTTACAAAGCTTGACCAGATGTAACAGTTTCATTTTTCCTAACTGAATAATCTGACTCCGCCCACACAACCACAAAACCTACGAGTTTGTGTCTTGCATCTGCCGATGTGGTCACACTTCTGAGAGTTTGCTGATGTGATGAGCTCTTGCTAGCGCACCATCTTTGATACGACAGCGTATATGTCTCTGTGTGTGGAGGATCTGGTTAGCTCCGCCCTCGCTGAAACATCAACACAGGGAAAACAGAAGCAGCGCCTGTAAACACCAGAACAACACTGCGTGACTGAAGTCCAAATGAATTCAAATTTTGAGGAGATGAGCGAGAAGCAAATTGCATGTATGTGTTAAAAAATCCGTTCATTTCTTTTTAAATAGAAATATATTTTTGTTATTCTTTCAAGAAGGGCAGGAGGTCGTTTTTGGGGGGGAGCAGGCCGCCTACCTAACACAATTGTAGCGGAAACACTTAAGTGACAAGTGGGTGTAGAGGCTTTAGAGTCATTTCAAGGCCCTTTGGACGGAGCTGATGGCTGAGTGACAAAAGGAAATTAACAAGTAATGTAACAAATGACTTTTGTGCTTGAGAAATTAGTAATATTTATGTCAATTAGTATGGTGTAAAGAGACATTCATTAGATGTTTACATTTTAAGTTACTTGCCAGCACTTCTCATTAGCTTACAGACAAATGAGTAGCTGTTTTTAGTGTTTCCATATGAAAGGACATGATCACTAAAACTAGAATGAGACAGATTTTCTATGCTGCTGGCTGCACTATTATCTAGTGAAAAAGTGAATCTTCCTGTAGGGACAGGATTAACACACACTATCTATTTCAAAGAAACTAATTACCCTGACAGCACTGCTAAATTGATGTGTGTGTGTTGCTTCTGTGCAGTGACCTGACAGAAGGTTCGATGTGTTAGCATCCGTCAAGGAGCAACAATAATCCCTCTAACCAGCCAAACCCTATTCAGTGTTTAGTGTGTGCCTGTCCTTTACTGCTTCTTGGAAAATAATTAAATGTTAAAGTTTAATACTCCATTTAAATCCATTTCTTGTCGGACACTGTTGAATTTTCCACTGTCTCTGGACAGCCCAACTACAGAGAGAACATGTGGGAAGAGTGGGAAATTCACCGCTGCTTTCTCCTATTGATTTTTAACTACCCAGCTGCTTGGTGCCTCAGCCACGTCCACAGCATCAATCCAACTGGAAGGATGTGCAGCGATAGGGGGAGTGGTGCAATGTCAGTCCTGGGACGAGGGGTTTCACTTGGTCTTCAACAATCTATCAATCACTACGGCGCCTGTGCCAGCTCGAAATGCTAGTCCAGTGAGGAAATCCACTGATTTTGCGTAGTAGGCCTTTTTTACACAAGACATTAGGCTTTGAGATGAACTGCGTCTTGCCTGGAATGTGGACTGAGCAGGCAGTGGAAGCAGGGAAAATTGACAGAAGGCTGCAGTCAAGACAGTTCCCAGCAGCCTTCACAGTCTTTAGAGGAAGTCACAGAAACGCTCACATCCCATTAGATCTAATCCTGATTAAATAAAATGTTATCAGACTACTACTTCGTCTTCAATAATTGTTTTATTGATGTTCTTATAGATGGAAGGGTAGTATATTAAAATGCTACACAGGCTACCGTGATGATTTAACCTCCATATTAGGGATTTCAATAGAACCGATATTTCAGTACTTCAGAAAGTCAAAATTCTGAAGTCACGACGGTACTTGGTTTTCTACAGGAGATCCAACACGTGGAAGATAGCGACAAGTGCAGCTGCAGCGACAGCTCCACCAGCATTTACGCAAACCAGGGTGAAGGTTTTTGCAGCTTTTACCTTTACCTCAATAACTCTATGTCAAAGCTTCCATTTCTCCAGTTTTCTCTCAGTTTTGGGATGTTGGAGAGTTAATTTAGGCAGACGTTTCACCGTTTGGATCAACTCAAAATCACCAAAGAGGGGCACAGTAAGCTCAGTTGGTAGAGCGTGCCCCATGTGAAAGGCTGAGTCCTTCCTGCAGCGGCCTGGGTTCAAATACGACCTGCAGTCCTTTGCTGCATGTCGCCCCCTATCTCTCGCCCTCATTTCCTCACTCTATCCACTGTCCTGTCAAATAAAGGCTAAAAAAATGCCCCAAAAAATATCTTAAAAAAATAAAAGAAAATCACCAAAGATGGCGATGCAGTTTGCAGCGCAAAGAACTGAGTGTATGTCCAACATGTCTGACACTATAGGCAGAGTTAGAGACATCCTAAGTGCAATATGATCCATTTGAATCATCAATAACTCAACACAGAAATCTCAAATCACTGCCAATCTAGATAGTGACCACCCGTAAACATTTCCAGGGAGTTTGTAAAAAAAAGAAAAAGTTAAGAAATTAATGAATTTATTAATTAGAATATATATAATCAAAACAGACAGGGAGAGGAGAGCAGGACAGTTTTCACTGTCAGATATTTAGACTGTCAGGGCTTCACGTCAGATGTCATCTGACTAATAACATAAAAATTTCTCCAATTAAACAAAAAAATGAAGAGTTTCCATAGCACGTCATGTTGTTGATTCAACATCTAAACTAATGAGCGTTAGATCAGCGGAGAGCCAGACTGCAGAGAGAACGACTGCAGCGCCTGGCCCCAAAACCTGCATCCACCTCAAACAAAACAATGATCCAAGTTACCAAACCAAGTCTGAAGCATTGTGTTGTGTATAACTGCATCAGGTCTCACTTCTCACTAACTTTCCATGTAAACTCAAAAAAACATCTAAGCGTCATACTGGCTGCCACTCCTCTACAATCATTCCTGTCTCCTCACTGAATGCTGACCAACAGAGCTGAAATGGCAGACATACAGTGGGTACGGAAAGTATTCAGACCCCTTTAAATTTTTCACTCTGTTTCATTGCAGCCATTTTCCAAAAATCAAAAAAGTTCATTTTATTTCTCAGTAATGTACACTCAGCACCCCATCTTGACAGAAAAAAACAGAAATGTAGAAATTTTTGCAAATTTATTAAAAAAGAAAAACTGAAATATCACATGGTCATAAGTATTCAGACCCTTTGCTCAGTATTTAGTAGAAGCACCCTTTTGATCTAATACAGCCATGAGTCGTTTTGGGAAAGATGCAACAAGTTTTTCACATCTGGATTTGGGTATCCTCTGCCATTCCTCCTTGCAGATCCTCTCCAGTTCTGTCAGGTTGGATGATAAACGTTGGTGGACAGCCATTTTCAGGTCTCTCCAGAGATGCTCAATTGGGTTTAAGTCAGGGCTCGGGCTGGGCCATTCAAGAACAGCCACGGAGTTGTTGTGAAGCCACTCCTTCGTTATTTTAGCGGTGCGCTTAGGGTCATTGTCTTGTTGGAAGGTAAACCTTCGGCCCAGTCTGAGGTCCAGAGCACTCTGGAAAAGGTTTTCGTCCAGGATATCCCTGTACTTGGCCGCATTCATCTTTCCCCCGATTGCAACCGGTCGTCCTGTCCCTGCAGCTGAAAAACACCCCCACAGCATGA
>NC_060159.1:3937852-3951935 GCF_021292245.1 Micropterus dolomieu
CCGTCGGGCCACTCTGCCATAAAGCCCCGACTGGTGGATTGCTGCAGTGATGGTTGACTTACTACAACTTTCTCCCATCTCCCGACTGCATCTCTGGAGCTCAGCCACAGTGACCTTTGGGTTCTTCTTTACCTCTCTCACCAAGGCTCTTCTCCCCCGATAGCTCAGTTTGGCCGGACGGCCAGCTCTAGGAAGGGTTCTGGTCGTCCCAAACGTCTTCCATTTGAGGATTATGGAGGCCACTGTGCTCTTAGGAACCTTAAGTGCAGCAGAAATTTTTTTGTAACCTTGGCCAGATCTGTGCCTTGCCACAATTCTGTCTGAGCTCTTCAGGCAGTTCCTTTGACAACATGATTCTCATTTGCTCTGACATGCACTGTGAGCTGTAAGGTCTTATATAGACAGGTGTGTGGCTTTCCTAATCAAGTCCAATCAGTATAATCAAACACAGCTGGACTCAAATGAAGGTGTAGAACCATCTCAAGGATGATCAGAAGAAATAGACAGCACCTGAGTTAAATATGAGTGTCACGGCAAAGGGTCTGAATACTTATGACCATGTGATATTTCAGTTTTTCTTTTTTAATAAATTTGCAAAAATTTCTACATTTCTGTTTTTTTCTGTCAAGATGGGGTGCTGAGTGTACATTACTAAGAAATAAAATGAACTTTTTTGATTTTTGGAAAATGGCTGCAATGAAACAAAGAGTGAAAAATTTAAAGGGGTCTGAATACTTTCTGTACCCACTGTATAATCTCAGAAGAAGACACCTGAGCAGGATGGAGACAAAAAGGGAGGGGGCATGGGGGAGGTTGGCAGGGAGAAGCGGAGAAATGCACATTCATGAGCTGTCGTGCCTCATCATGCAGGCCCGGCCACCGTGAGCCTGCAGCTGGTCAGAGCTGTGCTTCATGACGACTGACACGTAAAGTTGACTGGCACTGTCCAAAACACTCAGGCACACGGTGAGGACAGCGGCTGGACCTCAAACACTGCTGCACAGCTGAAATATACAGATGTACAGTAGAAAGTAAAACCCATGGTTTTCTGCCTAATGATAGAAAATATCTACAGTAATTCCTAATGAGTCCAATACATAAACAAGACTAAAAGTCTAAAACTCTGGATCTTGGAATGTTCCCTACACGCCACAATGTAACAGTGTTGGAACAACAAATGAGGACTGAGGATTTCAGAGGAATCTGCCATTTGATTTCAATATTTCTTGGGTACATTTTTGACTGATGGACAGGAGAAGAAGGTCAGAAGATACCAAAATCAATGTATTCAATTGAACTGTATTGTGACCGTATATATGTGTTTGTGTTTGCAAAGGTTTACACATGTATCTTGCATTGTCTAACTATATTTTGGGGAAAACCTATTGCTGCCCAGATAATAGTTTTAAGACATAAGTGCGGACGTTTTTACTATTTGTAGTTGCTTGTTTCTTATTTCACTGTTTTAATTATACTTCATTCTCCACCTTATTTAAGTGTCACTCACTTATTGAATTGAATCCGCCTCCTTCAGTTCTCTTCCCACTCACAGACCTAACGTACCTCTACAGCAAACAGGTCCGCATGCCTCGCTTCTTTCCGTCTCTCTCACCCTGTATGCTCTCTCCTGATTCTCCATCAGTAGTAGGCTACGTTATATAAAGTCACCGAAAAAAACAGAACATGTCTTCTGGACTTTTCCACCCGTCATTCCGTTCACAGCAGCAGCTGCGCCGCATGTTGAGGAGGCGTGTTGACTACGTAGCCTTTCAAAACAAAATCAACGTGGTAGCTAACGAATGACACCTCACTGGTGTGTTCACTGTCGCTTTAACTGGTCTGCTCTTGTAAAATATCCACCATGTCAAGACTTGTAACGTGATTACTCGGTTTCTCTGAAAAATGCTACAATGGGTCACCAAATATACCTGGCCGGCCCGCCGAAATGTATGTGTGGGAAACACTGAATAAACTGTTGTTTTTGTTTTTACAAGCCAGGTCTTCAGCAGTGTCTACCGGCACTGTGTCTCCCCCCATGTTGTTAGAGAGTAGACGGCTGCGTGCAGACGCACAGGAAGGGGCGGGGCTGCACGGTAAGGGAGAGAGAGAGGAGCAAATGCTGGAAGGACTTTCCGGAAACATATCAATTAACTCAGCATCACACTATATCGGTATAAACGGTATTGTCTAATTTTATATCTCTTTTGAAATGATATCGATATACCTCATTATACCGATATACCGCCCAGCCCTAACACACACGCACACACAAAAGTGTAGGTTCACAGCATTCCACCTTCCCATACCCAAGTGAACAGTGATGTCAGTGGCAGGAGCTCACCAAATCCACAGGATGGTGAGGAGAACGTCTCACAGGTTAAACACACAACCCTCCTGTCAATTACACACACACACACACACACACACACACACACACACGTGGAAATATCTGGAGCTTAGAGAGTTAACACCTATTACTATCAGTGCTCACTTCAAGTGGACACCAATACTGTTCACTATTACATCTCAGAAAAAAATGCAGTATTAGGTACCGCAGTCATACACTAACACTACTATAGTGTTTTCCACAGAACAGTATAACTGTGTTGGGTAAATTTGTATATTTTATTTGAAAATACTTAAGAATACACTACCATATTTCTAGAAGGTTATTCCCTCTCTCACCATTTTAATTCTACTTAATTCTCCACCTTATTTTAGTGTTTACTTGCAAACTACAGTAAGTGTCTCACATTGCTTTTCCCTTCAGACACACACACCTAGTGTTGTCAAAAACAGATTTTTTTGATCGATTCTGAATATTTCAAATGCTTTTAATATTAATTTTCCACAGTATGTTGTTAATAAGATAGTTATCCTTTTTGCTTAGGAGACCTTTATAAATCTCAAAACTAAACTAATCCCCCTCAGAGCCATCACACCTGAGGAATCTCAGACAGCAGAGTTTCAGTTGTCAGGAAATACTTTGACTAAGGTCAGAAGTAAATTAACTGATGCTGTTCTGCTTAACACACAGTACTAATAATTTTATTTACTAAGATAAATTGATAAGATAATTCAGTAATTATCTTCAGTAATTTAATTGATGGGTCAATTTTCGACCGTGTATCGAAAATGGTATTGAATATCGATATTTTTCAAGGTATTGTATTGAAGTTAGAAATTCCAGTATCATGACATAACTACACACACCTACAACTCCATCTCTCTTTGTCTGCTCAGTTGACTTTACTTGTCAGCAGTTTTATAATGTCGCCCCAAACAACTCAACTTGCCTTTTGGAGGAGGCTTGTTGTTAATTGTTGTTTCGAAACGATCGAGACCACCATGGTACTGAATAACATCACTTGTTCACTTTTGCTCTACCTGGTCCGTGCTGCTTGTAAAATATCCACAGTGACACTGAGCGGCCCCGGTCACGGCCAATTAAGCTGAAAACTGTCAGACTCCGGTCCCCAGTGGATCTATGGGTGCATCTCTAGCCAGCATTCTAGGATTATACTGTTAGTAAACTACGGTGCAGCCTTAACGGGTGGCTGTAAGCTTGTGTGAGAAACGTGCAGCAGACGTGTCAGGGAGACATTGCTGCTTATCTGGGATCACACCTTCTCTTCTTCATTCTAGGATGGATGTAACACAAGAACAAGAGAAGCCTGGCCTTCCTCAGGTCAGTACACCCCTGTTGAAACTGTCGTTTTGCCAACATGCTGTCACATATTTCTGGACGGTTTTAGTAATTTACAGACAGTACATTTACACAAGCAAGATCCTTAACGTGTTAGAAAAGACATTAGAGTTTGAAATAAAGAAACAGAAGAAATAAATAATTATTGTCCAAAGCTACAAAGTTAGGCCAAAGCAAATATCAGCCGGGTTAGGATGAAAGTAGTGTAGCACAGTAAGTAATCCTCCCGATCTTCAACATATTGCCTCTGTTATTGATATCCTGTCTGTAAAGCGAGGCCAAACAGCCATGATACCACTGATATTTGATTTGACTTCAGTGGATGGAAGGAGGGTGTTTATTAGATGATGAGAAGAGGCACTATTATTGCCATTTACAACACAAGCTTAGGAGAAAAAAATTAATTAAATTTCATTCACATCAGAAAAATGTGTGTGTGTTAACGTGTGTTTCATGCTGTTCATACTTAAAACTGTCCGGTTACTATTTTCATATGATTCCAAGCTCTGAGACAGGTTTGTTAAAGCCTTTGATCAAGGAATTCTTAAAACATATTCTGGATTAATATTGCCGGCAATACTGACCATATTAAGCTCAGGAGTTGGCCATCGCACGACCGATCCGCACTATAGTCACCTTTTTTCTTGACAGTGTTTTTAAAATTCAATGCTTTCTTCACAGCAATTCCTGGCTATTTCCTTGCATAAAAAATATTCCTATAAGTTCCACACAATGTAGTCCACAGTTTTGAAATTTGGAAGAAAAGAGATTAGGGGTATCTGATCAGTACTTTGTATCAGAATTGTTACCAGGAGAGGAAAAGTTGGATTGTGGTCTCCCTATTTAGAACGTTGACAATTTAAAGACAAGGGCAAGTGGCATCATGCTCTCTGTGTGGCCTACTTTATTTATGATGTGCACATTACACAGCTGTGTTGTGTGTCTTCTCATTCATTTGCATAAGCACAGTGTTTATTGGCCAAGACGCATTGTGTGTGTGCATTATGTGCCAAGTGCCCCAAAACAAAAGCACAAGATACCCCTCACATTACACATCACGAGGGCAGCTAAACACCATGCAAGACAAATAGAAGGCAATTTCTTAACCTGGTCTGTAATATCCTGAGTGTCCACGGAGTGACTCATCACCAAAAGACAGGGACAGGGCACAGAGTTAAACACCAGTATCATTCAACGTTACTAAACAAGTGAGCGTGCACACATACACACAAGACGTGATGGGTGGTGGATTAGAGAAGTCAGCTTGTGACAGGGAGGCTGGTGGTTTGAATCACCGGGTCAGCTAGGACAGGAGTGTCATTAAAGTGAATCAGTAACACTCCCTTTGTAGCTATTGTTGAGACGCCCTTGAGCAAGGCACTTAACCTCCAGCTGCACCAGTGGAGCTATGGCTAACAGTAGAGGAGAGTAGTGAGAAGGAGTGAGTGTGCTAAGGTTAAAAGAAGTTCCTTTGCAGCACATGACTTTATTTGGTCTTCTCTGTCTATCTAATGAAGTATAAAAATACCTTCACGTACACTTAAATGCAAAAAACATTCTGACCACAGTGACATGATCGCTGCTTGTGGTTACACTTGGAGCTCAAAGTCACGTTTTTCACTAACGAATCAGGAATAATCCTGAGAGAATTGTGTCTGTGTTTGCCTCAAACACAGACTGTTATTACTTTCATCCTGGGGTTGACTTTAACTCTGCAAACAGTCGGTGAGCAGACGGCTGAAACACAGGATAGGAGATGTGAGAGATGAAACTCGTCTGGGAATGGATGGAAACAGTGAAAGAAAAATTAAAAAGAGCTGGCTAGGAGAAGCCTGCAAAGTGGCCCTTTGTGGAGCAGATAGAAGGGGAAATGAGAGAGAATGAGATTAAGGATGGATTGGCAGAGAGAGGCTGGAAAGGGAGGAGAGAAGGAGTGAGGGAGATGAGGAGTGCGAGGAGCAGATGTTGGCGGGGAGCCAAACGCGATCAAAATCTCCCCAAAAACTTCAAAAGGAAATCACTGGAGCACAATACCTTCACTCTCCGTGGCATTTTGCAGCAACTTAGCATTTTATAGCTCAATCCACTTTCAGATACATTCAGAGCAGCAGTAAAACAGGCACACGTGTGGTGGAAGAGAGAAACAGAGATTGTATG
Organism: Micropterus dolomieu; assembly: GCF_021292245.1. Taxonomy (NCBI): domain Eukaryota; kingdom Metazoa; phylum Chordata; class Actinopteri; order Centrarchiformes; family Centrarchidae; genus Micropterus; species Micropterus dolomieu. Next base: position 3,943,716 of record NC_060159.1, read on the forward strand.
GGATTAGTTTAGTCGATTAGGTCAGCTCAGACTCTTCCAGATGATTAGTCAGTTTTAATGATTTCTTTCCGACACTTCATATGAATTATTCAAGATTATACTCACATCTCTGGCATAAGAACAATATAAAGTCAAATCAATCGCATGGCTTGGATAGAGAGCAAGTCTGGAGGGAAACTTGGGTCAGTCCCTGCACTTAGATCGGGATCATAATACAGAAAAAAGCAATTGGGGAGATTTATAAATTTAATGGCCCTTACAAAAAGTTCATAAAACTGTCTTTGGCATTAAATGACATAATTTTTCCAGTTTGGACACAGCCTTGGGAACCGTTTTCGATGTGTGCTTGACTAAGCTCATCATCAGTTTGTATGATAAACGAGGAGAAGCAGACAGGATTTGACTCCAGAGGTTGCTACCACTTCCACAAGAGACAAAGCAAGTACTGTTACTGAAGAAATCTGAAGCCACGGGAGGTCAACAAAGACTGCTATATTGAAGTTGACTGTGAATTAGGTTGGTATGCTCCCTGGTAATGAAGTATCTATTAACCTGTTGGGTAAAGAACATCTGTACAATGACTCAGCTCCCCTCTGACTGCTTCTTTGCATCTCATTCCCTGTCTAGACTCAATAAAATTCAAAAAGCAACTTGACTCAGTGACTGTATCTTAAGTCTTTTAAATCAATGTACAGGACAAATTTCAAATTAGCCTCTGGCTGACCTCATTAACTGCTCATTTGGATGGGATAACAGAACTGGCCGCAGTCCAACTTAAACTCCTGAGTGGCTGGGGGTGTTTTTCTCTATATGGACAGTTCCTCTAGTGCAGCAGTTAGCTAAATTAAAAAGTCCCAGGCTACGTGTAGCCTGGCATCGGCTCCTGTCATTCATCTGTGGTGTGAACCTGCAGCGCCTGGGAAGCACGAGGCCTTTCAGCAGTTGTCAAGGCTTGTTACCATGACACTTCACAGCCCCGTCACCCTGACGAGGCTGCTTATCAAGCGGCCCGAGATAAGTTGCGTCAGCGTTACGTGCTGCCTGACACAACGCAGGGAAACAAACTGTCAACCATTATATGTATGTTCTTATCTTAACAGCTTAGGAATGTGCTCCGGCCAGTTAGTCAGGATGACACCGCCAGCCATGTGCTGCTAAATATCTGCTGGGCCCAGAGAGTTTGTTCGCAATACTGTTTCTTTTGCTGGTAACCAAAACAGGTGGGAATCTCTGGGCAGCTCAAGATTCAATTACAATTCAGAGAGCTGCAATGCGATAATAAAAACATTATCGATGAGTCTTTTCTATACAGGATTTCTTTTTTCCTCACTGTGTGACTACTTTTAAAGCAAAGTAATGCAAAGTATTTGTTATGATCCATCCAGGTTTCGGGTCCTCCCAAGAAAATTCTTTGTTTTCCAATAAAAAAGGGAAACACACAGACTTTTATTAACAGACACACTGCAACCTACACTGTACATTCCGAGTTCTGCATTTTGTGTTCCTTCAACATTACATTATCAATAAGCATTTAGATTTTCAACGTCCCATTCAGAATTTCCCACATCACGTCCCCAACCCTCAATCATCAATAGTGATAATTGATCAGCATATAATTTATGAACGTTCAGAATCGTTAACATATTCTTACACTTAGTAAAAGTAGACTACCATTTCTTGAGATTCTACAAAAACATGTGGTGTTAACCGCGTTCAAACAATGTGAACAGCAAAGTGTCCTAAAAGGACCTTAATAAGTGAATGCATAATTCGGCAAAACGGATGTTGCCCATCTGCCGAAATTTGCATCCACCTCTTTTCTCAGTATAACAGAGCGTTAGCTCCCGCAAGGTGCAATTCATGGCAGGTATGCACAAGTCGGCCACCACCTGCGCTGCAAAACGTCACTAGACCTCGTGGGAGCAAGGCCTGATCATTGTTCTAAGTTCATGCAGTCTACCGGAGGTAGATTGTTTTTGACTTGAGGGCGCTGTTTTTATTCCCCTATCTATCAAGTCGGCGAAAGTCAGCCAGTTATCTCGAACGCACCTGCCAAAGTTAACATAGCTCTCCTTATTAGCTAGGATCCTTACATGCTTGCTAATAACTGTTTTGAAGATGGGTCTCCGACATTGACAGCGTTGTGTCGGACAGATTTGTGCAGCGGTGTTAATGATACCAACCATTCAATTCACTGACAGGTCTGTTATCCGTGTTTGCGACAGACAGACTGTGCGGAGCAAATATGCGCTTTGCAGTGCTGCAATCAAAAACAAAATTTACTTGGGCGGTTAATGTTAATCTACCCGATACGGACCTGTTAATCTACCCGAGCGGCCCGCCCAAGTAAAGTATGGGAAACACTGAGCTATGCTGGAGTTACATGAAGTCACCAAACATCAATAACCAATAAGAATGATAAAAGGTGTTCTAGAGCTGCAATGATTTGTTGATGGAAAGAAAATAGTCAAATATTTTGATAACTGATTCATCATTTCAATCATTTTTCAAACAAGAATGTCAAACATTTGTTGGATCATGATTGTTATCTGTAAAGATTTTAGGCTCTGGGAAATTGTGATTTTTATTTAACAATTTATGATATTTTATTGACTAACTGATTAATAGTGAAAATAATCGGCAGATTAGATTAATGAAAGTAATGTAAAATTGCAGCCCTAGGTGTAACACAAAACTAATAGGAGGGTCAGACAGATGTCAATAAAGCGCAAGAACCCATACAGTTATGTATCAGGTAAAATAAGTGAAACCTCAGCTGTGTAGGGTCTATAATGTTGACTTAATAAGTGGATGTTGCTAGGTGGCACATAAATCAAACCATGAAAGCAGTGGTTCTCCAAGTACCATTTTTGAGTTGTTTATTATCTCCTGACATTCAAATAGCATATTTACTTGGAAGCTCTGATTGGCTGTAATCGACGACTTGCGCTTGGCAAACAGAACTTGAGCTGCACAAGGTCTGTGCTCCACAAGTTAGTTGTGTGAACGCAGGACATGGAGTTGTTGGCAGGATAACGCTGAACTCCAGCAGTATGTGCTCAACAGCCACTGGACCAATAACTTAGGGCTGTCACTGCAGCCCCAACCTTATGTCACACTAACAAACAGCTGCAAGTGTCCTGCATGAGTCAGCTCTGAGCAGCTGGGGCCGCCACTCACACTATCTGACACACGCGCGCACACACACCCACCCACCCACCCACCACCCCACACCCATGCACCACCCCACAGACACATCAATGCACCGTCTGGACACACATTTCTCCTTTTGAATGACAGCAAGGAAAACAACACACACATATTCTAACTCCTGTTTGCTGGCCAGTTTGGCAATGCTCAATTTCAACACGGCTGCAGTTTGAGGAGAGATAGGCTCCAAAAGACATGTAAGGTTAGAAACGACTAATGAGAAAGCTGTTAAAACGTATGAGAAAGAGAAGGGAAAAACTGAGAAAGATGAAAAGTTAGTGGTTTCCATTCTGGGACATGGACACAACATGCAGCTCTTGGAAACAACCAAAGCTATTGTTAACCGCAGTTTGGCCTACGGAGAGATTTCAACAGCTGGATTCAATTAGGGGCTTTCTTAAAGGGGGCAGGACTCATCTACATGGCATGTCTCACTTTTTAACACACCAAGTTAGATCACGGATGAAAAATCAAGGTCACACACTTCCGTAGAAACTGTTCGGACATTTGAACGTTCTCTGCATGGAGTAGAATGTCACACTCAGCACCATGCAAAAGGAAATATCTGACAAAAACCGCTGCGTTGGACATGTCCAACAGAATCAAGTACAAAGCTTTTTGTCTCATCAGCAACCTCAGGCCAATCTAGTGACACATTCTTGAATGGAAGGCAATTCAAAACCGCTCAAAATGATCACTCTACATGCTTTCAGGCATGTCGTCCTAGATAAACAAGGTCTTTCCTAGACCTTGACAAAGTGCTGGTAACTGAACAGTGTGGGTTCTCAAGTGAGAGGCTGGTCAAAGACATTTTAGCAACTCCGAGCAATAATAATGTTCCAGAAGGTTTACAAGAAATGCATAATGTAACTGACTCCAAAGAGAATAGAAAGGAAACAGACAAATGATAAGGCATGTTTAATATTTCCAGTACTGGTCAATACTCAGCACTTTCCATCGGCTTTTAACTACACTGAGCTTGGGGTCATTCTTGCCCTTCAAAAGACAGCCAACATCATGTTCACTGGGAAACAAAGAATCCATCCATGTTACACAACAGCCACACATACTGTACAAAGCTAGACCCATCAGCATACATGGGCACGTGTTATACAGCAGGCTATAAGAGACATGGGTGTCAGATGGGTGCACCATGCCAGCTATATGTAGACTGTCACTAACACACTTCTGACATGTGTCATGAAGTGGCTGTGAGGATGTGTTGCATGTCTTCTCATTTGAATCAGTACAGGCTGGGAGTCTACAGTATGTTTAGAGACCGAGCCATTCATGGGGATTTGCCTGCCGTTCCCCCGTGTCACTTCCCCAGCTGACAAAAGTGCGCGAGCTGTGTAACAACAATCATAATGTGGCATCAAAAAATATGCCAGCCCATCACCAGTGCTGAAAGATAATCCCTGTTGTGCAGTGTGGGAGTAGCAGCAGGAACGAGCGAGCGCCATTCCAAACCCGTGCACCTCCACAAATGCAGCACAAACTGAGTGAACGAGCCTGTGCAATAAAGCGGACACTAGGCTATTCACCCTCTTAAAAAAGCCAACATGGCACAGCAGGCGGACACTGCATAGAGCTTCTTAAATACAAGCTGCATATTTAGAACCACTGTTGCGGTTTATGACACATAAAAGCGGCATGTTTTTAGCCAGTATCTCAGTTGTAGTTTTCCTCGCGCGCCAGGCTGCTCTGTGCGGCGCTTCAACTCCTTACTTTCATCTCGTTATCGCCCGCAGAGCAGCCACTTCTAATATTATTTCATATTTAAGACAACTGGGTGCTTCTTACCTCATGGCGAAAGTGTTGTCAGGCCCAATATATCACAAACTCCTTTAGGTATCGACGACGGGTAACTTGTAGTTTTCACAAAAGTTCACCGCTCGGTTCAAGGCTACAGGCGGCCAGATGAAAAGGACTCCGGCGGCGTGACCAGAGGCTTCACAGTTCGCAGGCTGTCCGGTAAAAGTACAAAAAAAAGAAAAGAAAAAGAAACAGTCGAAAGCCTACATGGTCTAGAGCGTCGCGGCTCCGCTGGTGGCGACGAGTCACTGAGAAGAAAGTAGAAAATGGTAACGTTTTTTGGGTGTTTTTGACGCACTGGGGTCGGTGTGATGCGGCGCTGTGCCGCTCGGGTACCGGTCTGCTGCCGCTGCCTGCTGGCTGCAACACGTGCTGCATTCAGGCCGCACTATGAGCTCCTGCTTTCAAGATCCCCAGTCGCGCAACTGCAAAGCCATTTCTATTTACTGAGGTTGTATCTTCCATTAAAGGAGGCACAAGAAAAGATAAAAACACACAAGTAAGTTGATTTATATAACGGGATGCTTTTAGTAGCAAATAACGATTCCCAGGAAATCCTGGTTACATAGTCTTACTCCTGACAAAATTACCAAAAAGATTGAATGGCAAGATGATTATTATTTGGACAGCATAGTGTCGCTATAAGTAGATATAGTTAACCAACCCGCCCCACACAGCTAAAGAAACTTAAGCAACCTTACTGTGAAACACACTTTTCTGTTTTATTTCATTGTAGGCCATAGCCTAGGTGATAACACATGGAACCAGGCTGTGATGGTAATTTATAATTAAGCTAATGCAGCTTCTGCCCTCCGCCACCAAAGATGCACTTATAATTGTTGGGTGATATAAGAAACTGTTTTGTAGCGTATTTCATGTGCGCCGCATATATAGATTTTTGATTTCCCACGGTACCTGAAGGCAGCAATTGACGCAACTTGTGGGACGTAGCACGTACAGGTTGCCCCTGACAACTGAGTTGGCTCTCTTGCTGTGTGTTTGTGATGCTGAGCTGGGACCAAAGTAGACTGGACATATTAAAAGCATGTTAAATTGGCTGTTAGTGTTTTCCCTTTTAAAAATAACGACAGTAATCTTAAAATGCATTTAAAAGTCTGACACACAAATACAACAGCGAAATAAATACGGTCAGTAAACTCTCAAATAGATTGCCTGCATACAGAGAGTTCACCGTGTATGTGGATTCAAACAGTACGATTATTCCAAACCTCAAGCAGATTTGTAAAGGTATGGTAAGTGGTTGCCCATGCTGAGGTCACCTGAGGATCATGTCAGTGGTTGCATTACATATAAAAATAATTTGGACTCTTGCAAAAAAATAAAACAAAATCCATTATCCACGTGATATAAAGGTCAAGAATATGGCTTCAATATTATATTTTCCTCCCTGTCTTAATAATGATGACGTACAAAGACAGCTGCAACCAAATAACCACATAGAGAGAGAATCACACAGCCTGCTCACCCTGCTGCCGTCTGGCAAGAGATCCAGAAGTATCTGCTGTCACACCACCAGACTACAGAGCAGCTTCTTCCCTCAGGCTGTGAGACTCCTTAATTCATCCTCAACACTGCACCATGTAAAATAGTTCTATTTGTATGACGTGTTATATAATAATAATAATAATAATAATAATAATAATAATAATAATAATCATCTTTATTTGTAGAGCACTTTTCAAAAACAAGTTACAAAGTGCTTTAACAAGTGTAAAGACAATAATATCCAAGAGACAATAATACAAAAACAACACAAGATAAAAGCATGAAAACATTGAAAAGACTAAAATACACGTTTAAGATAAATATAAAATTAGTAAAATACAAAAAAATAAAAGGGATAAAATAAAGTCAAATAAGATCAGGAAAGGCTCTCCTATAAAAGTATGTTTTAAGAAGGGACTTAAAAGAGTTAACTGACTCAGCCGACCTGATTTCCTCGGGCAAGCTGTTCCAGAGCCTCGGGGCCCTGACAGCAAACGCTCTGTCCCCTTTAGTTTTCAGTCGAGACTCTGGAACAGACAGCAGACCTCTGCCCGAGGATCTCAAGGTATGTGCTGGTGTGTATGGGACTAAAAGTTCAGAAATAACAATGCGAGAGGCCATGAAGAGCTTTAAAAGTGATCAATAGAATTTTAAAGTCAATTCTAAAACACACTGGGAGCCAGTGTAATGAAGCTAAAATAGGAGTAATGTGGTCATATTTCTTTGTTCTGATTAAAAGCCTGGCAGCTGAGTTCTGGACAGTCTGGAGTCGATCAATAGATTTTTGGGTTAAACAGGTGAAAAGGCTGTTGCAATAATCCAGGCTTGATGAGATGAAGGCTTATAAAATGGTCTTGTTGTCCTTAAAAGTTAACATAGATCGAATTTTTGCTATATTTCTAAGTTGATAAAAACATGATTGAACAAGCTTTGTGGTGTGCTGCTAAAAATTTAAATTACTCAATCAATACTCAATCAAACCAAACACCAAGGTTCTTTGCCACAGGCTTAATGTGATTTACTAGGGAACAAGCAGATGGCAGTATTTGATTTGCCATCTGCTGGGACCCGATGACCAGGATTTCTGTTTTGTCTGAGTTCAGTTGGAGGAAATTATTTGACATCCATTTTTTAACTTCACAAAGGCAGTTGTTAAGTGAACTCAGCATTCCAGGGTCTGTGGATCTGACGGGCAAGTATATTTGTGTGTCATCTTCATAAATATGAAAAGAAATGCCATGTTTATGGATAATATGTCCAAGGGGAAGCAGATACAAGGAAAACAAAATGGGTCCTAAGACCGACCCCTGAGGCACACCATATTTAACTGGACAGAACGAGGAGACATAGTTGTTTACAGACACGCAAAACTTCCTATTTGACAGGTAGGATGAAAACCATTCTAAGGCAGTACCAGAGATCCCCACCCAGTGCCTCAGTCTGTCTAACATGATGTTGTGATCAATGGTGTCAAAAGCAGCGCTAAGGTCCAGGAGTACAAGGACTGAGCACATGCCTTCATCAGCAGACATTAAAAGGTCATTGGTGACTTTAAGCAGGGCAGTCTCAGTGCTGTGGTACTTCCTGAAACCAGACTGAAACTTTTCAAATAATTTGTTATTTTCCAGTACAGTGAGCAGCTGTTTGGACACAATTCTTTCTAGAATCTTTGCAATAAAAGGCAGTTTT
>NC_060159.1:3952035-3998040 GCF_021292245.1 Micropterus dolomieu
GTACAAGGACTGAGCACATGCCTTCATCAGCAGACATTAAAAGGTCATTGGTGACTTTAAGCAGGGCAGTCTCAGTGCTGTGGTACTTCCTGAAACCAGACTGAAACTTTTCAAATAATTTGTTATTTTCCAGTACAGTGAGCAGCTGTTTGGACACAATTCTTTCTAGAATCTTTGCAATAAAAGGCAGTTTTGAAATTGGTCTAAAATTTTGTGGGAGGGAGGGATCTAAACCAGGTTTCTTTCAAAGTGGGTTCACGCAAGCTGTTTTAAAATAATCAGGGACACAACCAGTAGATAGGGAGCTGTTGAAAACAGAGATCAAATGGGGCCCAACAGAATCCATTACTTTCAGTAAAAACTTTGTAGGTATTACATTAAGTGGGCTGGAGGACACTCTCATTTGTGATACTGTTTTTAAAAGCTCAGACAAGTCGATGGGATAAAACTGGTTAAAACTCTCTTGTTGCTGGTGAGGAACCTCTGAGTAAGAGGCCGCGGGGGTAATAGAGGCTCTGATTGACACCACCTTATTGGTAAAATAAGATAAAAACAATTCACAGTCATCATTACTTCCAGCTGAGGCACAAGGAGGGGTTGGGTTTACCAGCTGATCCACAGTCTTAAACAGAAACCTGGGATTGTGTTTATGTGTAGTAATGAGTTCAGAAAAATAGTGTGTTCTCGCATCCTTAACCATGTTATTGTAGTTAATTAATAAATCCTTCAGACTGAGGTAATGGACTTTAGATTTTTTCCATCTGCACTCTGCTTTCCTGCATTCCCTTTTTAGGCTGCGAATGCTGTCATTTATCCAGGGTTGCTTACTAGCTTTAGACGTAGGCCTAACCTTTAGAGGAGCAGTAATATTTAGTGACGACAAGCAGATATGATTGAAGTGATCGACCAGATTGTTGGTGTTGGAATCAGACAGGTGTTGGCTTTGGCTCTGAAAGAATGCGCAAAACTTTGAAACGCTTTGTTCATTAAAGATACGAGAACACACGGAGCTTAGTGAGGCGGAATGAGTAACAGGCGAATCACAGCTAAAAACAATACATCTGTGGTCAGATATGGTCATGTCCACTAATTCCACAGAGGAAATGCTGACACCCAGAGTGTATATATACACTCATCTACTGTATCTCATTTTTGTATGGAACATTTTGCTTTTCAAGAGTGGCATAAAGGGAAGAAAAACTTTATCTTGTTATAAAACCCTGTGTCATAAAATGGTAAATAAATCCACCATGTACCTTGTACTTGGCCTTAAATAAGCCAAAACCAATTTTACATACTAAAATAAATATGCTGGATGTATACCAAATTGTTCATTTTCACCGAAAAGGTTTAAGTCCAATTTCATTGACTTCATTCACATGACAAGTTTTTTAAATAATTAATAATAATTAACACATTGAAGACATGATTCATGAAAATCAGTAAAACTTGTGCATTGCTGCCAGAATTGCCAATGACAGCAGTATTACAGCGGTTCAGGAAAAATACTGTAATCAGGTGAAAAGTTTGCATCTCTTCCAAGTTTTCTTTAAGAGGCTTAAGAAAAAACACCTCATCACTAGGTGGTGTTTGACACCTTATTTTGGAAGTTCAACCCAAGTGAAAAATGGATTGAAAACTTAATTATAAAAGCAGAACTGTCATCTTTAAAGTCAAGATCTTCTCACTCGAGCAACAAACAAACATGAGCTGCTGTCAGACACATACACTGGAGCTGATATCCTGCCAGTTGGCCCCTGACAGTAAGAGGCATTGAGGTTCACGGCACCAGCTTGTGTTTCTGTTTTTAAGTGTGTGCATACAATGTTGTGCACATGCCTCATATGTGTGTCTGTGTCATGTGTCCATCATGTAACATTGTACATTACCATTACTGTAAGCCACTTATCCACAGTGGGACCAAAAGAGGCTTACCAGAGCAGAGGCCAACTCAGTCTGTTTATAGCCAAAAATTAAAAGTGCTATTTCTTTATTTAGCTCAGGGGGAGATATATTCTCCATCCCTCGATTATTATTATTATCTTGCTCAGAGTACGATGCAAAAAGCATCATGAGCATGACATGAATAGCACAAATCAGTCCTCTTTGGCCTTGCAATTGAAAACCAGCAGAGGGGAAAGCCCAGGTGGCCTTGTTAGGCCCACTATTTGAAATGAAGCCTCACACTGAATCTGACTTATAGCTCGAAGAAGACAGTGTTATACATTCATGCCAATAAAGCTGATTTGAATTTGAATTTGACAGTGACACAATAAATAACAGAACTGAACCCTTACGTCTCTCTGGATACACGCTAACCGTTGTGTTTAAAGGTACCCTGCCTAACCCTGCTGGTTGTCTGATACTCTAAAAGAGGATTATGACAGTGTTTTCTAAAAACAATAAAATAAAAAGGTAGAGGCAAAGATCATATTATGAGCTCTTCTGCCATGTAATACCACTGCACTTTGATAGAAAGGTTCACCTCTGTGAAAAAGGGCAAACTCTTTCACCAAAACAATACCAGCTGTTTTACATTTGCTTCCACGAAGCAGAAGTTTTAGGTTGTCAGGGGGTTTCATACTTAAACTCTGTGAAGTTGATATATTTAAATTATATATCGAGGCCTGTCCACAGCACATCTCAGGCCCAAGTACTGGTAATACTAACGACATGTCATTGTATTCTGCCTTGTATGCAGTGTGTTTATGCGTGTGGGGAAGTACTGCAACACTGACTCCTTTATTTCCCTGTATTTTGATTATAAAGTCTGAAATAGATGCGAGTCAGCCACTCGGGTGACTGAGCTGCAACTGACTCAGCTGATGATGAATGAGCTGTCAGCACACCACCCACTCCTCACCAGGTCTGTTATTGTGACATCTAACACAGTGAGCTAGTAAATGTCATTAGCTCTGAAGGAAATGAAGCTCACTGTCCTGCTACACTCACTATAACTTGCTCAGAAAAAAAGAGCATCAGCCAAATGTTGACGTGACCCTCCTAGTACAATCTTGTGAGTTCTTCCAATAATCTTTTCTGTCCATAAGAACACCTGAAGTTTGTCTGCCATCTAGTGTGCAACCCATGAAATTCCACATAGGCTACATCCTAACAGCTAAAAAGAAACTACACAGTACTTATGTACATTTTTGAAGTATTCATGCTGTATTACAATTTCATTTAATGATACTATATTACAGATGGGTATGTTATACTTTTACTTCATTACATTTATTTGACAGCTGTAGTTACTACAGTAATGTTGCAGATTAAGATTTTACGCCTAAAACATTGTATCAGTTAAAAAATCATTGCTGATACAGAAGACTGAAAGATTTGAAAAACTTTTATATAAAATGTCAATTACGAAATAGTCAGAGACTGCAGCTTTGTGGACCGTTCGGGAGTCTTTCTCAGTTAACCACTAGAGGACGAGCACGAAATTTCACATGCCACACAGCACAGGAAAACTTCCGGTCCTGAGACTAAGGGTAATTTCAAAACAAATTCAGTCAATGGGATCACTTTGCTGATTGATAATTGATTTAACTAATTGATAATTGTATATAATGACGATCATCAGACAACACTACGTTGTTTTTACTTTAAAACGTGGGTGTTTAAGAATGGGATCAGCGCATAGACTGTATATAAAAAGCGGTTGTAACCACTATGGTTGTAACATTAGCTAATGAACGTCAGCTTCATTGACAGATTAGTTTGTGTCACATACGTTTTTAAACTTGAATGGATGGGTTTACAAATACAAGTTTAATTAAGTTTGTTGTCTGATTTGTTATTTACAATTCACTAAAAACATTACTTACTGGAAGACTTGTTTAATTTTAGTTTATACTTAACGTGCCTCTGTTTTGAAAAGGTGACCCGGAAGCAGTTTCGGCGACACTTTTTTCCGATTCTGATTGGCTGTGTTCACGCTGCTGCTGATGTGGTGTTCCGAAGATAGCAAGCCTGGTTAGCCGATTCAGAGATATTCTTTGGTAAAACAGTGACTTTGCTTTGTTAGAATAATGCCTTATTATCAGACTTGGGAAGAGTTCGCCCGTGCAGCAGAAAAACTGTATCTGACAGATCCTATGAAGGTAAAAACCGTTTATTTTATCAGTAGGTTAGCATGCTAGCCGGATAGCTCGTTAGCGAAGTGAATGTGACTGCTGGTCTGAATGTGTTATTTATTTATTTGTACTTTAAACTCTCAAATTCACTAGCTGTTCTGTCTGCAGGTCAGAGTGGTTCTGAAGTACAGACACTGCGACGGCAACCTTTGCATAAAAGTGACCGACAATGCCGTGGTAAGTGATGAATGTTTTAATGGAATTGTTAGTATCAGATGGTAACGTTTAGATGTTGACTAACATGATTTAGGATAACATTACTGTTTACATCGGAGGACACTATAACATATCTGGTTGATGGAGGGAAAAGCATTTCTTTTGCTTTTTGTATTAATTTATATTAGTTTGCCTGGGTGTTTACCAGTATCCAATTCACGGTGACGTGGAGACGTAAGTAAATCTTAAAGTGCGAGGCTAGGTGCTTTGTACGTGAATATACTCAGCTGTAGTCATTCGTTTTGTGTTGATTGATTCATCAGCTAATTGTATCAGCATGAACTCCTCACAATGCACCAGTGCAACCATTGTGTCTACAGACAAGCTAGCGGCTCTGGGAGAAAGGGATAAAGCTGTTTTTATAAAAGAAACACCCAGGACTGGACAAATGAACGTTTTGAGCGGTTGATAGATGTAAAGCCAGGGGGAGAAGATTCATCCTCATGGGGACATACTTGTCTAAACTATCAAATGCTGATGCCGATCCATCTAGTAGATGTAGAGAGATTTCTCTTTAAAAGTGAGCAATGTGACCTGCTGGCGATGTCACAAACCCATTTAGACATTTAGTAGTCAATATCAAAACCACTGACATTCCACGATTCTCAAAACCAAATTCCATACCACGGTAAAAAACAGAACAATAAATCTCATGTACTTCAATATACACTGCTTAAATTACAACACATTAACATTACAAAAAACAACTGTGAAAGTTGTGAGGGGATGTCCAGGACAGATGAGCAGTGATTTTATGTCAATATATTCATAAATGAGCAAGATATTGAAATAAAAACTTTGCAATGTGCCTAAATAATTATTAATCTTTTAAACTTTTTTTTTTTTTTTTTTTTTTACTAACTCACAGGTGTGAAATGTATAATATTCAAGGGTGCTCACTACCTATATTGGCAGTGGTTTGAGATTTCTCTGTTGAACAAAAAAAGTTATTGAAGATTGAAACGGGTCGTATTGCACTTTTAAGACACACTGACTCCACCTATAGTGACAGGTGTGCTATCTGTGTATGGCTGGCAGACTGAATAGTCAAAGCTAGTTGCATTTAAACTTATAATAGAAACGCAAAGCCCTATTTTTTTCCCCCAAACAATCACAACACTGTGTTAATCAGCATAATTACACAGTGAAGGCGTTTTATTCATGACATTTATAGTAGAATAGAAAGTTTGATGTGACTTGGCATGTCCTGGAGTGCTTTCATAACAATAGGTAGTTAAGGTCTGTTGAATGCGTTGTATTTATGAAACAGTGATACAATTTACTGTAAACCCTTACTCATAAAGCAGCTACTTTCCAAAATGGCTGCTTAAAGAGGTGGTATTAAGCTTTTTGGCTTTGGCTTTTTCCTTCTCCTTTATTGAGTTATATACATTTTTTGTGCATGTACTAGGTTTGCAAAGTGAAAAAACCCAAAGTCCAACCCGAAAGGAGTTCCCATCTCCCACAGAAAACTCTGCTCTGCCTCAAAACAGCTCGTTTGTAGTCCAGCTATTTCCCTTTGATCCCTGTGACGACACAGGGTTAAAGGCAAAATTCGTGCCATTTTGTTCGCCAAGCGGCTACTCCGACACGCCCTCAAAAACACCGGTGGAAAAACTGTGAGCTGCAGCACACGCCTCTCCTCTCCCTTCCAAACGCCTAGTTACCTTCCAGGCAGTCACTGGACATAAAGTTGTTACTGTGATGTAGAGACATTTGTTACAGATTAATAAATCACCACTCTGAAACTTTTGCTCGAGTCCATGTTGCTAAGCTGTTGAGGGTAACGTATACAGCTGAACCGAAGCCGTGTTTATCATTTAAAGGCAAGATGTATCACTCCATAGCTAAAACAAAGCGTTCAACACAGGATGAAAAGAGGAGCTGCAGCAATGTGCAGTATGACAAAAAATATGGTGTTATTTGAAAATGAAACAATGTAAACCTGTTCTGGCACAACCCCTAAATAGGATTTTTGACCCTGAAAATGAGCATAATACCACCTCTTTAAAAGGGGGGGAAATGGGTAAGGGAAGAGGTGAAGCAAAAGAAACTGGCAATTTTACAATATTTTTTTGTGACTTTTTAATCTGTGACACAAATTGTTACCCCAGTTTGTCAGTTTTATGTAATAGTAGCTGCCATTGCCCTCATGTAGTCTTTTGTCCATCCCCACAGTGTTTACAATACAAGACAGACCAGGCCCAGGATGTGAAGAAGATTGAGAAGCTCCACGGAAAACTGATGAGACTCATGGTGTCCAAGGAGACGCACAGCGGTGCCATGGAGACGGACTAAAGTGCTCTAGTGGCGCTGACCTTGTAGAGCACCTGGACTGAGTTCAGTGGACAAAATAGTGGAGAGCGCACAGAACCATCAGAGTGCTATGTGGAGTCTGAGAGAGGGCAGTGAAGAGAGAATGTTGTGAGATTGATCTGGCTGCCTACACTCTTTTTTAATACTGTCAGAGATGTGAGATATATACTGTATATATTCTCAGGATTTTGTTTTTTTATGATACTTTGTAGTCATTAAAAATCCCATCATCCAGCTTTTCCTTGTCAGGCATTTTGATCACATTCCTGATGGTATTAAAATAAAGTAAGGTCAGAGTAGGCTGCTGGGAAATTTTAGGAAATGTAGAGATTGGAAAATAAGAGGGGCTGGGGGGAAATGTGGGACAAACTGTACAAAAAGTACAAATCCTCTGCTGCTGTGTTAGCAGCTTTGGCATTGAGCATGGAGTGTGCATTTATTTTCAGTTTCAAAGGGGACGAAAAGGACGGGCAATAAAGAGGCATTGCATGTCTTTTCTATTTACATCTATGTTGGATTCAATTTCAGCACAGCGATTGGTTTCATTTTGTTTGTCCTCATGGATTTGTGCCAGGCGAATGAAGCAGGACCTTCTGATTTTGTATTGAAGGTGTGGAGAAACCCACGATTTCAATGGAGAAACTCCCACACTTCCAGATGCCATTTCGTTGTCTGAAAAATTGCGTTACATAGTCAATAAATGTTTATTTACCCAAGTACAGCCAGTATCTCCTTTTATTGATCTAGTGTTGTGTGCAGTGTTTTAAGAACCATAAATGACTGCATGATTAAAGCTCAACTGGATGTGGAATGTAAAATCCGAAACAGAGATTTAATCCTCAAACTTCAGGGTCAAACAAATTGTGGTCACATTTTTACAGGTCTTACAGATGTTGCTGTCTGTGGTGCATTATGAAGAAATTGCTCTTATGTAGTCGGGGAACCAGACACATTTGCAGATACCTCTGGCCCTCCTCCCATCCTGACATGTTTCCGCCGGCCGGGCGGGCCAATCGCAACCAAGAAGCTGGGTTTGAAATGTGTTATGTCCAGCTGTTGCTGCGTCCTTGTTCAGTAGGAGATAGTAGGACAAGGTCATCAGCATAAAGTAGAGACTTTAGCTCTCTATGTAGGAAGGAGAGGCCAGGAACAGAACAGTGATCCAACAGCAAGTCTGCTTATATAAACATTAAATAGGATGCTAAAGGACAGTACCCGCCACAGCCTGTTCACCCTGCTGCCTTCTGGGAAGAGAGAGAGAAGTTTCTGCTGCCACATCACCAGACTGCAGAGCAGCTTTCCCCCCCAAGCTATCAGACTCTTAAACTCTAATTTATCCTCAGCATGATAGTATATTTCTGTTTACCATATTTCATAATTGATTCTTTATTGATGTATATTGTCTGCTATGTAGCTGAAGGGAGTTACAAAACTAAATTTCATTCTATAACGTGTTATATTGTGACAAAAAACCTACCTACCTAAATAAAGTAGGACTTAGATTGCATCCCTGACAAATTCACTTTGTTTCTCAAACTCCAATCCATCGTCATGGAAATGTAGTATTGTTTTATTTTGAATACTACAGAATAATTTACTCAGACAACTGCGGACACAGATGCCACGGTAGGCTCTGACATGTAATTACTACACGTCCCATCATGCACTGGTGTTTCCCCATTTCCCACGACAAATGTTGATCCTCTCATGTTTTCCTTTAATATGCTTAAACTTACAAGCGTTACCTTTAACTAATAACTCTGCTGCTCCTGTTGTTCCAGCTAAACTTAAAGATTAAGTTTGTGAGTTTGTGATTCATTTTAAGGAGAGTGGGCGAGGATAGTGAGGAAGGATTCAAGGAAAACTGCTAGGAATCGAACGGGACCAGCAGGGCAGCTGTGGCGGAAACGTCGAGCTTGCGGAGAACAGGTAAGACAGCTAAAACCAGTTCTGGTGAAATTCTTTTGACTGTGTCGTTGACGACATGCATTGAAACAGTGATGCTGAATATATTTGCTTGTTTGGACCAAGTTAAAGTGAAGTTGTTAAACGTGGTGCTGCGTCACGAGTTCAGCTTAAAGTTGCTGAAGGGAAAACTTCGGAGATTTTCTTGCTCGATAGTTTAGCTTCAAGCTTCCTAACTGTGTCGCTGTCCAGCTGTGGTTTAACGTTAGGTTGGATTGCAACATGAGTCATCTTTATCACCTTTAATAGCCAGTGTTGTTTTAATAGTTTACTGAATGTGCTAAATATGTAGACCACAGGCGTGTTTAGCCTTCTACAAATACCTTAATATAATAATATTACACTCACACTATAATAATTGGTGTGCGTGTTTGTGTGTGCGCATGACCCGTGACACAGGCCTGTACATCTGACAGGTCGTTGAACTGCACTGAAAGTGGTCTGTTTTATGTAAGTCCAGTCTTGTCCTCTCATGGATGGCTGTTTGAGCTATGGTAGCTCTGGATATACACACAGTGTGAGAGTACAGTGGGGGGCTGCCATGCCAGCAGCTCTGCTGAATGGGAAAAGCTTTGTCATGCAGGTCTCAGGACTCTGTGCGGAGGAGCCAGGGCAGCCCTGTTCTTTAGTTTAATCCTGTCAGCTGGCCACAGCAACAGTAACAGCAACACTTTTGTTTGACTGGTCCTGCTTTTGTTTCTGAACTCATGACTAATGAAATAATTGGGCCCCAGACTCAGATTACACCTGGAAGTCATTGACAATGTTTGTACTTAAGTTTGTTGCTCGCTTGCTTGTTAGTTTCTATATAATTATTCAACCATTCCTCCATCTCTGCTCTCAGTCTTAGTATTTACTAAATTACGTTTCACTTGAATCTAATGACCTTAGATGTTGTGGCATCAAATTAGAGCCCATAGCGATAAATTGGCATGCCGATAATATCGGCCTATACTAACTAAGTGCAGATAAATCTGTATCTGTGCCAATAAATGACAATTAAAAAAGAATTAAGAGACTGATCCTTCTGTCATGTTACGAGTGTTGTCTATGCATGGTCTGTCCACCAGAGGGCACTCTGCAACTCCCCTGTTGGCAACACACACACAAATCCACCACAAAACATAGCAATTAGCTGATGTGATCAGCTGTACTTTTCTTTTATATTACATATTATATTTATATTTATAAACAATAACAATAATATAAAAATGCTTTCAGGACTTTCTGGGAAAATTCATTCATTAACACAACCTCAAACTATTTCGGTATAACAGTTTTTTATTCCTTTAGAAAATATATTGCTATACCTTATATTACCAATATACCACCTAGCCCTTATTTAGCGTTCAGTTAGTTTCAGTATTTTGTCACATACATAGATTGTATATAAGAAGTGGATGTAGTCATAGTCACCTGTTGGTTTGTGGACTGCCATTTTGAAGCCTTGAGTTTTGCTGATAGAGCGAAGCCATGTTGAGTTTTTGCAACCAGCAGCACCGGATGTGACCAGAAGAGTCGCCCTCTGCTGGCTGTTCAATAGAATGCAGGTTTAAAGGACTTCCACATTGGATTCACGTCTCAGACCGGAACTTCCCGATGGGTCACATATAATGATTCTTTCGTCTGTGTCAGGTATAATAAGCTGGCTGCAATTTTAATAACGAGTACATGTTTGCACGTTCTTTAAAGGTGCAGTCATCACATCATGTAACAGCACATTTAAGATATATTACTGTGATAGCAAATACGGCTACATCAGTTTTGTAATATTGTGGAGTTTTACTGATGTCTTTATGTAAAATATCTGTTGATAAATTGTTCCATCTGTTCTCCACTTATGTTATCTCCCTTTTTCCCCTGTCCAGTCCTGTATTTCTCCATCCATCCTTCCCTGTGCAGACGCTGAGCAGCATGTTCACAGAGGTGCTGGTTGCTCTGGTGATTGGAGGACTGATCTTCTTCCTGATTCAGAGGAGCAGGACCCAGGTTCTAAAGACAGAGGATGGCTGGTGGGGACCCGGGATAACCCCTGATGGTGTGGAGGACGTCACCATCCACCCCTTTAAAGTCACCACCAGTGATGAAGAGCTGGAGGTTAGATTCACTCTTAGCATTTACAAATAAGGCAGTTAACCACTAAGCAGACTGAAAACATTGTGAGAGCTTCCACATATCTTCACTCCTTTTCTGTCAGGACCTATACCGAAGGATAGACCAGACTCGCCCTGTCCCTTCACTAGAGGATAGCCAGTTTAATTATGGCTTCAATTCCCAGTACCTGCAGAAGGTGGTCTCTTACTGGAGAAATGACTTTGACTGGAAGAGACAAGTTGCCAAACTCAACCAGTATCCCCACTTCAAAACCAAAATCGAAGGTGAGGCTGCACTGCTGACACATTCATGCAGAAGATACTGTCGTACCTCTAATCTGTTCTTATCTGAACTTCCATCCAGGCATTGATATCCATTACCTGCATGTGAAGCCCAAGAAGGTGCAAGAGGGAACTACTGCAATTCCTCTGATAATGGTTCACGGCTGGCCTGGCTCCTTCTATGAGTTCTATGGATTGATCCCTCGGCTAACAGAACCATCAGACCCAGAGGACCTTGTGTTTGAGGTGGTGTGTCCCTCCATACCAGGGTACGGTTTTTCTGAAGCGCCACATAAGAAAGGTATGTTTTTCTGGTAGACATGGGAAAATATAAATGCTAGCTGTTTGAATTTTGACAACTCTAACAATATATTCTTAAGAACCTTTTCTCTTGCGGTGGCTGAGATGCTCACAAGTCTCTGAGCAAGAGTCCCAAGTCAAGTCTCAAGTCTCACGTGGTTATTATGAATGCTGTATCACCTTCTGCGTTCAATCCAGGTTGCTTATAAAACTGTATAGCTATAAGGAATTCTGTAACTCGAACCTGTTTTGCATTTAAAACTGTGACGTTGCAGAATCAACAATAAACCTGCAACCTGTTTTTAACTTACAGAGTACAGCCATGTAAAGTGCAATGCAATCAATGACAGCTTAAACTACTGTAAGTCAACAAACCCTGCAGACTCTCAAACCAGTGTAACATTATAACTAAATAAAACAATAAAGCTGTAACCTCTTTCCAGCCAGCGTTAGTAATTAACGTGATGGCAGCCAGCGGGACGTAAATAATTACGTTAATCGACCACCACAAGTTTGGCAAGTAAACAAACGCTCATTCATCTTTTCATAACGAACGACAGTCGGAGTAAACCTCCCGTAGGTCGTAGCTGAAGCAAGAAGCAACAAACGTTAGATGGCCAATGCTGAGCTAAACATGTTTACTAACCTATTTGCGTTCAGCGCGTCTTTGTTTGGGCCTTGTATGAAATTTTAAAGCCAGCAGTTAAAGTATGATGAATGGCACAGCAGCTGCCGGTGTTGTGCGGCCGCGCGCCGCAGATGCTACGTGTTACGTAGGCAGGTTATAGGTAACGGGGGGAGGGAATAACAGCAAGCTCATCAGACGTTTCCTAAAAATAAACATTGTTCACAAGTCCCGCACCTCGAGTCCGAGTCGAGTCTGAAGTCTTTTGAGGACGAGTCTCAAGTCGAGTCTGAAGTCACTGTGTGTGCGACTTAAATCGCACTCGAGTCCGAGTCTCTAACTTGAGTCCCCATCTCTGTGTGGTGGTGCTGTTAATACTATAGCTTTCTGCAAAGTTGGACATTCCCTATAAAGATTTTTTTTGTCCCACTGAACATAAAAATACAGCTGAATGAGATATAATTTCTCTCATGACCAGGGTATAATAACAATAGAAGAAGCGTTATTATGCGCAGATCACACGTATGTTCAATACTATGGAAACCAGCAATGAGTAAAGATTGGACACTGACTCCAAACCAGTTAATACCAGATTATGACTCGACAAAGACCCAACTGGGATTCAAAAGGTTGCCCATTTCCAAAAACACAACATAAACACATCTAAAGTTCATGCGTGCATCGAAAAAAGATCTGAGTTTGTTCAAAAAAGCGCATGTGGCAGAGTAAAAAGGTAAAACAAGATGAAGTAGGAATTGTACAGGCCTGTTGTATTCAATTGTTTCAGCTTGTGCTAGTCATGCCTAGTAAATTGGCAACTGAGTGAAAACATAGATAGGGTTCTGCATGATAAACTAGTTAGTTAGTTAATTAATTAATTCACTCTATATTGATGTTGAATATTTAACTCGTTCCCTTTTTCTGTAGAAACTGCCTGGTTTCATACCGCAATTTCTAAGTGTAAGTGTGTGTGAATAGGTTTTGATTCAGTTTGTGCGGCACGCATCTTCCACAAACTGATGAAGCGTCTGGGCTTCCAGCAGTTCTACGCTCATGGAGGAGACTGGGGCTGGCTGGTCACCACCAACATGGCCCAGCTGGAGCCCAAGTAAGAAAAAAATCATATATATTATATGTATGGTTTTAGATATACAGTATTTCAAATGCATGTATTGTATTGGCCTAACATTTTACAGTGAACACTCGTCCTGGATGATGATATGTATATATTTCTGTATTTCTGTACACTTCTTTGTAAATTTTTAAATAAGGTATCACTCCATTGCTCTGTGTTTTTCTTTTGTTTCTTTCATACCCCAGGACAGTCAAAGGCTTGCATGTGAACTTTGCCCCGCCCTCCAAGCCAGGGTTGCCCATCGTTTTATCCATCATGCTTGGCCGTCGTTTCCCTCAGCTGTTTGGCTTCACTGACTTAGATATTCAGCGTCTCTTCCCCTGCACGGAGAAACTGGTGGTGGAGCCCATCAAAGAGTCCGGCTACATGCACATCCAGGCCACCAAGCCTGACACCGTGGGTAAGGACCTGGGGCCCGTTTCAGCAAATTTGCAATGTGCAAGCTGCGACTTACAACATGAGACCCGTTTAACTGTTGAAAAGATACAAATTGCTTTTGTGAAACGGGCCCCAGGGGCAGACATTCTTAAGCAGCATCACCGTAGTGGAAGATGTGTATTAGCCAAGTATAACAATAATAATCAACTTAATTTATAGAGCACTTATCAAAACAAAGTACAAAGTGCTTCACAAGAGATGCAGAGAAAGAGAGAGATGACATAAAGTACCACAGTGAATGATAAAATGCACAAGGGGAAAAATAAAATAAGAAATAACAATAAAATACAACATTAAAATAAGCAGGATAAAAGAAACAGGAACGATAAAAGAAACAGCTCAGATAAAATCAGGACATGTTTTCTAATACAGTGCGTTTGTAGTAGAGTAACAGATGAAAAGGTATTAGCATTAGCAGAATTATATTGGTCTCCATGATCACTTACACTGCGAGCAGCCAGCAGCGAGGAGATTTAGTATTTCCTTGGGGCTCGAATAATCAAGCACGAGTTTGAAGACTGAGGAAACCAGCTGAGGAGAAAAGGTGAGGTAGAGTTTTTAGGGGCGGTGGTAAATCAGAGGAGCAGTTTAGTTAGACTGCTTAAGTGGAGCGTAACATGTGGAGTGTACACACATGTTCCAGTGAACATTTCTACACACATATATCTATGTGTCTCTCTTTTTAATCAACAAATCAAAAAATTTCCTACTGTGATTTTCCCCTCAGGTCGAGGACTGAATGACTCTCCAGTGGGTCTGGCGGCATACATTCTGGAAAAGTTCTCCACGTGGACGAGCCATGACTTCAGGAACCTGGAGGATGGAGGACTCACCAGGTAAATAAAGCAGAACAGAGTGAGTCCGTGCTGGTATTTACCATCATCACATCCTTTTCACTATCCTTTAGTATGAAGATCAAACTATCAGATACCAATATATGCAATCATTTCTGAATGTCATCAGTAGTTCGATCTTATGTATTAGCAGCAGCCCCCAGGCCCCCTTGTAAAATGGGATTGTTTTGAAACGGTTTTGCACAAGTCACATTTGTCCACAGTACTAATCAGAACAGATACAGAATATATTGACGACTGGTGGGTTCCTACAGGGACTACCGCTCAGTAGCCTCTTGGCAAAATGATTGTCATTAATATAATGTGAAACCGTGTGTGCGTGGTGCCTTGCAGGAAGTTCTCTCTGGATGATCTGCTGACTAATGTGATGATCTATTGGACGTCTGGCTGCATCGTCTCCTCCATGAGGTTCTACAAGGAGAACTTTGGCAAGGGCCTCAACCAGCCTCACTCGAAGTGAGTGAGAAGCACAGAGTTTAATGTGACCAGTTGGTTACAAAACAAAAACATTGATCCAACGATGCTTAAAGAACAGAAGAAGCTAACTGTGTGAACTAATATATCTATTTAAGCCACACTTTTCATTTGTGAAGTCACATTATAAACCTTTCAAAGGAGTTCTGATGAAATTAAACATTTTAAAAATCTTTTTTTACAGGGTATTTTCATCATCGTTTGATTTTATTTGGATTTGAGTCAAAGCATTTGAAATCACAGCGTTTAGAGCTTTTAAATCATCTGAAGTGTTTATTATATAGATATTAACTACTGTATATAAAGCACATTGAAGACATTTATTTTACCATTGAAAGTGGTTTATTTTTCACCAGGTCATTTGGTTTCCAGAGCCTCACATCCTCCTTTTACTGAAACAGCTTGTTTAGGGTGATCTTAATACCTTACCCAGCAGTGTGTAAATCTAATGCTAACACCTCATCGTCTCTTACAGGATGCCGGTGTACACCCCCACCGGCTTTGCCTGCTTCCCCAACGAGCTGATGCACACTCCCAAACTTTGGGTTAAACAGAAATACCGTAAACTCATGACCTTCACGCACATGGCCCGCGGCGGCCATTTTGCTGCCATGGAGGAGCCCCAGCTGATGGCCGAGGACATCCAGAACTTCACTAAGACGGTGGAGAAGAAGGAGAAGATATAAAAGGGGGTGTACTCACAGACAGATAAATAAACTAAAAGTATGATATAGAAGTATTGAAAGCCAGATGGATGAATGGAAATAAACTGGAACACTGTGGTGAGCAGCAGTAGTAGACGTGGTGATTCCAGATAGAGAAGTAAGCCCTGTGTTTCTCTATGAGGTGGAATACATGACATAGTATAGCTCTATCAGTGAAAGTCCTGATCGTACTTCTTCAGGATTAAGCCAGTCTTAGGCAGTATAAAGTAAAATAATAAAGAAGTATAACAGACAGAGCAAAAGGTGAATTCATTGGATTTGTTGACCGCAAATTGTGGCAATTCCTTAGTTTGCAATAGAAATGGACAGATAGTGAGAAGACCTGGGTTGTACAGTAATAACAAAAACAGATGTTACTTTTTAGACGTCTAGGCCTTTCACTTTTAAACTCTTAAACAGTACACACTTTTAACATGAAGAGCATATTTTCACAGCCTTTAATACTAATTCAAAGTACTATTTAAGCTATGTAGAAAATGTTGTAAAAAGGTTTCATCACAGTGTGTCAGTCACGTGCTGTGCTGTGGGCTTGATCAGCAGCCACATCACTAGTCCCAGCAAAACCACAGCTACATGTGTCCGTGCCGTTTAAAGCCAGGAACACAGAAACCAGCGGCCATTCATTCTGTCTCCTGCCTTCCTCAAAACGTTCCTCAGCCTTGTAGTCTTGAACAGTTTACTAAGCAGCTGCAGATGGGAGGTCAGAGGACACTTGTTGTTATTGTGTTGACAGGCTGACAAGGTGCCAGGCATTCCTCTGACTGATAACGTGAAACCACAACAATGCTGCCATGTCATCGACCATTTCCATTGAATAGCACACTGCTGCTGCAACCACAGCCGCCTTTGATTTATGTGCTAGTGATCGTAACGTGCACCAGCTTTACATTTAGTCGCGTTGATTGACTTTGATTTGCTACAAAGACTAGAAGCACTGGGTGCTTACATTGATGTAAGCCTCCTCTAAAGCTCCAAGTGTAATCCTCATGAGGTTATTGATATTCAGTGCTTTTATGCATGCATTTACTTACCAATTCAGCTTTAGGGGCATGATAGCCCAACATGAGAGTAACAATCCTGAAGAAAGAGTCAAATCATTATCAGTGCTCATCATGTTGATCTTGAAGTTGACAAGCTTTGTCTGAAGATGATTTTCACAATATGGGCATCCAGAATGTGTAGCTGGTAATGCCTTGAAATACTATTTTATTTCACAATAAAATGCCCAAATCAGATCTTTCTTTGACAAAATAAAATGAAGTCTGAGCACTGCACTGTATGATCTGTTACGTCTGTTATTTAATACAGTTTCTGGGGCATCCACATCCACTGGCACCTCTCTTGTATTTTATGTATGTGCTGCATCACAATTCTTTAGATTTGGAGCTTGAAAACCCGGGACCTTGGACCATAGATAAAGACTAAGTTAGAGCTGGGCTGGGCAGTGTTTTCCAGCATTTTTTGTTATATTTGTTGAAATTCTCTTTACTTCCCGACAAGATCAATAAATCATATGCTCTGACACAAAAAGGAAAAAACAAATCCAATATCTGCGACTGTCGCAGGACTGTAATGAAATGAAATGAAATGATTGGCTGACCTAACTGCCTGTCTACCTACCTACCTGTCCACCTGTGCACTTACTGCACATGAACATGTGTTATGGGGAGTGACTGTGGAGGGAGTTCCAGCGTTGCTTACCTTAGCTTTAACCTGCCTTATAGCAAGTTAGTGTCAGTAAAACTTGATTTCTGGAACAGGGGTGAGTGATCTTGTTGAGGTCCTTGTTTCTGGGATACCACCCTGGGGTTATATGCATGTGCCCAAAACTCTTGTGGTGTGTTATGTTCTTAACTGCTTCAAATGGGTTGGTCACAAAATGTGCACAAGCGAATCTGGTTTTCTTTTCTCTTTTCATTCTGTCATAATGAGGTTGTTAAGATACTGGGATGCCCTGAATGTTCTCAACAAACCAAAATGCACTTCCGCCTCTCCTTGATAATGTTCTATGTCGCACTGCCCCGAGCTTCCAATGTACCCTGTGCAGTTGTTAGCAGAGCTCTTTAGTTTCCCAAGCCCCCCAGTGCCCTGGCTCGGGACACCCTCCCAGTGCTGCACTCCTCCAGGCCTGACTGCCTGCCTGCTCTTCTTGGCAGTCAAACAGCCAGGGGAGGATCAGGACGACCAGGCGGCTGAGATAAGGACCTCATGAAGTTCCCCGCATTACCTCACCCGATAAGGAAACAAGCAGAGAGAGAGGCAGAGAGAGAGAGAGGGTCAGACTGGGAGGAATCCTCTGGATGGATGGTGATGCGCAGGGAAGTAGCTGGTGATTGTGGGGTTTTCACCAATTGTTAAGGGGTGTAAGTGGAACCGGGGTCCCACAAAGGCCTGGAGAACTCTGGAAAGGATCTTGGAGATGCTTGAAAGAAGTGGTCCTCTGTAGCTACAGAAACAGTTCACAGATTTGAATGTTTTTTCCTTTCTTGAGATCAAATGAGTGATTTCAGCTGTTCTTGAGCCAGTACTTTTATCTGCATTAAACTTTTAAGATGCTTTCAGATTAGATGGAAAGATGACCTCAGATTGTGAGTTCTGTAGTGTATTTACCAAAGAACTTAGTGGATGATACTTTCACAATCTCCAGCACGCGAAAGCAAACTTCCATCCAGCCAAAGAAAGTAAACTGAACAAAAGTGAATTAGGCTCTCAAGTCTTCAGGAGAGTGTTCCTCACCAATCACACGGGAGCATCGATGGCGGTGAATCCTCTGGAGGGTCTAATGTCAGTCGCAGTGAATCACCGACTGGTCTCCAGCTCCACCGCTGAGCCACAGAGGCAGCAGCTCAGTGCAGCCGGCAGCTCAGCATCCCTGCACGGACACGGGCAGAGCATACGCAGCAGCCGCGAGCCAGGGAAGTGGGTGAGTCTGAATTAATGGACGATGGATGATGCATCAGTCCTTTATCTTCCACGGTCACGATTTCATAAGTTTAAAATTTCTGGTGATCAGACAAGGCAAAGCTCCCTGTCACTAACTTACTAGTGTGATTAGGGAAAGCTGAAGATGAGTGAGAGTGCCAACAAGTAAAGTACAAGAATCTCCCTTTTTCATTAAGGATTTAATGGAAACATTAAGAACATGTGTCTGGTACATGTGTGCACTTCAAGCACATTTCAGATGCTTAGCAGCAGTCCTGAGGCGTGCTGAATAAAATGTACTCCTCTCTATCCTTGTCTGTCTTTAACATAAATACGGTCAGGGCATGCATTATTTCTGAGCACTGAAACACATAAAAATAGCTAGAAGCGCAATAATCTACTTTCTTAATAATCTTTGACATCATTTCAAAAATCTCTTCTCAGTGCCATAAATGTAGTACTTGTAAATGACTGGCTCTGCCCTAAGGGCAGTAACAATACATAAGTATAAAGTAACAGTAATGAGAGAGTAATGAAACAATAACTGATGCTCTTGAGTAGCGATTGATTTTCACATCGGACCTTTCAGCAATTTACTGTATGCAAATAATACACACTGCAATAGGAAGTTGTGTTTTAGAATGAAGAATGAACCAAGTAACATAAGATTTAACATTGATATTTTATCAAAATAAGTAAAAGGATATTTTTCATATATAAAAGAATTAAATAAAAAAAGTGTGGCTCCCCAAATCACTGGATTCTAATATTGTGCAGACTCAAAGTACAGTAACCCTGGAAAAATTCCTCCAAAGGTTCTTGAACTGTTTGCTTAAATATTTTCTAACTGCCTCATTTGGGCAAAACAATCCATTTTATTTTATTGTATTTTACTGTCATGTCTCAACGTGTCCTCTGCTGCAAGTGCAGTCTGTGTGTGGGTCCAGGTCACGCTCTGGTTCTGGATGTGGGTCTGCGGTCCAGTCCAGGACACTGAGGGGTCAGCACTCCCCAGAAAACGCAGCACGAGAGAGGAGCCGTGTACGCAACCTGCGACAGGCCTTCCACAGCCTGCAGGTACACCAGACATACGCTGACACTTGATTGAGTTAGCGCTGAACACAAGCTGTTGCCTCATTACCTCTGAAGCATTCCCTGTGCATTTCTCTTTTCTCACCGCTTTCTTCCCATTGTCTGCTCAATTCAGTTTAATGAGTGATTGAATTTGCATGCATACAAAAAATGTGCCTACTGAGTTATTGTTTCATTTATTAATTTATTTACTTACTTATTTGCTGTAGAGGAGAGGTGACAACTTATCAGTATGGCTCCCGCCTCTCTGCAGGTTTCCTGTACCTGTGTGCTGCTCCATTAACTTTGCTCTGTCGAACGCCCAAGACACATTTCTCCTAAGAGAGACAATAAAGACTAATCTAATCTATTCATGTTATATTCTGCGATAGCTCCTTCTCCGAGCTGTCAGACATCTAAACACCCTGCTGCTACCCACCACATAAGGCCCACACACTCCCCCACACACCACCACTTCTTCCTACATACTATCACATATGCACACACACACACACACACACACACACAACTCACTTGGACTACACCTCTCTGCTTGTCAATATGTCTATATTGTTTTGTTCATAGTGTGTATATTAGTGTTGTATACTCTAGTTTGTGTCTGATTTTATTTTATTATATTATTATTTTATTTTCGTGTGAGTAAGCACATCGTGAGCAATGTACAATCCTGAGTCAAATTCCTCGTATGTGTACACATACCTGGCAATAAAACTGATTCTGATTCTGATTCTGCAATTTCTCTACACCGACACTTTATACGGGACTATCATCACCGGAGTGCCCCCATTTATTTATACTATGTAAAATGACCAGTGATGTCACTAGTTAGGCACTATGTATATTGATATTATTGATCATTTGCACAGCATTATTTATTTAGATATTTTCATAATATTCTCATTAACTGTGACACTGCTCATCGTGTTGAAATGCTAAAAACGTCCCCCCAGTAGTCCCACCACGCCACAGGTCCACCGTCGTAGTTCTGTTTTGTGCACTGTATGTCTGGGTGACTATGTTGTACTGTTTCATCATGTGTATTTCTATTAGCACCTTTTTATGTTTCGTTCCCACATGCTCTGTATGTGGAAATGACAAATGAATGAAACTTGAAACATAAAAGCATATTTGTGTTGTGTGTGTTGTCCACCCTCCTCTGTCCTTAGGCTGCTCTGCCCTCAGTCCCGCCAGACACCAAACTGTCCAAGCTGGATGTTCTGGTTCTGGCTACTAACTACATAGCTTACCTAACGGAGACCCTGGACCAGGGAGGGACGCTGGCTGAACACACCCTGCCTTCCAAGCCGGGTGGATACCTGCATCCAGTTAAGGTGAGGGTAGGAACCAGCAGCTAACTGCTCATCACTGTAAGTGCATTATGACCTGTTGCATACATGTGAGAAAGTCTAAGCCTAGGGCCCTTGTCTCACTTTGGCAGACCACGTCAGAAGGATTGGTTCAACATTTACAATCACACATCATGTGTCTGTAATCATAACCATAACCTGCCCTCTGTCAGGTTATGGTTATAGAATAAGAACACAATTTAAATAGTTGCATGCAATGGTTTTAAAAACATTACTATTTATTAATAATTGGTGACAGCCGCTTTAAGAAAAACCTCATGGTTAATGTAATAATGTAAATATGCTACCAGTCTGATATATAGTCTGTTCATGAGTTGTCCTGGACTGAACACAGTGCTCTCACTGTAGGCTAACTTTCAAAGTCAGAGGACATCAAAGATCATCATGTCAATCAGAAAATATAATCGAATCACTGTTTTCTCTTTCCAAACCAGTTTAAGAGATTGAAGCTTAAAGGTCAGAGCTGCTTTAATTTAGTAGAACTAAAATATCTCCTTATCTTAAAGGGATAGTTGGGGATTTTTGAAGAGGGGTTGTATGAGGTGCCTATCAACAGTGTATTTATTACCTGCAGTAGATGTTAATCGGCATGTCCCCAGTTTATAGAAGCAGAGAGTTGCACGAGCACGGAGGCTAAGCAGTGAACTGGATAACAGGATAAGTAACTCATACAGCCCCACTCCAGAAATCTCATTAAAATAACCATAAACAACCGATACATGACCAGTGCAAAGCCACTGCCGAGAGTAACAGTGATGATGAACAGAAGTTTGGTATGTCAAAAGTAGTTTAGAAAAATATTTCCATATGTCTTAATGTAGATTGCAAATACATTTGTGCCCTCTTAGCAAGATCGACGCTAACATATCTCGTGACTGCAGAAATAATCAGAATAATTCTAGTTACATCAAATACAATTATTCACTGAAAAAGAAGTTAGCAGTGCCTATTTTCTTTAGCCCTGAGTAGTGTCTACAGGTATTCCTTTCAAGCCTCATACATATCCAACAACATTCACCAACAAGGCTGAGCCTGTATGCAGCCTGAGAGGGGAAAAAGGGACAAAAGTCAGTAAGGCGCTTGCTGCTGCTCGATAAGCTGATTGCGCTGAGCTCGCTGTAGTTGTAGGAGACTCAGATGAGTGTGTCACTCTCTTTTATCTGTTTTCATCTGGATTATGGCAGCTGGACAGTCAGAGGACAATGTTAAGAGAGACTTAAACCTGAAACAGTGAAAGAGAGGTGACATATGCTGATCGTATTAGCAGGAAGAACTAACCCAGTGGGCTGTCTCTCTCCACAGAAGTGGCCCATGCGTTCCCTGCTCTACTGTGGCAGCATGGGAGAGCTGCTATCAGGAATCCCAGCCAATCAGATGCCTCCACCGGGACAGGACGGGACACACCCACTGACCCCCACCTTGGAAGGAGACAAAGAGTCATAGTACAACATGGGACATAACTTTCACCCCATTTCCTTTCAACAATGTTAACCAGCCACGCAGCTACTATCGACAGCGAAGGACACATCAAAGCAAAGTGAATGGGATTTGTGTGGAGACAGTGATCAGTCATTAGCAAATTATTAGTTAGCAAAGTTTTACTTTAGCAAAGCAGAAGAAAATCTTAACTTAAAGCCATCCAAAAATAAAAAACAAGGTTAGCATTTTCTTACTTTGTATGGAGATAAAAAAAAAAAACTTTCTTCCAGTTCATGGTTTATCTAATAATGAAGGTCAGGGCTTAAATTAACCTGCAACTACAAGTACAGTGGCCATTTTTAGCTCTGGCTGCTGGGAAAGTCAATAAATGTTGAATGCCGAGTTGCCTAGAGTTTATTTCATTTCGTTCTTTAATTCAAAATCTGGCTACATGTCCTAATTAAACAGAAAACAGCTTTTTTTCATTTCCTGTTCTTAGTTTGTCCATCTGCAAAAGCCTGTCATCAGTGTCAAACTAAGACAAACAAACACCCACAGGTACAGATACTCACTAATGCACACAGCACAGAGAGGTTTATATTCACCCTTGTTGAAAATGATTGGAGCATTAGACAGCAGGTCGTCAGGAACGGATTTAATACGAGGAAATGAAAAAGCCTCTTCTCTTGACTAAAAACATCCCCACATGGAGGAACAGTGTGCAACATATTATCTTGATTTAAACGCTGTTTTATTTTTATTTTTTCATCTGTTGCTTTCACTGTATGGAAGAAAACCTTCTTTGTTAGGGTCTAATCATTTTTATTTAGATGTTTGTGGTATTGCATAAAGTCACAGTGTATATGTGTGTGTGTGTGTGTGTGTGCATGCGTGTGCACGTGTGTGTGTGTGTGTGTGTGTGTGTGTGTGTGTGGGAGTGAAAGGACAGACAGACATGTGAGCAGTGAGGGAGGAATTGTTGTGGGAACACAGCTGCTGTCTGATCACTTCATATCTCTGCAGTAATGACCACTTAGTTCTCATTACAACTCTGCCACAGAATGTAACCCTTTACTCTGAGTAAAACAGCGTCTACAATAACAGCTTGTGTTTGTTGCTTATTACTTCAAATTTGACAAACACATCTTAGATGCAGAAATAGTCCCAGTGGTTGCGTTAAACCTCAGTGGGCAGAGTTACTACTCCCCACCATATTTCAGGCTCTATTTCTTCATAAAAACGACTTTATCTTGACATCATTTCAATTTTATTCTAATGAGCAGACAATAAGACATCTCTGCCAGTTATGGCGGCCCACATTTTAACATCAGCAGGTAACTGTACATCTCCAAACAAATACTGCGTTCAGATAAAATTCCTGCAGTATTGCTACAGGGACTGATAGTGTGGGTGTGGTTATAACAGCAGTTCTGAATGAATGAACACATCTTTGGCGTAATTTTCAGGCATCCAGATTATTCACAAAACTCTTGTGTCTTGATGTTAAGTTGTTTGATCTCCTACTCTTGATTCAGACCTCTAGGTGTGAGAGTCTGGAGGGTGAAAATATAAAAGCCTTTGGTTTGGAGAAAGATGGCATTTAAACGGCCTCCTCTTCTCAGAGATCTAATGTGCTCGATGCCAGTGTATCTGAGAGAGGCCACTGGGTTACCCTGGTCCTTGGTCCAGATGGAGCACCTGTGCTCTGCTATCCTGTTTTTTTAGGGCTCTTGGTGTTTTTGCTACACACATTAAACCACATGTGATAAGACAGAATACATGAACCACACCAATAATTTCCTGGTGGAGGATCAAGAAAGCGTGTGTTTTCAGCAGGGAAGAGATTTCACCAGCATTTGTGTTAGGTTAGGGCCGTGGTTCTCAAACAAGGGGTCAGGACCCCTTGGTGGCAGTAGAGGGGCGTAGACCGGATCTAAAATTGCATGAATATGATTCATGTGGTGACATATAAAAGTGCTCTGATGCTAGCAAGGCTATTTTGCTAACATGAATCTTGTTTATTCCAACCGCCAGTATTGTTAATGATTGATTAAAATTAAATCCACTTTTGCTGGGGTGTGGGGGCATGAACTTCGGCTTCTGAAATGGGGTGTGACAGAAAAAGTTTGAGAACCACTGGGTTAGGGGAACGTTTGTACAATACTTTAGGTGAATCTTTGAATTCATTTGTGGATTTGAGCTCAAAATATGTGTTTTCATAATCTACCCAGAGCTGAATATTTTAAATAGTTCCTAGGACCATTATTTGATGGAGATTTTTGATAAGGCAGTGTTACAGTGAGGAGCGTGTCCCAGGCAGCTTTTACTCAACTCTTATTAAACCATCCTTTCTTGACTATATTCTAATTCATCTCATTCGTAGTAAATGGTCAATTTTAAATGTTCATGGCAGTGATTCAAACTGCAATAAACAGAGCCATCATAGATCATGATGAATAATAACTTCATGCAGCCAACACTCTTTGCCATCCCGTAACAAAAGTGAGATAAAATGTCATACTAATTTTAACCAGCATTAGAAATGCCACAGAGCCCAGATGTTGCATAGCACTGTTTTAGATCAAAGACTGATACATAATTAAAAGCCTAATGTCCAAATTAATGCCTATTTAAATAATATTCTGGTTTTTGAATAGTCGTGAAAACCATAAATTAATTATTTTCTTGTCTAATGTTTTGTCAGTGTGGCATTTTTTTTGCTGTGATATGGGATTGCTTACTTTGGCTAAATGCCTGGATTCAAGAGTTCAAACCCTTTTACATTTGCTTCATGAAATCACCCAGCATACATAAAAACCCACCAAACGGCACAGATATCTTGATATTTATAAGTAGGTAAATGGTGAAGCAAGTTCATTGTACAAATTTTAACTGACTGAAAAGAGACGTTAGAGAAGAGAAGTTTCTAATGTAAGTTTTTCACAATTTGTAGTTTCTGTATCTCAGCTCATAATTCACTAAGTATCATATTCCATTGCTGTATGATTACACTGTAATTGTGTAATGAGAGCTCAGCACTGAAATCCATCCCAATAAGTCATGTAGATATGTTTGTAGGGTGGAGAGGAGAAGCCTACAACAGATGAGAGCCCAGACTAACTGAAAACATCTCCCCCTTGAACAAGATGGGCTCAGCTCCACAAGCAACAGCCCAGCGTTCAAGGCTAGCTCTATAAATCTGTCCGGGGGGGCAGCTGCCCCCGATTTCCCGTGTGTAGTGATGACTAATTTGGAGCTGCTGGAGTCTGAATACTAAGGCAGAGGTTACAGAAGGACAGTTTGGTAAAGCAACTGCAAGAGAGGCTAATGTCAATGAGACCAGCTTTGTACCATTACAATGCGGGGTTGACCGCTTCCCTCAAAGTTGTCGGCATGTTGCCAGGTGTAGGGCTGTCGTTCTAACTACAGATTGTAGCTCTGCATTTTTTTGTATCCATAGACAGTCAGATTGAGAGAGCCACAAATCAGTGCGAAGGAACTAAGGCCTATGGAGGAGGAAGACGCAGAGAGTCAAGCACTGCCAGCCCGTGAGGATAGCGGTGCACAGCTGCCCCGTGCCTGAGACAACTGGTTGTTACTCCAGTGGAAACAGAAGTGGAGCAGCTGGGTGGTACACCAAGGCTTTGGGCGACATATGGACTGGGGAGTGCTTGAGACATATTTCAGGATCCCTTCAGGAAAACCAAAAGGCCTTTCTCCCTGTTTTCTCAGATCATGGAGCACCAATTTCTAAAATATTTGCGTCATTGAGGACATCCAGCTCTATTTACCACTTACACCTCTGCAATTTCAACTTCTTTCAGCACTTTTACTTCATCTGATACTTCCTTAACTTCACACAGTGTACACACTTAAATTGACACAGAAACCTCATTCAGTGCTTTCACTTACACAAACTATTTTCAGTACTTCCACATTTACTGCCATTTGAAATTCATTCAGTAACTGTATTTTGACTTCCACTTTAACTTCTTCAGTATTTTTACTATTTAACTACCTCAGAGAAGTCTGCCTTTTCTAGTTTTCCACATTTAAGAGTAGACATAGGACTTTCCTCTTTAATTAAGCTTATAGTTAGAGCTGGCTCAGGGGCTGGCTCTGAACCATCCCTTAGTTATGCTGCTATAGGCCTAGACTGCCGGGGGACTTCCCATGATACACTGAGCTCCTCTCTCCTCCTCTCCTTCACCATGTGTATGCTTTCGTTACTAACTTGACAACTTCTCTCTCCTCTCTCCTTCTGTCGCTCTCTGCAGGTGTTTCTGCCTCCAGAGCTGTGGGATCTGGATCTGTGGTTGCAAGCTGCTGCCCCAGTGTTCCTGCTCGACCACCGCTGCAAGTTATTATTATGGGGTTTAAAGGGAGTTTTCCTTGCTGCTGTGGCCAAGTGCGTGCTCATGGTAAGACTTGTTGGGTCTTTGTTAATAATATTACAAAGCGTACAGTCTAGACTTGCTCTATATGAAATGTATAATGAGATAACCTTTGTCTGCAGGAAGAAAATGACTGTGGTTAAGCAGAAGAGTCCATTTTATGAGTGCTTCACTGCTTAGTGTAGCTACAGTAACACATACAGTACATAACAGACACAGGTGCACTCAACGGGGCATCTCTATCTACAGGCCCTGTGGATGTCTCCAAAGTGAGTATGTGTGTATTTTTGCCCATGCTTCCATGTAAAGACAGCTATTTATGCCACTGGAAGGGTTTCAAGAAAGCGTGTATCCAAACTGTCTGCCCCCTCATCCCCTCATGTTGGGAGATAATCAACATATTTTCACTATCTCCTGCTCATTATGGCCGGTACACACTGATTACAGGCTGGATTTATGGAGCTCTGAGGCCACACTCCCCCCCCGCTTTGGCCGGGCCTCTGCTGGAACTGGGTAGACGTCGAGGGAATGGATCACCGGAGAAAAGGATGAAGAGGAAGAGAGGAGGGTGGAGGAGAGGAAAAGAGAACTGGACAGTGGAGAAAATAAATATAGAAAGAATGAAAGGAGAAGACAGGGGAACGATGGAGGGGGAGATGAAGGTGAAAGGGGCGGCAAGGAAAAAAACTGAGGAAATGGATGGAGACAAATTATGAATTTGTTTATGTCAACCGACTGTCCTGCTGAACAAAGCAAATGTTATTCATAAATCATATATATGATCAGTCTGAGATAAAATTGTACTTAACTGTAAGATTTCTCTAAAGTGATGTTACCCTTGAAAGATTAAGCTTGGCTACACAATCTAATCTTGAACCAGGACTTCTTTTACTCACTTTTTCTTTCTTTTATTGAGTTTACATTGATGGCAAAAGGTCTATTATTTTACTATTTCACACTGGAAGAAACGCTCAGTGTGGCATTTTAGTAAGTAGCAAGAGCAAACATGTCAACTCCATGAATGTGTACACTCCCTTTGCTGAGGAAGACTGTATGATGTGGTTGAAAGCACTGGAAAAAAGTAGTTGATGGAGCTTGAGTTAGGATTTCCTTTTTCAATATGTAGAATAAAAAATGCAGTTTGTCTCTATGAAGCCCTGCAGAACACATTTCAACTTGATTGTAACACACTCCGAATGGCTTATGAGACTTACTAAAAGTCCTCTATGTGTGACCTAAACAACGTTCATGTTACACCTTCACTGTGCAATGACATCACTGTCCATGACCATATTCTCAAGCTATTTTAGTTACAGAAACCACCCTGATGTTCATAATGGCTTATTATTTTTCATGCAAAACTCAAGCTCTTGTCATGTATTGTAAACATCAAACGTTAGCAGTGCATTATGAATGCATAAACACTACTTATTTGTAACCTTTACAAGCTATCTAGATAGCTTTTCTAATGCTACCTCTTTCCAAACACACATTGAAAGTTAATGTTTCTTCTAATGGTTTTCAACCATTAATCAGCTGAACAACCGACTGGTCATTGCAGAAACACTGGAATTAACAATAATTTCTGGCAAGTGCACACAAAGGAACACTCCAAAATAATTTCAATTCAATGCAAATAAGCAAGATAGAGGAGAGACAGAATTGAAGTGTTTGCTATATGACATTCTCATGAAACCACTGGATAGCCAGAGCATCAGCCAAAGGTCATAATGGGGCAGAGTCCAGAGAGAGTGTATTCTATATAGGGAACCAACAGGAATACAGTCAGTCTGACCCAACATGTGGGGAAAAGGGAGAAGAGCCACAATAAGACTCCCCCGTGGGATCAGACAGCCACTGACTGAGGAGGAAGATCCCGGTTTCTCAAACTGAGGACCTGCATTTCCAGATATCCCAACTTGTGAAGCACAAGAAAACACAGTATTTCATTTGAAACAACAACATGTTGATAGCAAATTAATTCTGAAATACTGGCATAAATAATAGTGAACAAAATGAGACAATCAGCCCTGTTCCACGGGTTCAACATGCTGGCGCTCACTTTTAATTCTTAATTCAACACGTCGGTTTCACCTTGCAAATGCTCCTTAAAAGCTTTTTAATATACATGTACCTAGCTTGACCTTACTATTTATTATTATTATATTATATATATTATTATATACATCCAGAAATGTATACATTAGTATACAAGTTGATATGCTCTACATATAAGATGAATCCAATAACTGGCGTTATAACATCCTTTCTTTTTAAGTATTACTGCTGTTATGATTGTCTGACATGGGAAGGAATTACATTAACACTTTTACAGCAATTTATAGCAGAGTACTCTTGGGAGCAGTAACATATACTCATAAACCTCCTTCAGGATATTATGGCATGTATATAATGCTGTATAATGGATGAATATTTTTCTTCAGAGTAGTATTACTAAATTCTGGAAATTGACCACACTGTTCAGAGCTAAAGAAAACAAACCACATAAGAAACTACTAATCACATACTGTATTTCTATTTTAAAAAAGCAACGATAGTGACAATGTGCATCACAATAGACCCTAGTACTACCTTACTAGGAGGGGATAGGAACATCTTTCCCAATAGGTGGCACTAAAGCACATTACAATAAAGTCAATGCACAAGAACTGGACACTTAAATTCTTATTATTTTAATATCATCTTAATTTAATACACCACACTTATGTCTAATCTAATAGTCATACATCCAAACAACATGTCAATGAATTACAGTGCACTCAATTTAGCTTTCCACTAGAGTAAAGTTTACTGTTTCTACCTCCCTCCATCAACAGGACCGTTTCTCCTCATCACATCATCTCACACAAGATTCATTTATTCCTTCAGAAATGTGGGTTTGGTCCCCTTCTGGAGAGATGTTTCTGGTCTGATCTCATATTCATGGTAATACACTGGAAACTACAGCAGGATACAACCCTCCCCCTCCCCAAAAAAACCATCACAAACTGAAGGCACAGCCAAAGCAGAGGAGTCCTCTCGACTCCAGTGCTTATGGGGTTGTTGTTTTTTTGGAATGCATAACAGGAAGAATTCTTGTGGATGGGAGAACAAATATCATAAATATTGTTCACAACAATATTTATTGTTGCTGGAGCGCCATGCTTTCCTTTCACAACCTGTATCTTCTCCACTCATGAACACTGTATCTAAACTGATTTACACCAACTGATGGCTTCAGTCAGACTCCTTCAATAGCAGGACCACAGAGTACTGACATTGTGCTTTATTAGGTGTGTTAGTGTTCAGTAGTATCACAGTGCCCACCCTGTTTGGACATCTTTACCAGCAATAATTTCATAATATGTACTTAAGCACTTGAATTATGTTCCCTCACATTAGAAAAGGGTTTATAGGGTTTATCTGTCTATCACTGAGGTAACTTTACAGGCACACGCTTCAAGTCATTTCAGGTAAGGAGAAGGATTCAACACTATGCAATCATAAATAGAGTACACATTACCACATGTGCTTTAAAGTAGTTTAAGAACTCTAGAAACGTTGACAATGTTTTGAAAATCTGACTGTAGAGGCTACCATATGGAATGTAACACAAAATTATCAGCTTTGTTTGACCAACATTACCTGTGTGAAATAAGGCAAAGTATGCTAGTGCTCTAAAATCACATGCTGTCACAAGAGTGGACTGCTACGTTCCCAATTCTGCCTGACATTCCCAAAATAAAAAAAACATTTCTATGGTTCTTGCATATAGAATTCCACATTTCA
Source organism: Micropterus dolomieu (assembly GCF_021292245.1). Lineage (NCBI taxonomy): Eukaryota > Metazoa > Chordata > Actinopteri > Centrarchiformes > Centrarchidae > Micropterus > Micropterus dolomieu. The sequence goes on from NC_060159.1 coordinate 3,982,581, forward strand.
GCTCATGAAATGTGTGCAGGCTTTACGTGAAATTACAAAAATATGAGCTCAAACATATCTTCTGCTGGTAAAAAAAGAAATTCATATTCTATATGCTTTGGATAAATCGAGGTATTTCTGAGTATCAGGATGATGGTACAAACATGTTGGTTCCTGTAACGGACTGGTGCTTACAAGGGCTCAACATTCCATCAAACAGGGGATCTACTGGTCTCGAGAGTCCATAATCCTTTTCAAAGAAATGAGACGCTAAGCTGCTTCTTTTCTGATGCTAAACTGTGTCACCTTGATTCTCTGGCATGTACTTCAAATACAACTGCAACTCCAGCAAACTCATTTGAACAGGAAAATGTAAGGCAACTGATCCGTAGAGAGCATGTGACAACACATGCTGATAGAGTAAGGTTACTGACTATTTATGAGACGCAGGTTCATGTGGACTCTCCGCCAGATTGGTTTGGCTGTTAAACATCATCACATGACAAAACATGGCCATGCAGTCTATTATCAAGAACACAGACAGTACGGACTCAAAACATTGTGCACACACACAACCTCGCTCCTGACACAATGACGATGGATGACTTAAAATGCTAAAATGGCGATGCTCAAGAATTCTGTGATTCCAAAAATCATGACATTTATGATAATACTAAATGCAAATCAATCACATACTGGCACTGACAACTACCTGAATTTAAATAATGATATAATGATAACTCCGCTGACTCATTTCATTTTAATCCTTCCACCAGGTCTTTAAGATTGACTATATTCATTCAAAACTCACATGACTCGTGTGCGTTGGAGGAGTTATTGGTTCCTGTAATCGTTTGGTGTTTGCATACTGGTCAAGAAGTAACCAACAACACAACGGCATGCAAGGATTCTTTAAAACTTAAGGATTCTATAAAAGTCCAGTGAGTAGGAGTTTGTGGCATCTAGCAGTGAGGACGCAGATTGCGACCAACTGATAACTCTTCCCCTCATCCTCCCCTTCCAAGCAAGTAGAACCTACTATGCTACCTACAAAGGGCTCATTCAGGTGATTATACACGAATGGAAAATATACACATAACTTATTATATTTCATTTCTTTCCAAGGCGACTATTAGTATTAAACGAAGGCCATGTGAAGACACTGCACTGTCACAGCCTTCAGCTAAATCTCAGTCTTTTCTTTTTAATATTATATTCTCTCATACATATTTTGGGATTTTATGTTCAATCTTCTCTACAAAAATTACACATTTTACAACTACCTGATTCTTTTGTTAAACTGAATGAGTCCAGTCACAGTGGAACAGCTCATTGCAAGAGAGCTACCCACACATCAGAGTTGCTAATGGACATCAATAGATTAATTTAGTCTTTGATTGCTCACAGTTTGGCTTTCAGCGCACAGTTCCAGCCTGGCAGTTTTTTTTTGTTTTTTTCTGACAAGAAAAGTGTGAGCAGGTACCAATAAAACACTCTCTCCCCACACAGACACTGAAGTCCATAAGCCTTTTCTATAAATCAGATTCAACTGATGACATGTAAAACACCAAACACCCAAACTTGGTACTGTAGACTTAATGGACATTCTCTTAGTGATGGACTGGATATCACAGTAGCTGGGATTGTGCGTGTTGTAAGTTAGAGAAAACAGGATCACAAGGCAGTCTCCTGAACAGTGGGAGCCGTCAGTTGGCATGAGGGCAGAGCAATCCTAGCTTCCAAGTCTTCCTCCTCTGTTTGTGCTCTGTCGCTCTCAGTCTCTTTGTCTTCCGTGACCATGTCCTCTTTGCAGTAAGCTGCTCCGTTGCTGTCTTTCTTGGCCATCTGATAAGGCTGTGTGTTGATTTCTTTGGGCTGATCAACAAGGACAGAAGACTTTTTAAGACTCAGGTTATGGTACACAAGAGAGGAAAGCACAAAAAGGAGTACAGAGTGTATATACAGTGTTACCTCCTGAGCCAGAGGAGTGACACAGCAGAGCTTCTCTCTGTAGCGCTCAGGCAGAAAGAAGAGCAGTGTGCCCAGGACTGGAAACACTGTGCCGGGGGTCAGATCCTTCTCCTTCATAGGTCCTAACATGTTGACAGAGACATGAACAGGACAGCACTTTCATCTTGTTTGCCTTTAAGAGTTACAGGGCAATAAGAACACGACAAAATTAAACAACCAGAATAAACCCGGGCCATTTAAACCATCAAACTGCATGATGATGCTTTAAATGGCCCGGGTATGACTACATATTAATGGATACATAATGACTATTCATTTTGACATTTGGTTGACGTGCCATGTTCATTCAAATCTTTATCCTGGGCGGATAATTTGGGAGAAAACTTCCAGAAAACAAACAGACACGGTTAATGCCTCCGACTCAGATTAAAGCTACAATTGAACGGACATCTTTTGTTGTCCATTATAGCAGCTAGGTAGCCAGTGACACGTGAAGCGAGACAGCGGCTGTCATGACAGTTTGGGACTGCATGTTGCGTGTGAAACTGAAAGTAACTGAAACACTTGTGATGAGGCAGAAGTCTCACCACAAATCTGCACATATTAACTTCAGCGGCTTTGATAAAGTGCAGCTCACGGTCTCAAACAGAGCAGACTGTGCTTCAGTTCATAGATGTTATGTTGCAAAACTCTACAAGCTGTGTTACCACTCATCACAGCTGTCTGGACTCAGCGCGAGCGGTGCGGTTGACTACTATCAGGGCGTACGCCGGTGTCTCTGTAATGAGGCCCCTGGAGCTGGACAAACTACAGCCTAGCTACTGAATGTCCCCCTGTTGTGTAATTTCATACAAATGTTGATAATCTGACGTTTAGCATTTCAGTGTCAAGAATTAGTTCACATTTGAATGTATTTTTGGCACACTATAGCAAGGTAACCAAATCTTAGCCTGGGAAGCTAGCAGCTAGTCTGCTAGTCTGCCTGCCAAGATCTTGCCAATATTCAAGCATGAATGTATTAAACAACTGATGAGGTATTCAAACAGGGAGGCACATTAATTTTAGTGGGCAATAAGGTCATTGTCACGTGACATGGGATGGTTTTGAAGCTGGTGCGACAAGTCTGATTGTGTGTACCTGTTAGCAGGCTGACAAGAAGTCCCACCACCACCACAGTGGTCGAGTTGTGAGCACTGTACCACATGTAGGACAACATATAGAGCGCCTCTACACCCGTTGGCCTGAAGGAAAGAGGGAAGATAAAGTAAATATAATCTCTCTCTCTCTCTCTATTTCTTCGTAGTCTTCATATATATTATTATTTGACTTAACAGCTTCATTCTCTATCTGCAGTGTTCAGTGAAAGTAATTGAGCAGACATATCTATAGGGTTAGCTGTAGAGATTCATGCGTCACCTTGGCTTGGCTGAGGTGGCGCTGACCAGTGCAGTCATGGTCATGTTGTCAAACAGGGGAAGAGCAGTGGCGTTGAGTGGTGGCACTGGGGTGGGAGCAGACATCCGCATCACAAAGCTGCCAAGGCCGATCCAGAAGGCCATGGCAAGGCCTGCTACTAACCCAACCACTGCACCCTGAGGTGGTAACAAGACAGGAGAACACATGGGTTTGTACAAACCTCAACTCACACCAAACGTGTACTCATGTATGTAACAGTGTGTCACTGCAGTGTAATGTGAAATGTTTGGGGTGATAATTCACAGGAGACAGTGTCATTACCATGCCCATCTCCTTTATTACTTCAAATCAGTATGACAAAATAATATCCCAAATAAAGTACTCACTGTTGAGTTTGCCCAGGGGAAGAACATTCCCAGACAGAACAGGCCCAGCAGGGGACCACCCACCATCCCGAAGATGCTGAAGGCTGCCTGAGGGCACAGAGAGTGACTGCCAATAATGTGTGTGCTAGTTAACTGCACTCAACAGCTGCATAATAACAAAATGACATGAACTTTTCTTCATGTGTAACCCAGACCATGTGAAAAGTTTGATACCTGCAGCACAGACCCCATTAGAGAGGCGAAGTAGGCCATAGCCAGACAAACCAGGCCATAGGCCAGAGCTGTGGACCAAGCAGATGACAAAGAAATATTTAGTGGTCACACCTGCTCCATTTGCCAACTTACTGTTAACAGCAAGTAGGGCTGCTCAAGTGATCGAAATACTATTGAAATTGCAGTGTGGCCAAGTGCAACACCCAAAATCGCAGGAGTTGCTGCTACAAAGCAGCATTATCATGAAGTACTGTAGCACTGCAGAGGTCTATCTACAATATGTGCTCAGAATGAAAATGACATTATAGCACTTTTCTTACCGAGTCCCTTAGACAGCATCGTGGCTTTAGCTTCGGTCATGTTTGGAAAATGAGGTTTGATCAGGTCCTCCATGGTTACTGTTGCTAGGGAGTTAAAGGCTGATGAGATGGTGCTGGGGGAAGACAAGAAAACAGGGTTAAATGAATAACTTGGATGTAATATTTGTCACCTCTTTCTGCATGTCCAAGAGTAGAGATACAAAAGTGACTTTGAACGTGGCATGGTTGTTGGTGCCAGACGTGCTGGTCTGAGTATTTCAGAAATTGCTGATCTGCTGGGATTTTCACCACAACCATCTCTAGGGTTTACACCTGAGAATGGTCCGAAAAAGAGAAAATATCCAGTTAGTAGCAGTTGTGTGGACGAAAATGCCAAAATGTTGATGTCAGAGGTCAGAGGAGAATGGGCAGACTGGTTGGAGATGACAGGAAGGCAACAGTAACTCAAATAACCACTTGTTACAACCAAGGTGTGCAGAATACCATCTCTGAACAGACAACACGTCCAACCTTGAAGCAGAGGGGCTACAGCAGCAGAAGACCACACCGCGTGCCCCTGCTGACAGCTAAGAACAGGAAACTAGGACTACAATTCACACAGGCTCACTAAAATTGCACAATAGAAGGAAATCATTGCCTGGTCTGATGAGTCTCGATTTCAGCTGCAACATTGAGATGGTAGAGTCAGAATTTGGAGTAAACAACATGAAAGCGTGGATTGGCACACTTTGGGCCCCTTAGTACCAATTGAGCATTGTTTAAAACACGACAGCCTGAAAACTTTTAGAACCCTTTTCTCAGTTTCACTGCTCCTGTAGTTACTGGGCTGTGCCCACGTAGGACATAGGGAAGAACTCTTTGATACTTTGATACTCAGCACATAAAATAATCTAATGTGTCAACCAGGCATGTTATTGCCAGCATGGAATATTTTAGAATTGACTAGGATGAAGCCAAGGATTATAAAATCACTCAGAGCAAAGAACCAAACGACATTCATAATAACTGTAGGACAAGCAGTGAATCAGCTTCATGGTTATATGACCCTGGGGTGTAATCAGCTACCTGCAAGGCAGTAAGCAAGCCTTCAACAGTGGATGATCCTTTACTTTTAAGTCTCATTTCTTTCATTTACCTGAGAGCTCCACTGAAGAGACATGCCACAAAGAGTCCCGGGAGGCCGGGCAGATCCCTGAACACATCCATCACAAAGTACAGAACCATCTGCAAAAAAAACAAACATTAGCACCTCCAGGGGCAAGAATAACAACGACACTCTACATTCACTACAAATGGAGTGAAGGCAAATGAGTGTTCACCTGGTCATTAGTTTTGACGAAGCCCTTGTCCAGAGGGCTATTCTCTCCATAGCGAGCAAACATGACCAGACCCATCAGACAGCCTAAACACAAGACAATCTGCTGGCACGGGAAAACTACGTAGCAGGACCTGGAAGGACATCAGAGGTGAGGACAGACATGGTTATAAACCATCCAGGGCCACAAAAAAAAATACTGTCAACAATGGAGAGCAGATGACCAACATTACATCACTATATTCATTACATCTACATTTGTTCATACAGATGCAGCAGCGCCTTCACACTTCATGGGAAATACGAACATTTCAAATATCACTGTGCTGCTGGTCACAAAAGCAAAGTTTGTGGGGAATAATAGACATTTTCTACACTTTTGAGGTACAAGCAATTAGGAAATAACACTTACACTGCAAGCACAATTATTAGACACATTGTATTCTTCAGGATTCATTTTATTGTTGAACAAACACAATGCTAATCAATGAAATCTAATTTATCCTCAAACCTGAATGTTTATCTTATAAAAGCGTGCAGAATTATTAGGCAACTAAATTACAAAAATAAGTGTAACAACACAAAATGACAATTAAATAAACTTTTTTTGTCCTTCAAAAATATTTATTAACCAATATAGCCACCCTTGTCCTTCTGGAATCTCCAGGTAGGTTGCAGTTCTGGAATACGGTGGCACTGGAGGATTATGGGTTCCTGGTAGCTTCAAGTTTAATTCTACTAGAGTCTTTTGCAGTTAATTTGCGCCTTTTCTTCTTTTCTTTTTGTTACACGGTCTTCTCCAAAGTCAGAGTGCAGTACATCTGCATTTTAAGTTAGGTCAAATAATCTGGCCAAAAATACATTAGAAAATTACAAACCTTTCTGTTTAACAGTTTATCGTCCAGTGTGAAAAGTTTTGACACCCTTTTCTCAGCTCGGCGCATGTAGATGTTAATATAATACCAATTAACAGCCTGTTTTTTAGATTACAAATGCAGCTTGACTTGGGTTTTACAGTAAGTGTCAGGGTTTTTTCCTGGCTCAGAATGGGCGTTTGGGGGTGACTGCGCAACAGTAAGCATAATGGGTACGCGTTCAGTAAAGGTAATGACTTATATTTACAGGTTACACTTTATGTGGATGATCTGCCTACAGATAGTTTATTAGTAGAGATTTAGCTGTTTCACTAATAAAACCATTCTCTGATATTAGCCTACACCGCTGTGGTTAAGGTTTGATTAGTGCTAATGTTTGAGTATTCATTTTAATTTCAGATAGTAGTACAGGCTACTATAACTTACCATTAGTAGCCTAATATTAATTCCAGTTGGACAAAACAGCAGTTTCTGTGGGTTGTTTTCAGACACTAAATTATTGTGCAAGAAAAATGCTCTACATGGTCAGCCTCATTTGTTTATGCAAATGAACTTGTCAAAAATAAAAACTGTGCATACAGAACGACAAGTTAAACATGTCTAAATTTTGCTGTAGTGCCTCAACCTTTTTTAATGTCCCACCTCCTCCAGGCTGTGATTGGTTGGTTAACGAAAAGTGACTTTGACGAGCCACTATACACAGGGCTGCATGAAAGGCTCCTGATCTCCCTGCGGAGATCAGCAGGCAGGCGAGAACGGGACCAGGTGAGCGTCACGTAGTGCCCAGAAAACCTGATTTAGAGAGGGCAGAGGAGAGAACCGGTGCCGGTACGCCAAAGAGTAAAATGTAAAAGTGATAGTACCGGTGAACAATGACACACTTGAAGCACAAACGGCTTTTATCTTGTGTGATATACCAGGAAGTCATTAGCGCGAACTTCGTAGCGGAGCATTCAGGTGCAGTCAAACCAACGCAGCAGCTGGTTTATTAATCCAGCGCCAGCTGCATGTGTAAAATACAGCCGCTGTGGATGAGAGTAGAGGTGACTGCTTGTTTGCAGTTGTTTGATAAATGGCTATTAAAACACATTCCAACTCTTTCCTTTAGCGCTCGCTAAAACCTCTTTGGGGGGCGTCAAAAATGTCTCTATGTAGGAAAAACCGTGAGTGTTTTTCACTTAATATGGGTTAATACTCTGTTTTTTTAAAATAACACGATGCACAGACTGTATGTGTGGTTTTGATCACAAAGGTTGGCCAAGCGTGTTGTGAGACATTGATGGTACTCACATGATGGCCTCTTTCTCTGTGCGAGAACTGAGGTATCTCTGGACCTGGGCCTGGTTGACCCCATACAGAGCCAACATCAGGAAGACTCCTCCCACACCCAGCGTCCAGAAGGTGTGTCTCTCCAGAGGATCGGGGTTCAGGCTACACAGAGAGTAAATACAATATGAACGTATGAATACTGACTCCAAAAGGCAAAGTGTTTCTTAGCAAGATTCTCTGCCCTTGCTTTATGCACTACATCATGTTATGGTTATTACGAATACTTTGTTCTACTGCACTTCAAACATGCTGACTACTCACTCTAGTCCGGCTATGCGGCTGCCATTGACTGCTTTCCTCCACACCTCTGCTATGCCCCCTGCCTGACTGGTCCCCACCACAATCACTGCCAGCTGGCCTGCAAACATCACCACTGTCTGGAACACATCGGTCCACATGACCGCCTTCAGACCCCCCTGAGAAACAGGAGTAGAAGATTAACTTTTAATTCCATAATGATCAGCACTGAAGACACTGATTAAAAGCTTTTCCAATCAAGTGCTGGTGGACAGAAGGAAAGAGGGGTGTTATGCTGGATTGTATTCACCAGCTGTTGCCTACTAAAGAAACTTCCAATAAATTACAATAGAGTTTAATTTTAATTTGTCGCCAAATACAAATATATTAGTTTTTTAAAAAAAAGATTAATCTTCATTTAGATATTGTTTAGCTTTTGTTGTAGCAGTCACAAAATATTTTGTCACTGATGATATGAACACTGGGTTGATGAAAGATTTAGGGACTCACCAGAGCAGTATATATCGTGCACACCAATCCCATGGCCAACACGGCTCCCCATAGGTGAAAACCTGTCACTGCAAGCGAACACTAAGTATTAGAAAACACTTCACAGGCGACTCAATTTCTGGCGCTCATTCTATAACTACAACATGCTCTGTATCCAGTACCATCGGTTACTTTATGCTCCAGTTGGTGTAAAATGTGGTGCGATGGGACCTGTGGTAAAATACCCTACTCTTACCTGCATTGAGTGCCAAAGCTGGAGCATACAGCACCACCCCCATATAAATGACCTGCAGAAGAGAAAAACACATAGCAGAATAGGAAGACTCTCAAAAACAGAGCAGAGTTCAGGGGTCATGTTTTACATGTAGCTGACAGGTGTCAGGGAAAGTCCTGCTTAACTGTCTGTGACTTTTGAGGGTTCAGCATTTTTACATTTTTATTTGGAGAAAGACTGAGGCCATGGGACAGTTTAATACTACAACTGTTTGTACGCGTTTAAATGTACACACAGTTGTACACTGTCATTCTTTTTGCTGACGAAAAAGTCAAAGTAGCCTTTGAGCAACCCACCATCAGTACCTGTTCATACACGTTTTTGAATTCATTTTTAATTAATTTATCTGAATTTGCTTTGAGAATAGAATGTTATCAATTCATGACATTACTGAACCCTTGTTTCTATTGGAGATAAAATATCGATGCCGTTAACCTCAAAAGGAAACCATAACAGAAGTTTCACAAGGTTCAACGTGACATTTCCAGGACCTAAGTTTCAGTCAGGCTGTAATATAATTGGCCAGTGAACGCATTCTTAGGTCTGTTATTTCTAAATTATCAACTACTGTTTCACATCTAATCACAGTGCTCTAAAGACAAAAACATTTTCTTGATTTCTAATCAAATAACTGGAGATGCATTGAGCCAAAACAAGTTACGAGGATAAAACCAAACTGAGAGGTCGAGATTATTTCCTTTTTATTGGCAAGCATAAAATTGTCGTTTAGACAGTGATAGCCTTTCTTACTTAATGTTTTACTATCTCAGCAGGTGCAGTTGCAATAAAGTAATTTGACATAATTTTCTGTGTCAAATGATTAACGTCTTTACTTTGAAGCCATTTAGGTGAGATTTTAAGTCCAGGGTCGTGGTCATATTATCAAAATGAGTGCCAATTAGATCCCTGATTCCTGCTAGTGTTGACATAACAAAGGCCAGAATCTAATGTAGAAAGAAAGTATGACGCAGACAAAGATACCATCTGAAAGATGAAGGTCACAGTCCCACATATGCGAACCGTCTTGTTAAAGCGCAGCTCCAGGTACTGTCAGGGGGAGAGAATGTAAAAAAAAATAAAATAAAAAGAACAAACAAAATCATATGGCTGATTAAAATATCATCTCAGAGTCATTCTGTGAAATATGGTATGTTTATGTTCGGGATCAGAAGTGTCAGTTTTCAGTATTCAGTTAGAACTCATTCTCAGTTCACAGGACATTACTGCAGTACTGTTCTCTGGCAAATGACTGATCGGTGTTATTGAGGTTCAGGAGAGAAACGCTCATCAGTCTGGCTGTAGATGAAGACCCTTTAAAAGGTGTTCCGACAGACAAGAAGATTTGTTTCTGTTAAATGTTAACACAGCAAGAATAAGACGTTCAGAGGACAGATAAGAATGTTCAGCTCTGAGATCATACTTGAGAAAGACAAGTGTTGATAGAGTATAAAAGAAAAACAGGGAGGAGAGAGGACATTACAATTAAGAAATGTTAAAGTAAATACACCAACAGGTCAGAAATCCACCATAGTGGTGGTCATTGTAAACCATGTGTGCATGTTGTGTGTCAATTCTCTACTTGTGTGTACCTCATAGGCGCTAGACAGCCGCAGTCTGTAGAAGATAGGTATGAAAACATGAGCTGGGATGAGCAGGCCCAAGAAGTAGGAGCAGCCCAGGAACCAGTACTGAGTCCCAAAGGTGTACACCTCAGATGGAGCACCCAGGATGGCCACAGCCGACTGGAAAGTGGCCAGCAGGGACAGAGACACAGGCAGGCAGCTCATGGAGCGGTCAGCCATGAGGAACTCCTAAAACAAAATGTCCGTGTCATGCATTTTCTAAAAACACTAAACTCAAATCTTGTGACTCGTGAACGTTTGAATTGATCCTGTAGTCTTAAATGGTGGAGGATGAAAAGTAAGGGAAGTATTGTAAGGAGATAAATGACTAAAAACAATCTTTATTGTTCAATACCAAAGGCTACCTGTGTTGTGCGCTGGTGCCCACCAGAGAAGGCATAGAAGAGGCCGATGCCAGTTGAGGCCACCAGCAATAAGGCAAAGATGGCGTAGTCCACAGCGGTGAAGTGCATTAGGACTACTTCTCCCATGATGAGTGTGGGTGTGTGGGATGGGGGAGTGAAGGCCGTTGGGGCCGATTACAACGGCACAGAAAGCGCTTCACCCATAGGGAGACTGGGGCAAGAAAAACAAGAGAAGGAGAAATAAAGGGATTTCTTTATTCGTTGGTTTAATAACAAACAGGAAGTTTAAGAGCAGCAGAGGGGCATTCTGTCAGAAACCAAGCACTTGTCAACCAAGCACTTGACCAATGTCAATCTGAACACATTTCTTCCTACATGAGTGTGAAAACGAGGTTTCGTTAACAAGAATGACAAACTATTGAGGAGATAGGGGCCCTCAAAGTTGCTCTCTCTTGGACTCCACCTAAAGGCACAGATCTCTTCTTCAAAACACAACAGTACCACTTTCAAACTTTTGACACAAAATAAATGAGCTTATTTCTCTTAAACCTCAACTTACAAATGTGTTAACTCTATTTTCATTCGGGTATTAAGAGTTTTCTTTACATCTCCTGAAGTTTTCATGCTGTCTTCTGAGTATACAGTGGGCGGGACAGTCTAACACATGAATCCTTAATGTGATGACTTTCTGTCACCTCAAATGTTACGTCAGTTTTCCCATTTGTATATCATCACATGGTAAAAGGAATCCATCCCCTGTCACCGTTCAGTCACGTAATGTAAACGCCACAACGACTTCAAGACTCCATGCCAGTGTGTTAGTTTACGCTGCTGAAACCGCAATAAAAACAAACAATTGAAATTAGGAGGTAAAATAAAATAAGTTATAAAAACGATAGGCTGCCTAATAAAAGTGTCTTGTAAAAGTGTGGGAGGAGATTACTTAATTGCTTCAAAACAGGAGGAGATCTACATAAATAATATTTTACTGGCCGAATATTCAGTCTCAAACAGAGCCGAACCAGGTCATGTGGCATGCTTCAGCAAGAACAAATATTGCTGGGAAACTCCAGAAAATTGCAGATGAACATTTAATCTCTAGGAATTCACATCACTGCATGAGGACGCTGTGAATTATAAATAACAAGATCAGATGTAACATTTGATTTGATCTTAAACAGCTTACTGTTTGTTAGCTGTGTAAATTAACACATTCGCTTTTATATTGCGTTTGATTTAATATTGAATAAAATATGCTTTAACATGATAGTTGTCATATAATTATTAGAACTCTTAAAATACGCCGCTTGTAAAAAGTGTTTGCTTTAAGCCAGTTTAAGGCACAGTACTCATGCAGGTGATCAGGATGGTACCACCTCCAGCTCATTTTGAGCCAAGAAAAACCCCGCACCACGCCAAAGAATATGAATGAGAGAAGACTGCTGCATGAAAGGCTAAAAGAATGTGAGGAAATACATGAGTGACTTTGCTCCTCTACTAGGATATCTTATCTGAAATTTGACCATAAAATGTTTTTTATTATTTTCAAGTACACATACTATACAGTGCTAATTCGAGTGCTAGGATAAAATGTGTATCAGGGCAGAACGACACCATAGTCCCAAATCAAAAAGTGCCACAAATCTTCAGTAAAAACAACTAAATCAACTTTAATTCATTACTGTGCTTGTTTAAAAATATCACATTTTTTGTTTAAAATATACTTTAATGTACCATTTCTGAAATTAAATAACACCACAGCAGGAGATCAGAGGCTTAACAGCAGGTTTTGTTACTGTACTGAAGAGCTCAAACAGGACAAACAAGAAAGCATATTAATTCACTTCCTTCACCGTTACACACATTTGCACCCAGTCTTTGGCATATTCAAGAAAAACACACACTTTACCATCCCTATCTGCTTTCCCCGTCACAGTTAGGACTGCATTTAGTTTGTGTCTAAATTACAGCTGGAAAAAAACCCCTCATAACTCCTGAACAACATGTCAGAGAAAGATCCCAACAACAAACAAAATGTAGTCTTTATGACAGCCAACGCTACAAAGAAAAACAACAAAGAACTTACTTACTGTGTCTACTGAGATCAAGCTGCTGCTGGCTGGCTGACACACACTGGCCAGTCAGACCTCAGGCTCACTGGAGGGGAGTATCTTTGTCACCACCTCCAATCACGGTCACTGTGGAGGCAGGAGGAGAAGTTTAGCAAAATAGTTCCACACACATAAGAAATGCGAGAGAAAAATGACCTTGCACAATATTGTTACAAATTATTCAATACCTGTGCAATGCTTTCCAAAAACAGACGATTCTATTCTGTTGGGTGCAGATTATTTTAACCAAAACAAAACACAATCCCTTGTTGTATTTTTACAAGAGAACTTTCACACTGGGGGACATATTTTTTATGTAAACACTGAAGACAAGTTTTAGCTCCTCGCTGTGCTCATCTGAAAATAACGCTTGTGTTCCCCTACACATAACACCATGTTCTCTTTCACAGTGCGTTGTGCTGCAGTCTCTTACAGTTTTTGTGATGAGGAAGAGCAAAAGGGCAGCTGACTGCAGAGAGATGAGGTAAGAGAGAAATGAGGTTAAAAGGAAAGCCAGGTAAATGGAATGAGGAGAGGGAAGCTTTGTGCAGCAAAGATAGTTGGAAATATGGAAACAAAAACATTACAGACATACAAACATTAAAGGCAAGGCTAAGGGTGGGAAGAGGAAGAGTGATGGGGAGGAGAGGATAGGGGAGATGGAATCACTGAGCCCCAGTTCCATTAGGATCAGAGATTAGCTGTGTGTGAGCACAAAACTGTAGGTGTGCATACAGAGAGTGGAAAAAAATCCCACCTACACAGCATCAAGCATTTGAGTTAGCACACAGGGTGAATATCATTTAGTTTATAGTTAACAGCTGAAGAAATTCTGAATTTGAGTTAGGCATAACTTCCATTAAACAGGTAAAAACACCTTTCACATTTGAATTGTTGTCACTATGGCCCTACCAATACTGGCGGTGTGAGGCCCCATACTGATATTGACAGTTAAGAATTTGATATATTGATTGTTAAAAAAAATGTTCTAAATAACACAAACATGTTTTTAAAGGATCCAGTACATTTCTTTATTAAAGGAATGTAACCAAGATATGTATAGAACGGGGTATTTTACGGTTTAAAAAAAACAAAAACTTGTCAGCACTCTGATGGCAAAACTATGTAATGGCCACACTACGTATACATTTGTACGAATGTATGTTTTGGTACTTGGGTTGCAGCTGACATGTTCATTATTGATGAATAGGCAAATTATTTTCTTGATTTGTTGACGGTAGAGTCCATAAAATGTCAGAAAACAGTACATGGCTACCACTTTCAGATTGCACAGCTTTCTCTACAGCAGTGCTTTCTCACTCACTCACTCACTCACTCTCTCACACACACACTTTTGTATCGGCTCTACTCTCACGCCAAGCAGGACTTTCACATAGACACCTGTTGATCTGTTCTTCAGAGAGGCACTTCGCCAGCCATATTCACATGCTGGCAGCTGTAAATGGCAGTGAAGGGCAAATGTTTCAAATGACAGGAGGGAAAAGACCAAGGCAATGTCACAGAGCCCACCTTTTACTAGCTTGAGTGCTTGGTTATTGCCTTTTTGGCAACTTGTCTCTGTAACCAAAGAACAACTCTGCTAGGATTTACATGTGTGAGACTATGAGTGTGTGAGATCGTGTGTGTGTGTGTTCATTAAACTTCAGTAGTGTTCTGAACAGACTGCTTGTCTGCGTGATATTCATACTAGTTTGAACAAGCAAATGGTCAAGACATATGACCCTACTAAATCCCACTCTTATCATTGGGACTTATTATTTCTAATCTACCTGAAATGATGGGTTGTGAACAGAAATAACAGTGCAACTCCCAATTCAAAAACACCCATCACGTGGATGTTTCAGCAGATATTATGTTAAGTCAGTGCACAGAATGTGTCACTTCAGAGGCAGCTGCTACATCTGTCTTTTGAGGACGCTATGCATTGCAGTTCAAGGCAAGAAAATAGAAAACATTTTAACAGTATTTAAAGTAACTAGACCTTTTCTGGAGTGCTAATAATTGGGCTGGTCTGGAGTATACAGTGGGTACGGAAAGTATTCAGACCCCTTTAAATTTTTCACTCTTTGTTTCATTGCAGCCATTTTCCAAAAATCAAAAAAGTTCATTTTATTTCTCGGTAATGTACACTCAGCACCCCATCTTGACAGAAAAAAACAGAAATGTAGAAATTTTTGCAAATTTATTAAAAATGAAAAACTGAAATATCACATGGTCATAAGTATTCAGACCCTTTGCCGTGACACTCATATTTAACTCAGGTGCTGTCTATTTCTTCTGATCATCCTTGAGATGGTTCTACACCTTCATTTGAGTCCAGCTGTGTTTGATTATACTGATTGGACTTGATTAGGAAAGCCACACACCTGTCTATATAAGACCTTACAGCTCACAGTGCATGTCAGAGCAAATGAGAATCATGAGGTCAAAGGAACTGCCTGAAGAGCTCAGAGACAGAATTGTGGCAAGGCACAGATCTGGCCAAGGTTACAAAAAAATTTCTGCTGCACTTAAGG
>NC_060159.1:3998140-4020444 GCF_021292245.1 Micropterus dolomieu
CCCGATAGCTCAGTTTGGCCGGACGGCCAGCTCTAGGAAGGGTTCTGGTCGTCCCAAACGTCTTCCATTTGAGGATTATGGAGGCCACTGTGCTCTTAGGAACCTTAAGTGCAGCAGAAATTTTTTTGTAACCTTGGCCATATCTGTGCCTTGCCACAATTCTGTCTCTGAGCTCTTCAGGCAGTTCCTTTGACCTCATGATTCTCATTTGCTCTGACATGCACTGTGAGCTGTAAGGTCTTATATAGACGGTGTGTGGCTTTCCTAATCAAGTCCAATCAGTATAATCAAACACAGATGGACTCAAATGAAGGTGTAGAACCATCTCAAGGATGATCAGAAGAAATAGACAGCACCTGAGTTAAATATGAGTGTCACGGCAAAGGGTCTGAATACTTATGACCATGTGATATTTCAGTTTTTCTTTTTTAATAAATTTGCAAAAATTTCTACATTTCTGTTTTTTTCTGTCAAGATGGGGTGCTGAGTGTTCATTACTGAGAAATAAAATGAACTTTTTTGATTTTTGGAAAATGGCTGCAATGAAACAGAGTGAAAAATTTAAAGGGGTCTGAATACTTTCCGTACCCACTGTATATAGTGGGCACGTTGATCTGCTGTTTCACAGAAACCTTTGCTCCTGTAGAGAGTTACAGGATTGGAGCTGGCAGCCCTTCGTTGCACTGCTGGGCAGAAACAATAAGAACCCAACAGTTAAGATGCCATACTAACTTTAGTCACCCCCCCTTCCAAATTTTTAGTTTTGTTTATTTCGTTGTCTATTTATCATGAGTATTGAAATGTATGAAAGCACAAACAAATGTTATTGACTAATAATGTCAGAACTATGTTTAGGATATAAACAATTAAAAAATAACCAATTGTATAAGCAACTCTATTTGTGTTCTTTGTATTATGTCTTAAATAAAAAGTCAGTTGAAAAAAAGATGCCATACTAAAATTGGCAGTATCAATGTGAAACAAATGCAATAAATTCTGACTTTCAGGTTCAATATGAATCAATATTCTGTGACTGCATTGCCTATTTCCCTTTTTTCAAAAATGTTTCAGAAACACATTTTAGTGTACTTTAGTGTGAACTACCATTTTTTTTCCTGCTTGAAAAAGGGCCAAGCACCTCTCCAACTTGCATGTGCAGTCCTGCCTGTGTTTTGGCCAGGCAGTGTGTATGAGACCGCGTCACAAAACACAAGCCACACAAGGAGGTCAGGGAGACCGTGGTTGCCTGGCAACACAAGGACAATGATTATACATTACATGAGGTAGCCAGAGCTGAGCTGGCGGCCTCGGTGCTTTCACCCATACATTACCATTTTGTGTGTAAATGGTGGAAAACAGAAGACCCTGCTGTTTGATGGTGAGAGAGCAGGTAGAGCACTGGAAGGTTCGCAGCAGAACAGGTCAGACTGGTGAATGAGGCCAGTGCTTTATAAAATCCTATCAAAGTAGTTCACAGCAAACCACGCATTTTCATTCTCCTCATCAGGCAACCAGACCACTCAAACAGAATATTAAGAGGGATTAAAGCAGTGAACCTGAGAAATACTAAGGAATTCTTCTTCTTGTCCTCGACAGGAAGAGACAGAAATGTGTCTTATTTTGTATCAGTCATAAAACTGATTTTAAATGAGAACAGCAGTTCCATCTCATTTCACAATTTTACAAGGTCAGTTTGATTAATAGCAGTGCAGTTTGTCTTTTCCAAATGCCTTTCAAACATTATATACTTATCTGGTTATTACAAGGTGGGGTATGAGATTCTGGAGAAATCTAATACCATAAGAAATACCATGACATAGAACGCACGACGACACAACAGCTAACATAACTAGCATTAGCTAAGTTGTGGGCTAGCAAACTGTGGCGACAGTTTCTGCAGCAAAGCTAATATGCAGAGAGGACGAGACCGTCCCAGAGCCAGCACAGCAGCTCCAGACAGTGATGCGATACAACTCTCCTGCTACTATAGTTCAGGTCAGCCCCATGCGTACTGCCAACTACACTACATATAATTAGAGCTGGGCGGATACGCTTATCTCCCAGTTTGATACGATCACGATGGGGTGCCGATTCGATATGTATTGTGATTCTACAAGTATAGCAATACGCTATTACCATTTATTAAAATGTTTTTTTTCTTTTCAATCTAAACTGTCTGGGGTCTGACTGTGAGGACGTCAAATATCCAAGTTCCGAGTTTAATTCAACTGAATTCTATTTATATAGGGCCAATTCATAACAAAAGTCATCTCACTCCACTTTTCATATAGAGCAGGTTTTAGACTCTTTGTACTATTATTTACACAGACCAAACAATTCCTACCGTGAGCAAGCACTTGGCGAAGTGGCAAGAAACAACTTCCTTTTAAAAACAGGCAGAAACCTTCAACAGAACCTAGACTCAGGATTGTTCGGCTATCTGCCTCGACCAGAGGGCGGTACTCAAGCCCAGAGTGCTGAGTTTGCATCATCAGTTTCATGGGGAAATTAATGTTGAATCAGTGTTGAATGCTGAGCTGAAATCCATAAACAGCATTCTGATGTAGGCGTTGTTTTTCCTCGAGGTGTGTGAGGGCTGAGTGGAGGGCAGTGGAGATGGCATCCTCTGTGGATCTGTTGGTTCTGAAAGCTGAAGAGGGTCCAGGCTGGCTGGGATGTTGTTCTTTATGTGCTGAAGAACCAGTTTCTCAAAGCATGTCATCAGAATAGGGGTGGGTTCCACAGGGCGGTAGACGTTCAGACACTGCAGACTTTGAAGGTGCAGGAATGATGGTGGCTGTCTTGAAGCAGGTGGGAACCCCTGAAACTGAAAATGTCAGTAACAACATCAACTAGCTGATTGGCACAGGTTTTTAGTACACGGCCAAGAATGTTATCAGGCCCAGCTGATTTGCTCATATTCACTCTCAACAGGACTCTCCTCACGTCTGCTGTGGATCCTGACAGGGGCCGGTCCTCTGGAGGTGGAGTAGACTTTCCAGCTGACTCCTTGTTGAGGAGATCAAAGCGAGCATGAAAGGTTAAGTTCATCTGGTGATGTGGCCTCACATATGAAGCTTCCCCGCTTTGGTTGCCTGTGATGTTTTGGTGTTGTTGGTGTTGAGGTCTCTTGCCAGTCTCTGCTATGTCTCCACTTTGCCTCCTTGATGCTGTCTTTCAGTCTCGCTCAGTCGTAAAATATATACAGTTAAGATGACAACATGTAGACTTTGAAACATAAGTGAAGAGGATGGATCCAGGAGGATAAATGAGCAGCTTCAGGTGTCATCCACTAAGTAGGATAGAGACCTGAAAAGAGGACAGGCCACACAAACATACGCGAGGATAACAGCATTCACACAGACAGGACACACAGAGGGAGAGCGCCATGGTAACATGAAAATTAGGAGAGAGGGAGAAAAGGGGAGAAGCTGAATCTCCTGAGAGACGAAGATCCAGATAAACAACTGGATTTAACTCCTTTGGCAGTCTCCCGATATTCATGAAAATTCAGAGCTGCCTCGACCAATCTCGGACATCGGCGGCGCAGATGCAACCCCCCGACAAGTGCCAAAACTTGATGACAAAATAATGCTTACTCACAGGCTATCATCAGCTTTGGGATGTGTGCACCCACAGGCCCCAGATCTGTATCTCAGAGACCGAAAAGGCCAATAATTTAAGTAATCATTAAACCTTCAGCTGAACCCTGGCCTGCTCACTGACATAACTACCAACAACACAGACTGAGACAAGAGGAAGATAAACGGGAAGCATCACATTTTGTTACTGATGCTACATCAATCTTTTGCAGATGCTATGTACTGTAGTTCAAGGCACACCAAGACAATATTTTTTATATATATATATATATATATATATATATATATACATACATACATACATACACACACATACACATACATATACACACACACACACACACACACACACATACATACATACACACACACACACTGTATACACACATACATACACACGCACACACACACACAGTATAATGGACACCTTGATCTGCTGTTTCATAGAAACCTTTGCTACTGTTGAGAGTTATAAGATTGGAGCTTGCAGCCGTTTGTTGCACTGCTGGCCAGAAACAATCAGACCCCTACTGTTAAGATGCCATAAAATGAGCAGCATCAATGTGAAAAACAGGCATTAAAAGCTGGCACATTACAAAAGGGCATGGTATTAAAATCCCTCCAGTGCTAAAAAAAAAAATAAAGAAGCCCAGAAGCTTCACAGTTACGGTAGGGATACAACATTGAGGACATTTTCCCATCGATTAATAAACACGTGTTGTTGCCGATTACACCGTACATTTTACAAGAAAAAAATATCCATCGATGACGCTCAATATCTGTAGCATTGCGGGGCCTTTTTTGGCAGTCTTGCTCTTGTAGGGTTGCCTTCAGGTGATGTCACCTTCACCTGAGAAAGTTTACAGATTGCCAGGTGTAGTGCTAAACTATATCTTTAAGTACTGCAGCGCACCTATGATGTGCGCAGATGCAAGATGAAGTTGTGACTTGTTTCGAAGGTTATTTAACCACTGTTCCTATAGTGGCAAGTTTACATACTTTAGTCAACTTTCACTGACCACGCAATCAAATGCAAGACTGACTTTATGAATTATTTCATCACTTTGGGAATATTAAGTGGCAGCAGTGAACACACAGGTGCAGATGTTGGTTTCGGTTGTTTGAAGGCTGCGTCATTAACAAGCCCACAAGGCTCACCTGGGCCTGAGTGTGGGGGAGAAGAGAATTCCGAGGAAAGTGCGAAGCATATTTAAAATTTATAATAATAATGTTCGTGGGGATTAAAACCTGTCTATCAGCCATTGCCGATGGACGACGGAATTGTCTATCGGCCTAACCCTAACCCAGAAGGAAAAAAAAAAATTTCTTCACAGCTTTTTACGTGTGCAGACCGCCCGGGTACATTAACGTCAGAATCCAAAATGGTAACATAAGAAATAATTTACACAAAAAAGGGTATTGTATTTTTTCAAATATTTACAACTAAAATATACAAACCCATAGTTTCACTGTCATTTTGTGGGAACCACTAAAGGTTACATCACGTGACGGACTTCATATTGCAGTTTATTTTCATTGGGATTTTATTTATACAAAGCAGCTCTGTCCAGCAGCCTAACCTGGAGCACTTTTTCATTTTGACATGTGTGAGTGAGAGAAGGTCCTGTAACCTGCTCTCTAAAAGTAGAGATGCACTGAAATGAAAAATTCTTGGCCGAAGCCGAATATAATGAAAAGAGACTCTCATACTGCAACACTTGAGACAAACTAACAGGATAAAGTCTCTAACCTGCCTGTCAGCTCGCACTGGGCCGTTTCAGTGGATTTACCATAAAGGCTTTAATACGTGTGCACTCCAAATGTAGGTGCAGCTAGCTTATTCACCTTCCAGTAACGATTGACAGAAACAGTCAAAGCGGGTCAGACCTTTTGTTGCATTTTCTAAGAAGTCAGCCACAGATGGAGTGGGTGTGCTAGGAGACAATTCAGCAGAACAGCGTCTGCAAACAGACATTTTTGCGTCTTTCTCTGAAACTTTAAAATGGTTCCACACTGCCTACTTCCACTACTGATACAGTATGGAAATAGTTGTAGGACTGTAGAAGGACTATGTTGACACTAACAGGATACTTAACAGTAACCCCTCAGGCTACTACAATCTGAATAGTGTACAGTTAGTGGCTTGCATTAACATGGCAACAAAATACAATACTTAGGAACGTTCAATACAAAGAACATGGCTCACAGCAAGCAATTTGCTTCTGCACCAGTTGGTCGAGGCCTATTTCTCTACAGCTGTGCCTTTCCACTAGCCTAGGAACCCAGACGAATCCGCCAAGCTCATGTTTCATTTGCTCTGGCAGATCCGTCTGGCCCCCTTCCCATCTAGACAGATTTTCATCCGAAGTGGATCTAATGTGGGGCAGTTTTGATACGAAGACCAACAGAAGTGTGTCCAGTCCACATGTGAAAAGTCACATATCTCACTGCTCTTATGGGTTGCAAGTTTGGACCGGAGTCCAGACAGCAGGCCTGACCAGCACAACGCACCAAGCTAATGAAACTTGGACCAAACTGTCAAACTAGACAGCGCTGATAAAATGTTTATAAGCAGCAAACATAAAGAGCTACTGACCAGTGAAATATAAAATTGCTACCACTGATTTATGTGCTGGTACATGTTGGGCATGGGCTGAATACTGATAAATGCTAAACTAGGTGTGGGCAATATCACACGAGAATCCAGCCCTGACTTGTGACATAGCCTGCCCCAAACATATAGCAGAGACACTGAGCGATCAGAGGTTGCGTTAGACTTTGTGTCTGTCATTCTGACACACAAAAATTCCATCATAATCAATAATTAGGTCCATCTGCCATTTTGATTTCAAATTTTTTATGATAATGAGACATATAGCTTAATTAATAGATTATAATGTAATATGCAGAAGTTACAGAAGATGCATTTTTAAGGGCATGGAGAGAAAAGATGAACAGACTCCTTATGTCACCACACAAAGCAGATGAATCAGTTGTACCCGATTACTAAAGGTGTCAGAACACACAGTGCACTGCAGTTTGCTGCGTATGGGGCTGCATAGCCGCAGACCAGTCAGGGGGCCCATTTTGACCCCGGTCTACTGCCAAAAGTGTGTGCATTGGGCACGTAAGCATCGCAACTGGACCATAGAGCAATTGAAGGTGGTAGCCTGGTCTGATTAAATTACATTTCCTTTTACATCACGCGGATGGCCCAGTGCGTGTGCGTCGCTTACTTATTTATAGTTTAATGTGGGCATGTTGAGGAATGGATATGAGGCGGATCCACAGGTGCACATTTCCAGGTTGACTGTGATTCATAAAGGGAAAGTTACCTGCAGGTGTGCGCCCGGTGTTTTAAATCTTTTTTTTTTTGGCTTAACGCCATGTTTGTGCGCACGTACACTTTAAGGACAGGATTATTCGAGAAGCACCTTCCTATGATCGCTGCACAAAACATTACAAACTCTATCCAACTTTCTCTGAAGACACAATTACGGGGGTCCTCAATTACATTTGTTCAATTTGCATTTCCTGTGACTATTTCATAATAAAAGTCAACATGTCTTTCGCCAGTTAAATGCTAGTAATGTGAAGCTTCAGAAGTAGGAAATGTTCAGTCACCAAATTCAGCATTTCCACAAATTTCTCCACAGATTCCCAATTCCTAGTGCAGCAAATATATAAATATTGCAATACTTTCATCAGTGGCCATTCTGTGAGCAGGATGGGGAGCTTTGTGGGACCGGATGTGGCCTGCAGACCACCAGTTGATGATGCTGCTCCACTGTATTGGGCCAGGGAAATGTGTTTGAACTTAAGAGTAAGGCACTGGGAAAGGCTTCAATCTGAGAACCAGTTAGCACAATGTCACCAAACAATGAATACAGTGACTTCAGTTTTCAATCTATTTAGGTTACACCATGAACTAAGAAGCAGCAACCAAACAGCAGAAATACATTTCAGACACCCAATGCCTCTATTCATTCTCAATAAACATCTGTGACCACTCAGTCCTTAGTCAGGACTTTCAAAAGTAGTCAAAGTGCCTCCCCTCTCCCGGTAATAAGATTAAACAGGTTCACTCAAACCAAGTGAGCACTGGCTTTTCACAGAACAGTGTAAGGATATAGTGGGGAATCCAACAACTGTCTGTTAACCATTAACGCTATTGTCTAAAAGGTCACCCCCAACATAAGTTACAAGTTAAGCCCTCAACGTCTACTGATAAAGAATGTGTGTATTATTTCGGTACATATTCCCGTTCCAATATGCAATGTAGACAAATGCCTGCTGTCGGCTAATTAGTCCCCACACGCTCCGGCAAGTCCTTCATTTCAGCTCCAGTGTGAGCTAGCCAGCCGGCGTGCTAACGTGGCTGAACGATGGTGCAGTTAACTGCGCGGGACAGGACATTAACCCGCTGTCCTGTAACCAATACCGCTGCATTTACTATCGCGCCATGAGGAAACGGCAACCTGCAGGAACCAGCACACACAAACGTGTTTGATATTTAACTATGCGCGCACATGGTCCTGTTGCCCAATCGTCCACACTTCTTTCTGTTATCAGGCGCACCGAGGTCAGCTAACACCCGGCAGCCTCACAGACGACGACACGCGTTTCAATCCTTTCCATATGAATATCGTCAGAATTGAGTAAATCACTGAACAGGCTTACCTTTAAGCATTCCTCGCTGATTAAACACTGACGTTGCGGCACATCACTCGCATGTGTTCGTTGGATCAGGCGTTGACAGACCGCCCACTTTACTAGCTGGCTTCACGCGCTCCTGGTAAACCCACAAGTCATTTTCCGCTTTCGGTTATTTATTATCGTTGCTACACTTACATGGTTTGAATCGTTTTGGTTGAAAATACTACTACTACTAAATACACTATAGCCACAGTAGGTTTTTATTGTTAAATAGGCTTAGTTTGCCATTACACGGCTTTAAAGCGCTTAATGCAGCCAGTAGAAATATTCTACGTAGGACTGTGTCACATCCAATCAATTTCAGCAAACATCTCACTGTGGGTCAATCTCAAAAGCAGAAGGGATCAAAAAACGCAGTAGGCCTACTCCTTTGCAGTTAAATATTTAACAATTATTATTATTCCAACATAAAAACAGTAACATGAGTGTTATTTAAATCACCCGGTTGGTTCTATAAAATGTTTAGAATATGTTTATTTATTGAGAACCTGTGGACCTTGTTTAGCTGGGGAAACCAATAGAGATCAAAGTAAACATGAAGTGAAAGTAGGAATGGGAGTCAAGTGCCATGAGGATTACAGATAATAAGCTCGAGCAAACTTCTGCTTCAAAATTCCTTACCTTACTGAGATGGACCCCCCCCCACCAAAAAAAAAAACAACATTAATTAGGTCAGTACTTTGGAATTAATCAAGTTAAATAAGCAGTGGCTCACCATACAATAATAGCCCCTTTCAGGGGTGACATAAATCTTTTTGTCATGTTCCATTTATTTTTTTTACTCTTTTGTATTTGAGTGTGTTTTGGAAAGTGAATTGGAACCATAGATTGCGTGGTGATTTTGCAATGTAAATAAAATTATTTGATTTGATATTTAATCAGCAATTGGCTAAATTGCTGCAGAGACCCGCCTCATATGCTGTTGAGATATGCAGACATGTGGAGGGGAAGAGGTTTTCTATTATATTTTATACATAGTGGGTGCATTCCATATAACAAACGCACAAATGTTAAAAATCTGTATAATTAATTTTAATGAATGTTTTTTGTGGCTCGGGGAGGACTGCGCCCTCTGATGGCCTGCCGACCCTGCTTGCAGTCCTCATTCGCCACATTTTCCAAATCCTTATAATTACGACCTTTCCGACATAGCATGCTTAGGCGGGCTGAAATATATGTGAATAGGCTGGTGCATTGATTTATGAGCACAAGTTTTCCACTTAGAAAGGAATGCAGTATAACTACACTATAAAGCCAATGAAGGTGACTCACAAGATAAGCAGCCGTCTGTCGAAATCATTTCATCACTTCAAATGTGCAAAGAACCGGTTCAGCGTTTCTCATAACGCCAGTCTGCAACCACTGCCGCGGTGGAGGCAGGGAAGTCATCATTATTAATTGCCATGGCAATGTGCCTGCCGATTGATTTTGTAGACTTGACATCACTTACCCCGCAAAAAACATAGACACGGTTGTCTGTTTCTTACCTGTTCATTTCAACGTCTAAGTACATTGTGACAGGACTATCCTCCGTAGCATCCATCTGGCCGGCGACACACACATACACACAGGCGTCCACTTTGGGGAATACATCAATGACATTCATCAAGCGTTCCCGGCGCCATTCTCCATTTCTCCCAGTGCGCATTAGCAGAAGCGCAGCTGCATTGGTTGCCACATCTTTCCCCTCCTCTGGCTGGTGACTCATGCCTCACTGAATTCACAGTGACACCAGTCTAACACCACGGGGGAGAATGAGGCTGAACAAACATGACATAATCCCATAGCCTTAACTGATTACATTCATAAAACTAATAATTCTATGTCCAACCTGATAGAAATGCATTTAGGGAAACCATCATCTAAACTTTCTTCAGCACTGACAAAGTCTCTACACACTTCACAAAGTTCTGGATGATTAGGGAAATGCTGGCTGATCATATAATGTAAACTACTTGGAGTTGGTGCAGGGTGCCTCTGATAATCAAATTACTAAAACCAGAGCAGAGTATCCACACATCATGTTTCCTGTGTACAGTGATGGCACCTTCTGTATGACCAGACATGCTCTCATTTTCTATCAAACATCTTAATTATCATTACAAAAGTACTGGATCTTTTTTTTTTATTATTGTAAAAACAAAGTGTATCAACAGTGAATCATAAGTCAATGAATGAGTGTTTAACAGATTTTCAGACTTCACACCTTTCCACACTGAACACTACTAAATGCAGTAAATGAGCTAGCTGTAGATGGGCTGGTTGCTCCTGCATGCAGGACAAGCCGTCCTAATTATTCTATGACTGTCCTTGCATAGGTAATAAGTAGGGATCAATTCTTCTGACAAATTGAGGAATATTTTGTGTAACAACTAAGCACCTTTTGACAATATTTTACATGTCACGAGTGATTCAAAATATTGTTACACATTTTTACCAAAGAGCATAACTGCTTCCATTAATCCATGGTCGGGGGGGAGGGGGCACTACATGATATTGTATTTCAAACATGTGCAAAACAAAAAAACAACATGGATAACGATAGTCTCCACTTTAGGTCCTTCTGATGTCTCCCAGCAGTTGCAGTTAGAGAGTAAGTGTAACCAGAGAGTGGGTGTACAGATTAATGTATGAGAAATGACTCTGGGGGACTCCCATGAGCTTCACTGCCAAAGAAACCAAAAATATTTTTAACATATTTTGACATCATTGGCTGTTGCTCCTCAAGAACAAAAGCTTTCTCGAAATAACTGGAGTGTCCACATTGGATGCGTTTCTCCTCAGTTCAGCTGTCTGATGATAGAGTTAATGTCTGTATCACGAAACCCAGGCTTTCCCAGGTCCTTCAGGAGCCCAGCCTTATCCCTGGCAGCGTGACGAGCCACTGACAACTTGAAAGGCAACAGGAAGTTGTTGGCAGCCCGGAAGGCCTTACCAACCGAGTAGATCTCGTGAATCATGTCCTCCAAACAGATGATGCCATGTTTACCTGAGAAACAAGAAGGAGAGGAGAGTGATGAGAAAGGAGGTATGGAAAGATTTTATGGATGACAGGATGGTGACAGAGTGTAAACAAGACCAAAAAAGGGAGGGGACACACACACACACACACACACACACACGTGTATGACAAGAAGGCTGTCCATTTTTTGAGCTATTATTTAAAGCTACACAAATCAAGTTTTTCATGAGATAGAACTTCAATTAGAAACTGAAATAACATTCAAGTAACAAACAGATACATACAGCCCATGCACCAAACTAACCATTCTGGGATTAGTGCACACGGAAAACACTTCATTCACAGATTTCAGTATGCCAAATTTTTGTTTTTTAGGGCGTGCATGTGTAAACAGCCTAAAACAAAATGGTTTACCAATTTTAAAGGTTCAGTGGGTAAATTTGTGGCATCTAGTGGTGAGTGTTGCGAATTGCAACCAGCAGCTCTATGTGCATTCACATGCTCCTTTGATGATCCAATTGAACTGTGTTATAACAGTCTGACACTTTGTGAAGTGTCAGAACAAGGGCCAGTACAAGACACAAATCTCACTGTTAGAAAATACTTGCTTATGTAAATGTCTTAAGTAAAAAAAGTATCATTGTTAGCTATGGACAGAGACCCCAGCCAATTCTAAACTGATCACCAAAAGGCATACAATAACAACTCCTGTCAAATTAACAGTATAAATACACATTACATTGTTTAAGTTTTTAAATATCACGTCTTGGTAATATAACATTGCAGCATTTTTTACCTTCAAGTATTTGAACACACACACTTGCTTTGAGTTTCCCCTTGAGAGGTATAAATAGACTTTTCCCCTTTTTTCATTTAATCTGAATACAGCTTTTCCCACAGAATGACAGAACTGTGGCGGAGGTGGGTATATTTCTATTTCTAGTAGCTTATTTCACCCTTTTTAATTCTACTTCATTTTCCACCTTATTTTAGTGTTTACTCCCTATTTGAATCTGCTCACCTTGCTTTTCCTGTTCTCTGGTCTTTTACTGAAAAAAGGCATAACTTGCCCCACCTCTTTCATGTCTCTCTCTCCCTGTATGTGTCTGCTCTGCTGACTTTCTCCATCAACAGTATGTTTTATAAAGTTACAGAAAAGAGACAGAACTCGTCTTTTGGATTTTTCCAGCTGTGATTCGCTTTCCACAGCAGCAGGTGTGCCGCATGTGGAGGAGGCTTGTTAATGCCGTAGCCTATTGAAACAATCAGCACCACATGGTACCGGATGACATCTGCGGCCGCATCTTGTAACATAATACCAGATAACATCTCTCTCTGTGTTTCTCGCTATAACGCTAAAATTGGGTCGCCAAACATACTTCGGCAGCTGTTAATACACCTGGTCTTGCAATAGAGAATTAAGGTGATTGCGCTCAGTAATGACCTTGCAATCAGCAAGTAGAAGTTCATTAACTTGAGTGAAATTTAAGTTTGACATGAGTGTTGGTGATGTGCCTTGGTATCATTCTACGGTGGCTAAATCAAACTGAGGAAGAGACTCACCCATGTGCTGCTCAATGAAGGCATTGTCTGTGAGAGGAACTCTCCTCCTGCCTATCCTGGTCTGTCCTCTCTTCAGAATGAGCTCACGAACAGACTTCAAGTTGGGAAATCTGTTGGGAAGCTACCATGTGTTTATAACATGCAAAAGACAAAAACAACCCCCCCCCACCACCACCAAACAAGTACAAAGTAATTTGTTACTTACCCCCA
Organism: Micropterus dolomieu; assembly: GCF_021292245.1. Taxonomy (NCBI): domain Eukaryota; kingdom Metazoa; phylum Chordata; class Actinopteri; order Centrarchiformes; family Centrarchidae; genus Micropterus; species Micropterus dolomieu. The sequence goes on from NC_060159.1 coordinate 4,011,194, forward strand.
AGCCACATAGGGCTCCACCACCTTCATCATGGCTACAGAGGTCTTGTTGATTTTGACAAAGGCCCCACTGAAGATCTTCCTCAGCCTCAACATCTGGACCACCTTCATCACTTTAGGACTGACACCTTTAATTCTAACAGGAGAGGATCATCAATTATTTTTCTGTCTGCGGTAGCCCACGATTTTAAAATCAGATGAGATTTTAAAGTCCTCTAGTGTGTACCAGGTATTAGTTAATCTTGCTTCCTACAAGGAAGTCTGGAAAGTAGATAGCCACAGAGGTAGTAAAACACATTTGACACAGCAAGGAAGAAAAGAAAAACATGGCAACGCAATCCTACAGTAACAAATATCATGCCGTGCTCGTTTAAGCTCACGATTAACCCTGCTTTAAAAGGTGGGGTATGCGATTGTAACATACTCGTCTTTTTGTAGAATCACATACACCTCCATTAAGAGTTTCCAGTTTAAAGAAAAAAAATATAAGGTATCTTCTATACGTTTCTGCACTTTAAACTGAGTCTGCTTGCTGTATTGTGAGACTGACCAGTTCATAAGTATCTAACCAAAGAATAGGATGTGTACATTAGGCTTGGGCCAATATAAAACATTTCAAACCTGTTTGATATTAAGCCAAATGCCGTACCAGTAACACATGTGAGTCAGCCGCTCCCAAGTGTAACAAAATGAAATCCAATGAATGAGCCCCCCCCCCACTTCACAATACAATCATTTAGTTCGATTAACAGAAAAAGTGAGCAACAAAGTGTTATTCATTCAGATCTACCAGCATAGTAAAGAATTAAAGGCATGTTCCATATAAAGGCAGGGTGAGTTCAGTGATTTAAGCACTTACCCTTGAATCTGTTATGTTAATGACTGTACCAACAAACTATAGCTGGTTAGCTACTAGGGCTGAATGACTGGGGGGTATATTGTGATTATTATTATTATTTATTATTACCCTAATAGCCAATCATTTCCTTTGGTCTGAATGAAATGATTTGCAGGCCTACCAACCCTTCCAGCGCGCACTCTGCCTGTGCACTCACTACGCACGAACATGTGTTTTGGGGCTGTCTAGCTGTCTCTTGCCTACAGCAGCTTAAAATGTCAGTGACAACTTTGACTATTCCAAATGCTGGCTCAGTCTGTTCACATAATATCAAACCGGTTTAAGTTTGAACACCGGACAAAGCGGAAACAGACAGCCCTGTGGTACATTCAAATTCTCAACATCTAGACTAAACTGATGACAACATTTTACTTATGGTCAATGTGTACGCAACTCCCCCCAAAACTTCTCCACATAACTTATATGGCTCAAGTTACATTAGACATTGAGAGGGAAGTGAACTGTGATGTGAGGTAAATGCATGCAGCATGTAGAGGGATTATGATTTCTGACTAGTTTACTACACCTGCTGCCTCCCACGAGAAGATTCTTAACTAAACCTACCAAACGAGTGCTCACTTTGACACTTTGACACAACTCATCTGTTGACAAAATGTTCACTGTATAACAGATATTGGACATGATCTCCTGTTTGCGTGTGTACAACCAATTTCAGCTTTTGATGAATTTCTGTATAGCACACCTATTTACGTAACAGAGACAACATCGGGAGGAATTTCATTTAAAAACCCGTTGAGTCAAAGTACTCACTCTCTGATCCGGACGGCGAAGGCTAGCCTGTTCTTAGCAGGAGGCAGAGGGGCAGGGGGCCTGTGTTCGCCTCTGCGGATGCGAGTTTCATCACGATGCTTCTTGTGACTGTCTTTCAAAAGGTCTTCTAAACGCTTGAACTTTAATGATTTGCCTTTTGATACCTGGAATAATGTAGAAATACACACATAACTATACAGCAGCACATAAATATAGATGGTATGTTTGTTGTAAAGCCTGATCTATCATTTATCATCATGTATCACAGTTTAGTCCTTATGCTTTCACTTGTTTTTGACTTCTTAACATGTTGCAAAATAATCCCAAGGGAAAAAATTCTCATTTACCTTTCTCTTCTCAAGCAGTGCAAGCTTGGCTTGTGTGGCTTTAATAGCCTGGTATGCTTTCCTCTTTTTCAGGAGATACTCAGGAACTAACTTGATCACTTTTTTTGACCTGAGAACAGAGGCATACAAACACATAGTCAGTGAGGAAAGCTTTTGTGAAACATATGACATCCCCATGACTTCTATACTGTAAGGCTTCTACAGCCTTAAGACGTGGTGGGAATCAAGCTGTCACCTCTGTCCAGACGATAACGTTAGCCACATGTAGCGTCAGCTTTCCAGTTTGATTATTGTAACGTTCACTTAACTTATTGTCAGCTGCTCAACATGTGTGAAAATGACTAAATCCAAACAGAACATACAAAATATAGGGTGTCAGCTACACAACTCCAATTACACATAAGTAGTTCAAAATGTTCACTAAATATTACAATAGCTATGTCGCGGCTATCTCTCGGTAATGTAAAGTAAACCCCATGTGAGATAAAGCTCCCTAAATGCTCTTTTTTCTTACCATCAACCCTCTAAATATAGGTCTTGACAGAATAAGCAAACCTTTTATTTCCTGGAAAGACTCAAAGCAATATCACTGCATGCAAAGAAAGAACGGATGGACTTTGATATAATTAAAAACAAATACATACTCAGATTCGGCCATGGCGAAATTGGAAGACTCGATCGTCGCGCGGAGATGACGTCATAGCCTGCTGTGTTTATGCTGCGTTCTTGGCAACTCGGAAACTTTCCGAAAGGTGATTTGGAAATATGTTGCTAATGTTAACATCGGTGCACCAGGGGCACTGCTAGGGGTTCAGTTGTGTGCACACTTGACAAATAACCATCAGTTTGTCAAGGTCAGACATGCACCTGGAAAGAGGTCGGAAGTTTCAACTGCGATAACTCCGAATTCCCAGTAGTCGGGAACGCAGCATTATTTTCGGCAGTAGGGCACACACTGCCATTACATCCAGCGGTCAACAGAACATTAATATTTAGCCATTTTGTATGTCTCGTGTAAATATTTAGATTCTGCTAAATACGCCCTATCACCGTATAAACATCTATTTACTATTTATCAACAGAACAATATAGGCCTAACATAGGCTGTAATAAAGAGTTGTGTGTACCACTTACAACCAACTCAGCTACTGATATCCTGAACTTCACCACAGGTTAACAGAACTTTATATGTAAAATTTCAGATCTAGGCTATACATCAAGCCATGTAAAGGCCGCTAAAAGACATCTGAGGAGATATCTGGCCTACACTATAGGCCTACCATATTTCATTGACATTTACGTTTACATTAAGTGACTTATTTATTTACAAATTCCATTTGCAATTGTTTGGTAGGCTTATTGGAATTCAGTTTAATAGGAAAGTGTTTATGTTAGTAGCTATCTACAGAGACTGTCATGTGGCATGTTGACCCGCCCCACCTTTTGCTATGTGGGGGAAGGTAGGCCTAGGCTAATGTGTGGGGAGTAAATGTTGAGATTCAGTCTTTCAAGCACTATTTGAGCACCTTTTATGACGTGAATGGAGTTTCTGTGTCGTTGCTTTATGAAGTTAATTTAGAACAATGTTCGGAACATTTTTATGTGTGTTAAAAAAATGATTCTGATTTTTGAAGAGAAGGGAAGTTCTTAAAAGCGAGTTTGAACAACCACTTACTCAGAGCCCGATACTTTTAATGTGGAAATAAAAGAATAATAGCCTACTAAAATTGACATAGCTACATGCCATGAGAGCACATCGAATCAACACACTCATATTGTACAGGGTTGATTTACTGAGTTGATAACCAGCTTCATGTGACTGCTTATCCTGATTGTGATTGTTGGGGTGAAGACAGATAATGAAAAGATAACCTGGGCATGTTGAACTTGCTTCAACTGCATCAAACATCCAGCAACAATTTTGGCAAACTGGAAGGTAAGCTGAGTGTCCGTGGACCAGTCCTTTATCTTTACCTAACAAATAATGACTGGAATGATGAGGAGCTGGAGAAAACAACGCAGAGCATATCACACCCACCAAAGCACGTGTACAGTAAGTACATTTTTTGTTTGATTTTCTACTGACTGATCATTCAAAATTGATTTTGGCTCAAACCGCATCATTAATTGCCAATCTGTTATCAATATCATTGAATCTTTTTGTGTGCTGCCAGCCGCTGGTCCATCATCATTTGCTGTGTTCCACTAATGTTGTGTTTGCATGCTGATGTTCCTTCTGACCAATAGGGTTCATGAATTGATTTTCTCAATGCATGTTATTTAAAGCAGGAATTTAGTAGGATTGCTTCACCTGCTTAGACTATAAAGGCTAAGAGTATTTAAACTAAGCATCGATCCATACAAGAATGTGTGAATGAATAAAATGTATCACCACACGTTTTTTTCATATTATAATGAAGTATTACTTCAATTTATAGACTTAGCAGGTGAAGTAATATTTTAGTGGTCTGTATCTTAATCAAGAGTGACTGTTTCATGTTTCTAACTGACATAATAATGTCTGTTTTAGTACCGTCTACCTCAGGGTCCACATTACCTGCTGAAACGAGTCACTAGTAGATGGTAATTACAGTGTAATTTGTTTCTCCATCTGCGAAACAATCATGTTAATCAATAAAATGGATTGTCTTATGCTCTGTGGTAATTCTGTTATACTTCAGTCATAACTGATGAGCGCTGCAGTGAAGAGATCTGTGCCTCTTCATCCTGAGCTGCTGCAGTTTCTGGTGAAAGAGCTTCTAGTCACCAGCAAACTCTGTCGGTCTCAGCGCCAGGTGTGTATCGTGGGCTGATCTTTATATTCAGTTTTATTTTCTCCAAAACAATGTCTACAACGTGGCCCATGTGAGTGTTATGTGTACAAATAAGGTATGTTGGTGTGGGGGCGGGGCTTTAGGAAAGCTGAGTATGGCCCCGCCCAGCGACACTCGGGCCTCTTTAACGTCCGCAGAAAAGATGTAAATACCCAACTGCTGCGCTTCAACGGTACTTTTTACGCTGTCCGTAGAAGAATCAAACCGGCAAGATGAGTGGAAGAGGCAAAGGAGGAAAGGGGCTCGGTAAAGGAGGCGCCAAGCGGCACCGCAAAGTGCTCCGCGATAACATCCAGGGGATCACCAAGCCCGCTATCCGCCGTCTAGCACGTCGTGGCGGAGTAAAGCGGATCTCCGGTCTGATCTATGAGGAGACCCGCGGTGTACTCAAAGTGTTCCTGGAGAATGTGATCCGTGATGCAGTCACCTATACCGAGCACGCCAAGAGAAAGACCGTCACCGCCATGGACGTGGTGTACGCTCTGAAGAGGCAGGGCCGCACCCTGTACGGCTTCGGAGGCTAGACTTGCTCCAGACCCGCTGATACTCAAACACAAAGGCCCTTTTAAGGGCCGCTCACTCATCTGAAGAGTTTATCCTTCCATCAACTACTACTAATTAAGTTTCTCAGTGTCATTAATAATGCAGCTACCATCTGAGAGAAATGATGGTTTAAGGTGATCACAAGCATAAAATTAACCCATTAGTAAAAACTACCTACCCTGAATCTTTATTCATTATAACTTCAAAACGCTGTATTTGGTTAACTGAATGATTTTTGGGGGGTTCCCTATATTCAGTTCACACATTGAACCAGTATGTTTGCCTCAGAAATCATTTTTAACATCACCAGTGACGTATTAACTTCATAATTCTGCTCCCTACATCTCAGAGGGCATATTGAGATCTTACTAGGTGTTTGCATTACAACATGTAGTGCTGTTTTGTAATTTTAACTACCCAACAGTTTTTACAAGTAGGCCGGCAGCTGAAACGATTAGTTGATTGATAGCAAATAAATTGGTAAAACATTTGATGTTTCCAGCTTCTCACATGTGAAGATTTGCTGCTTTTCCTGTGAAAGTCTGTAATAACTGTAATATTTTTAATAACATTGAGATTTGGACAAAAGCTATTTTTAGAATCTTTACAAACCAAATCATCAATTGATTAGTGGAGAAAATAATCAGCAGATTGATCTAGAATGAAAATAATCATTAGTTACAGTTCAGAATGAGCTCCAGTTCAACAACTACAGCAGCAATGTTCTACTTTACATGAATGATGAGGAATAATGATGAAAGGATAAATAATAGTATAACAGGCACAGTGGACATTGTACAGTGTAGTGTTAGTAAATTATCTGAATACTTCAGTCAATACACTCAACTTTAAAAAATCAGTATATTTTTCTGCTTAGAGGAATGCTTATCAGCGCTTATTTCGAGCATGCTCAGTCGCGTTTAAAACTCAGCCAATCACGTACGAGGGACAGCGCAGCCTAATTTACATCCAGCGCATATAAATATTCAGCCTGAGAGCTGTAGGGCTATTCGTTAAAGCTGCAAACGACGTGATAGAAGATGCCTGATCCCGTGAAAGCGCCGAAGAAGGGCTCAAAGAAAGCCGTCTCCAAGAGCGTCACCAAGACCGGCAAGAAGAAGAGGAAGACCAGGAAGGAGAGCTACGCCATCTACGTGTACAAGGTCCTGAAGCAGGTCCACCCCGACACCGGTATCTCGTCCAAGGCCATGCTGATCATGAACTCCTTCGTGAGCGACATCTTTGAGCGCATCGCCGGCGAGTCCTCCCGTCTGGCTCACTACAACAAGCGCTCCACCATCACCTCCAGGGAGATCCAGACCGCCGTCCGCCTGCTGCTGCCCGGTGAGCTGGCCAAGCACGCCGTGTCTGAAGGCACCAAGGCCGTGACCAAGTACACCAGCTCCAAGTAAACCCGCTGCTGCACCACCAACACAAAGGCCCTTTTCAGGGCCACCCACTGCTTCAACTAAGCGCTCTTTCCTGTTGACGTATGTAGTAATTACACCTCATGTCTCTTCACCTTAGTTACATCTTTACCATAATATGTTCTGTTCCGATTGCGCATCAACTCCGACCTTTACTTTGTCATGTGCTGGATATATGAATGTAAACATTCATATATGTTCCTGCGGTCCAAGCAATTTGTAGAAATAAATTCCTCCTTTTTAATCCGACATGTCTGTGTCACTCTGTCAACAAATTACTAACTATATTAGTGTGTATGTGTGTGTGTATATATATATATATATATATATATATATATAAAATGAAGAGCTATATTATAGAATGTGACACATGCATCCTCCGTATTCGTAATCAATAACCATGACCTGATTCGTGGTAGATCATCATTGTTTATAGTATGCTGGCAGAACCTCCTATTTCAATTTCAGTTATTATAGAAAATATTCTCCCCGTCGGGGAATCGAACCCCGGTCTTCCGCGTGACAGGCGGAGATACTGTCCACTATACTAACGAGGAAAGGTACCCGAAGTTCTTCTCATGGCGGAAAACATTCATGTTTCCATACAGGGCTGCTTACAGCTGCAGTTTTTTTTTTAGACCACCAGGTGGGGCTGTTTCCTCTCCTGTTTACTACTGAGACTGTTTCCAGACCTGCCTGAAGGAGAATTACCATCTCAATCTGTGAAGTCCTGTGTGCACATAAACTTCATGTTGTAACAATTCACCTAACCACAAGAACGGCAAGGAAAAAGTACAATAGGTTATAGCGGATAGCGAGCTGCCTGCTTAATTTAGTCACGCCAAAAGTAAACTGATAAAATGTGCATTAACAGAATAAAGATTGAGTTATGGTTTTAACAATGTGTATTACAGAGGTGGAACCAAGACATTGTTTTACAAGTAAGTTTCAAGTCCTAATACATAAGTCCCAAGTCGACACCGGTTGAGACAAGCAAGTCAAGTGTCAAGTCAAGTGTTAGGTCCTAAACTTTTTTAGGACATTAACATGAGTTAAAAATGAAAGAAACTTAATTGAATAAAGGTTTAACCTGTACAGCAAAAAGGCAGAGGCACAGTTTCATACAACAAATGTCTTATTTGAATTGAATGAAGTTTTACACATAGTTTTGTTTATATCATAATTTATATTTGGTCTTGGGGAGGGTATCAAGTCATTTTGAGTAAAAAGGCTCAAGTCCATGTGACGTCATGAGCCATTGGTGTTAAAGTCCAGTTGCAAGTCTTTTTTTGATTTTGTCAAGTCGAGTCTACAGTCATCATACTTGTCATGTGACTTGAGTCCACACCTCTGGTGTATTAAGTTTTAGACAAAATTATACCACACCTCCAGACTGCACACAGTTAATTAATCGACATTAGGAAGCTCAGAATACTTTCTTGATTCCCAATGGGAATTCAAACAAGACAGACGTCATCATAGTTTACCACACACATTTAACCCCCAGAACCCCAATGGGCACAGACCAAAATGTAAAGCACATGTGAGGGGAAAACAGTAAACACAAAACATGTTCACACTCACATCAGCTATACATTAAGGCAGTATTGGTGACAATGTTATACTTCATATATGAGACACAGTCAATATTCTCTCCCACTACGATCCGGCTGTTAACAATTCTATCTTGCTATATTACATCATATCCTTCCTGTACATATTTAAACTCATTATAATAAGCTTTGGACATCAGAACATACAGTCTTGACTTCATTTTGTGCAACAACAAAATAACATTACCTGTAGCCTATTACAAACAAGAAACCTGCAGAGAAAGAGGTTTCCACACAAACTGAAGTTGAGTTTGATCAGTAATGCGATTTTGCTGAATCAGATTTTCTGTGCTTGTCTGCCATCAAACTGTTAAAGACACATTTCTCCCTGAATTCAACCCAAGAAAACTAAATTTACAGACCTGTTTTCATATAAATTAAATACATACCTAGGGTTAAACCTCAAGTTAATGTTATTTCAGTTAGTTTTGATACAGAGGCAAGAGAAATGGTTTGTTTTATTTATTCCACCCCAAATATTTGGATTTTATTTAGTTCAATTGTGTTTAAAGGTTTATCTGCTAAGAATTTATGGTATGCTAAAGCAGATTTATAACAGATATTTGATTCATAAATTCCTCTCAATACATTAAGCAGCTGGGCCAAGGCCATAAACAAACCTACAATAAATTCATAAACAATGTAAAGTCTGTAAAATCACATATTGATTTTAATATTTCCCATATTTAAATGAAGTTTGATGAGTCTAAAAATACATCGGCCTTTAGAGACCCATTATGTGTTAAATTAGCTAAATCTAAAATTAAGTCTGTAAATTCCCGGATAAAATACAAAGCAAGCAGATAATAAAATTTCTTTGT
>NC_060159.1:4020544-4023279 GCF_021292245.1 Micropterus dolomieu
AAAATGTGCATTAACAGAATAAAGATTGAGTTATGGTTTTAACAATGTGTATTACAGAGGTGGAACCAAGACATTGTTTTACAAGTAAGTTTCAAGTCCTAATACATAAGTCCCAAGTCGACACCGGTTGAGACAAGCAAGTCAAGTGTCAAGTCAAGTGTTAGGTCCTAAACTTTTTTAGGACATTAACATGAGTTAAAAATGAAAGAAACTTAATTGAATAAAGGTTTAACCTGTACAGCAAAAAGGCAGAGGCACAGTTTCATACAACAAATGTCTTATTTGAATTGAATGAAGTTTTACACATAGTTTTGTTTATATCATAATTTATATTTGGTCTTGGGGAGGGTATCAAGTCATTTTGAGTAAAAAGGCTCAAGTCCATGTGACGTCATGAGCCATTGGTGTTAAAGTCCAGTTGCAAGTCTTTTTTTGATTTTGTCAAGTCGAGTCTACAGTCATCATACTTGTCATGTGACTTGAGTCCACACCTCTGGTGTATTAAGTTTTAGACAAAATTATACCACACCTCCAGACTGCACACAGTTAATTAATCGACATTAGGAAGCTCAGAATACTTTCTTGATTCCCAATGGGAATTCAAACAAGACAGACGTCATCATAGTTTACCACACACATTTAACCCCCAGAACCCCAATGGGCACAGACCAAAATGTAAAGCACATGTGAGGGGAAAACAGTAAACACAAAACATGTTCACACTCACATCAGCTATACATTAAGGCAGTATTGGTGACAATGTTATACTTCATATATGAGACACAGTCAATATTCTCTCCCACTACGATCCGGCTGTTAACAATTCTATCTTGCTATATTACATCATATCCTTCCTGTACATATTTAAACTCATTATAATAAGCTTTGGACATCAGAACATACAGTCTTGACTTCATTTTGTGCAACAACAAAATAACATTACCTGTAGCCTATTACAAACAAGAAACCTGCAGAGAAAGAGGTTTCCACACAAACTGAAGTTGAGTTTGATCAGTAATGCGATTTTGCTGAATCAGATTTTCTGTGCTTGTCTGCCATCAAACTGTTAAAGACACATTTCTCCCTGAATTCAACCCAAGAAAACTAAATTTACAGACCTGTTTTCATATAAATTAAATACATACCTAGGGTTAAACCTCAAGTTAATGTTATTTCAGTTAGTTTTGATACAGAGGCAAGAGAAATGGTTTGTTTTATTTATTCCACCCCAAATATTTGGATTTTATTTAGTTCAATTGTGTTTAAAGGTTTATCTGCTAAGAATTTATGGTATGCTAAAGCAGATTTATAACAGATATTTGATTCATAAATTCCTCTCAATACATTAAGCAGCTGGGCCAAGGCCATAAACAAACCTACAATAAATTCATAAACAATGTAAAGTCTGTAAAATCACATATTGATTTTAATATTTCCCATATTTAAATGAAGTTTGATGAGTCTAAAAATACATCGGCCTTTAGAGACCCATTATGTGTTAAATTAGCTAAATCTAAAATTAAGTCTGTAAATTCCCGGATAAAATACAAAGCAAGCAGATAATAAAATTTCTTTGTCCTCAAGGTAGCTGACAAGAATTAAGCTACCAAGAAAATATTTTTAATCACGTTTAAATATCAAATTAAAGTTATAGCCTATTAAAGTATTAACTTCTGGGACAGACCTGATCAAATCATGTTGCAGACAGAAAGCAGGTCTTTGTAGCCAACAGAAGAAAAAAGAAATAGGCTAGTAGGCTACTTTGTGCTGTCAATCCCTTCATTTTAAATCTAACATTTGGTAGAAACGGAAAGTCTTTTCCAATCATCTAATCTATCATCTGCTGGATCTGTGACAGGAGTCTAACACCCTGAGTCACGGACAGCAACAGTGTGTTTACCTCCACAGAAAACGTCTCTGATTAAAACTAAATTAATCTCATTACTGCAGCCATTTCAGTTGTATTCTATAAACACACGTCTCTGCTTACTGGAAAACCACTTTCACATTTAATACAAATCACTTTTAGCCATTTTTAGAGACAAAATGTGTCGAAAACTCGCTGCGAGTTGTACAAAGTGATGGTGTTTCAGAGAGGTTTGAAGCCTCCTGGAATTAAATAAACGAGTCCTGGTCGCCATATATGATCTCAATCTGAAGGGAAGAACGTTTTCTCACTTATAAAATAATATTTATGTTCTAAAACGTTCCTCTTCTGGGTATTTTATCCCCAAAATGCGGAAGAGAAAACACAAGTGTCGCCACATTTGAGCCGGGCGGCGGAGCGGCTGCGTGTGTTGCCTCTCCACGGTTCTCATGTGCTTTATAAGTCCCGCCTCCTCTCAGCTCGGACACCTTCAGACAAACACAGCAGACAGAGACGCAGAGATGGCGGAAGAAGCTCCAGCAGCGGCCCCGGTCAAAGCCCCGGCTAAAGCCCCGAAGAAAAAGGCGGCTCCCCGTCCCAAGAAGGAGGGCCCGACCCTCCCGAAGCTCATCATCAGCGCCGTGGCTGAGTCCAAGGAGCGCAAGGGGATCTCGCTGGCGGCCATTAAGAAGGTTCTGGCGGCAAAAGGCGTCGATGTGACCAAAGCCAACAAACGCATCAACACCGCCGTGACTAAGCTGGTGACCGGAGGAACCCTGGGACAAACTAAAGGGACCGGGGCCTCCGGCTCCTTCAAGCTCGCCAAGAAGGAGCCCAAAGCCGCCAAACCTGTCAAGAAAGCGGCGCC
>NC_060159.1:4023379-4049841 GCF_021292245.1 Micropterus dolomieu
GAGGCAGATGGCCGCCCACCCTGAGCCATGGTTCTGCTCGAGGTTTCTGCCTCTTAAAAGGAAGTTTTTCCTTGCCTCTGTCGCCTAGTGCTTGCTCTTGGTGGGAACTGTTGGGCTTCTGTAAATATCATCACAGAGTACGGTCTAGACCTGCTCTTTTATGAAAAGCGCTGTGAGATAACTGTTGTTGTGATTTGGCGCTATATAAATAAAATTGAATTGAATTGAAAAATTGAAATGTCCGCGAGAGAGCCTTTGCACACATGACAATTTGACAGTGGGACAGCCCTAAGACCTCACAGACTTCCCGGGAACACTCCTCAAAGTCTGTGAGGGTGGACATTGAGATTGGGCCAAGGAATTTAAAATCCTCTCCTCACCTACAAATCCCCTTTAAAAATGTTTAAAAAATCATCAGCATCAAATGCTATATTCTCAAACAGGTATTTGATGTATGGCAGCAGGTGACCTTTCTCCTTTATCATTGTTATATATATATATAACAAAATGTTCTTTTTACAACAAAGAGTTGACTGATATAAGAGCTTAAAATATTAGTTAGATTTGGAATTAGCTACTTTATGATTTAAAACCATAATTTATTTTAATTTGTAAAAAAGGGATCTGATCCGGAAAACCCTGAAATGTATTTTCAGTGAAATTGAAATAATTTAAGCTTCTTTGATATATTGATATTTACAGCTCTGGAAAAAATTAAGAGACCACTGCAAAATTATCAGTTTCTCTGATTTTACTATTTATAGGTATGGGTTTGATTAAAATAAACATTTTTGTTTTATTCTACAAACATTCTGACAACATTTCTTCCGAATTCCAAATAAAGATGTTGTCATTTAGATTATTTATTTGAAGAAAATGACAACTGGTCACAATAACAAAAAAGATGCATTGTTTTCAGACCTCAAAAAATGCAAACAAACAAGTTCGCATTCATTTTAAAACAACACAATACTAATATTTTAACTTAGGAAGAGTTTAGAAATTAATATTTGGTGGAATAACCCTGATTTTTAATAACAGCTTTCATGCATCTTGGCATGCTCTCCACTAGTCTCTCACATTATGCCATTCCTGGTGCAAAACTTCAAGTAGCTCAGCTTTGTTGGATGGCTTGTGATCATCCATCCTCCACTTAATCAAATTCCAGAAGTTTTCAATGAGATTCTGGTCTGGAGATTGGGCCGGCCATGACAGAGTCTTGATCTGGTGGTCCTCCATCCACACCTTGATTGACCTGGCTGTGGGGTAAGGAGCATTGTCCTGCTGGAAAAAGCAATCCTCAGAGTAGGGGAATATTGTCAGAGCAGAAGAAATCAGGTTTTCTTCCAGGACAAACTTTCACAATGCTTGATTCATTCGTCCTTCACAAAGACAAATCTGTTCAATTCCAGCCTTGCTGAAGCAGCCCCAGATCATCACCAATCCTCCACCAAATTTAACAGGTGGTGCCAGGCTTGTAGGCTTCTCCAGGTCTACGTCTAACCAACCACCAAGCTGAAAATTGGACTCATCAGATAAGATAACCTTACTCCAGTCCTCTACGGACCAATTCTTAAGGTCTTTTGCTTTGTCTTGTCTTTGCTTCTCATTGATGAAGGGCTTTTTTCTAGCTTTGCACGACTTCAGCATTGCCCCTGGGAGCCTGTTTTGAACAGTCCTCGTCGTGCACTTCACCCCAGCTGCTGTTTGCCATTCTTTTTGTAAATCACTTGATGTCCTCCTACAGTTTTTGAATGACATTCGAATGAGTTGGCAGTCATCCCCGACAGTGGGAAATCATTTTCGCCCTCTGCCAGTCTGTAGCTTTGTTGTCCCCAATGTCTGTTGCTTGATCTTGTTCTAATGAACCGCTATCTTTGAAATTTTAAGGATGGAAGCAACCTGATGCTCACTTTATCCTTCTGCCAGTAAAGCCAGAATTGAACCCTTTATTTTCAGCTGCTTTTGGCATGGTCATTTGTTCCTTTATTTTTGTTCAGATTATCTTTGAAGTACTACTAGCACTGTTTGCCATCCAGCTGGTCCTATTGCAAGAGAATAATGATGACCACAGCAGTGGTTTTATACTTTTTTCTCGTTAAATAAAATTTGGCTCAGGTGATCACTTAATCAGTACCTTATTATGTAGAATGAGGTGTGTCTGTGTTGGAATTTAACAGCCACTCGAATGGAATGGCTGCCATACATGTAGAGATAATGATTAAGACAAATATGGAGTGGTCTCTTAATTTTTTCCAGAGCTGTATATATCATAAATATATTTGTTAAATTAATTGTTTTGTTCTAATAACATACTACATGAAATTTAAATCTGATAAACCTTCAGTTCTGTATAAAATTATCCAAACCTCGGGTGATAACTCTCACATGAGCTGCATATCAAACACATTTTTACTGTTTGGATTGTACTGTCTCTCTAACTGATTTCTACAAAAAAATAATTGTGTAAATATCTTACCTATAAAATTTTACTTAAGTGCTGGATTTTACTTGTGATGGAGTATTTTTACAATCATTGAACAATGGCACCATCTAATGGATAAACTCAGAAACATTGTTAATGTAGGACCTTTTGATTTTGACATGTATGAAAATGTATTTGCTTATTATTAGGCTGCATAAAGTCAATAGACTGTGCTGTTTAAATATTGAAACATTACATTTAGAGTATTTTTACATTTATTAGTGTTAATGACTAGATTAGAGCTATATCTTCTAAAATATTACTGCTAATTCTTGGAACATAGTTGACCAGCCCATAATCTAACAGATATCATGGACCTTCAAATTCTAGTCTCCCTTCTTTATTTGGTTAACCTGATGATTTCTGGGTCTTTCTGTATGCTCTCATTCTTGCCTTTGTGTTTCCGACACTCTTTTTTTCAATATCTCAAACAGATCAACGTCTACTTTTTTTATTTTCTTGTATCTTTTCCCCATATTTGATACTGCTGTAAATGTTCTTTTAGAAGCTTAATAATTGTTGTGTAGCTTAAGTGACCCCTCCTGTGCATTAACCCTAGGTGCATTTGTCTGCAGTCAAGCATTTAGAATCATTGAGCTTAATTTTATGAGCAGTAACGTAGAGTAGTATTTAGTAATGTAGAGTGAGAAATGACGTTTGTGTCATGTTATAAGTGCTGATTTATCTTAATGTAGCATGCAGTGACAAATGAGGATCAAAGTATTTGTTATTTGCTGTCTTGTTTTCAACACCAACATAATTGCTAAACAAAGCAGTAGGCTTTACATTACCCTTCATCCTCCAACTCCATTAGCATTACATTAATTAGTAACTTATTAGCACCATCAAAAAACTATATCATTTGTTGGTAAATAAACAAACAAAAGCAATATAACAAATACAGTTAAAGATGTAAACTTTACTTGCATGAAAGTTGAAACACAGCTTTAATGATTTAATGACTTAATTACTTTCCACTTAATAAAACTATTTTCAGGTTGTGGGGAAGTAAAAGGAGACACAGCTTCTATATGGCTGTAGCCTACATTTTAAATTCATTGTTTGTTGTGTTCTCGAGTAATTTATGGATGTAGATGT
The DNA here is from genome assembly GCF_021292245.1 of Micropterus dolomieu. Taxonomy (NCBI): domain Eukaryota; kingdom Metazoa; phylum Chordata; class Actinopteri; order Centrarchiformes; family Centrarchidae; genus Micropterus; species Micropterus dolomieu. The sequence goes on from NC_060159.1 coordinate 4,026,963, forward strand.
TTTGACAATTCATAATCTAGTTTTGTAAGTTTGGGTCAACAAATTTCTCTTTTGGGTCTGGGGCTGTAAAGTTTGAGAACATTTAACAACATGAACATGAAACAATGCGAATGAACTTAAATATCGATGTAGTTGTGTGTATTTCTACTGCTTACCTTGTGATTTTGCTCTTGTATAGTTTCTATTTTTCATAATAATTTTTACTTTATCTACTTGGAATCAAGTTTTGTTTACTTATTTCTCCAACTCATCTTATTTTGAAACATGATAATTAGTCTCCAAATCATAGCTCCAAATGCTATGAAGTTGTAACATTTTTAATACGTCACTTGCGTTAGCCAGTTGCTGCGGATGATTGGTCAGTTTGAATTTTGTTTTTGTCCAATAGCAGCTCCTCTCAGCCTGGACCAGTCAGCGCCAACGTCGCTCCGGCTCTACTTTATAAAGCCGCCGCTCGCAATGTCAGCGCATTCTCCTTTATCTGTGAACACAGAGAAGTTATTGAGACTAAAATGGCTAGAACCAAGCAGACTGCCCGTAAATCCACCGGAGGAAAAGCTCCCAGAAAGCAGCTGGCCACCAAGGCTGCCCGTAAGAGCGCCCCGGCCACCGGCGGAGTGAAGAAGCCCCACCGTTACAGGCCCGGTACCGTGGCTCTTAGAGAGATCCGCCGCTACCAGAAGTCCACCGAGCTGCTGATCCGTAAACTACCCTTCCAGCGCCTGGTGCGAGAGATCGCTCAGGATTTCAAAACGGACCTGCGCTTCCAGAGCTCCGCCGTCATGGCTCTGCAGGAGGCCAGCGAGGCTTACCTGGTCGGCCTGTTCGAGGACACCAACCTGTGCGCCATCCACGCCAAGAGGGTCACCATCATGCCCAAAGACATCCAGCTGGCCCGACGCATCCGCGGAGAGAGGGCTTAACCTCAACCCCACACCTGTTTACACCACAACGGCTCTTTTAAGAGCCACTTCACTCAAACTGAACAACTTCTTCCTCCGCTTCATGTAGTTTAATGAAACCAGTTATTTTAGATCCATATTAAACACGGTGAATCACATTAAGCGGCTTCCAAGAGAGCCACCTTAGACTTTATATAGCAACATGTTAACTAACTTATATTTGTTTAGCTCTAGACTATGGGTTACAAGCAACATGAAGGTTACATTAATCTCCACATGGAGTTATATTGGGCTTATGCTGGAAGAAATGTCATTATCAGTGTAAAGTTCTCATCTGTGTATGTTTGGAGTCCTGTTTAATTTAGGGCCCAGATTTCTGAAATGAAAACCGGAGAAGTTTCTGGTTTGGTCAGTAAGTTAATAAAAATATATATGAAATAAAAAGGGGCGTCAATCTAGGTTTTATAATAGGCCTATGTCAAATATAACCCTCATGAATATAAAGTAATTTCAGGGCAGAAATAACCTTTTACCCTTTTCAGTAAATAAGTAGAGAATACTGCATTTTGTTGTTTTGGCCATTTAAAGGTATTTTAAGAGGTAAAAAGTACTTGTTGAGCTATAATCTGTCAAATATGTGTGAAACCAAGTCATTCTGAGGCAGATTCTACCTTTCAGCCAATAAGTAGAAGCTGCAGTCACTTTCTGGCAAGTAGAATGGGTTGTATTGGCCATTTAAAGGTATTTCAACAGGTAAAAAGGACTGGATTGGCTGGTACACTGCAAGTTAAATAATGCAAAAGAGATCATGTCTTTATTTTTATTTTATTTTTTAAACTCAGCAGTAAATTGTTGTTAATTATAGGCTACATGCTGTTTTCCAAATATAATAGGCCCTACTGCAAACACTTATTTGGCCACAGATGTGATTATTCCCTTAAATGAAATGTTAAAGTTTCACAAAGACATACCTTTGCTATCACCACGGACATAAAGTGATGTTTAGTTGCACATTATGTATTTTTGATCCAGATAAAAGCAGAGACGTAAAGATCACTTTTCGGTACAACACCTGTATGCTCTACTGTCCAGTCTTTCTGGCCATGTAAAATCTGATTTCAGGTCTGTTAAAACCTTATGGAGTTTTACGACTAACACACAGTTAAAACGAGGACAGCTCCAGATGGGGGGTGGTTTACAAACCACTGAAACAGTAAAAACCAGTCAATGTGGACACAAAATAAAGCTAGCTGATCCGGTTCTGTATGAACTTAGAGTAAACGTTTTAAAAGTAATAGGTTTGGGTGTTAAATTAACAGGAGAAAATGTGTGCATTTAGAAGCTTGGAGGCAATAATTGTTCTTTGTGGGAAAGTAGGCTATTTTGTTTTAAGATATAAAATCCAGCCAACAGAACCTTTGTCACAAATAGTAAGGAAACGGCTCTTAAAAGTGCCGTTGTGTTATAGTTCTGGGTGTTTACTTCTTGGCGGGCTTCTCGGTCTTCTTGGGCAGCAGGACCGCCTGGATGTTGGGCAGTACGCCACCCTGAGCGATGGTCACTGCGCCCGGCAGCTTGAGTTCTTCATCGTTACGCACTGCCAGCTGCAGGGGACGAGGGATGATCCTGGTCTTCTTCTTGTCGCGGGCAGCGTTTCCAGCCAGCTCCAGGATCTCAGCGGTCAGGTACTCCAGCACCGCTGCCAGGTAAACGGGGGCTCCTGCACCGACACGGTACGGTAGTTTCCCTTCCTCAGCAGCCTGTGGACACGGCCGACGGGGAACTGGAGCCCGGCACGGGAAGAACGGCTCTTAGCCTTTGCTCTGGCTTTACCGGCTCGTTTACCACGACCAGACATTTTGTTTGTTTTCTGCAGAATTCAGGGCTCTATGAGACGCTCTGGGGCGTCCGGTACAGACCGGAAGTGCTAGCTAGCTAGCTAGCTACGTTCGTGATAAAGGTGTTGACAGCCCCCAGAAGCCCCTACCCTTAACATAACCATCAGAAATGTTAGTACCTAAACATAAGTCACTGAATATATGCATGTCGACCGGCTAACCCTACCTGTTGGCATATAGCCCCATAGACTGTATATAATATATTAGCCCTCCCTTGTGTTGCTGCAACGTAGCACACGGGGGCGTTTCATACGGACGCTGAAGGGTTTAGCGTAAAATCCTTACGCTTTGTTACGCTGCCTGAAAGCGTCAGTTATGACGCATTGAGATGAGAACGTGTTGGAATTCGGCACAACAGATCTTCAACGCAGCGTCACGCAACTTTATAAATTCTTCCCTCTCACGGAGAAAAGAAAGGTCAGGTCGCAAACACAACCGCAGCTTTTGTGTGAACCGTAATTGTAGCTAAACGGCTGCATATGATAATAATATATTATTATTATAATAAGACAAACATGCCTGATACTTTCACAGTCAGGCCCTGGCTTACATGCTTGCAGCTATTAATGATTCAGCACTAAGAATCACAGTCGGTTCCCCCCGCTGGCACAAATCTCTATTCAGTTATCTTGTTTATAGGGGTGACGAGTCCCACCCGTCTAAATGATTGGTGGCCTAAAATGTCATCGATTTCCCAGTTGAAGCGCTCACAGCTGCTGGACTGGTTGGCACACAGCAATTACAATAATGCAGAGTCATCAGAATAATTGCTAAAGATATCATGTCTTTATTTTATTTACCACTCAGCAGTAAGTCATTTTATTATTGGCTACAGTCCGTTTTCCAAATATAAACAAGGACATTAGCCATAGGAGTACTTTAATCCATCCAGCTGTCCATAAACCATTAAATGTTTTAAGTACACCATTCGTGAAATACAGAGCAAGTTGTTGTAGGCAATATAAAACCAATTATTAAAATTGTAAAGAGAAATAAACGATATTCAATGGAGCAGTGATGAAGATGAATTTGAGTTTCAAAGTCTGATAGCTTGGGGAGGGGGGATGTCTGTGGTCATAAAACTCAAACACTCTGACTCAGTAACAGACCTTGTAGCGCAATATTTCATTAACTGATTAGCTAAATTCTCTACTCTCTGGCCTATAATGCCTTTTTTTTATGATTTTTAGTACATTCCACCTCAACTCATTACTATTATTTACTGTAAAACACTACATTTTCCACACTATTATCTTTGTAATATAAAAGATTTTGTATGTGTTTTCTATTTTTCAACGAATCAGGGCAACTGAGATTCTTATGGAGCTGAGCCAGCTTCTAAGGAATCAAGCCACACAGCCAGCAGCACCACCCTCCTCCTTGACTTCTGGACTGACCACTGGACTGACCACTGGACTGGCAGCTGTACAGACAGGCGCGCCTAGTCAGACAGGTTTACTGACCACTGGATTGACAACATATCCCATAGACCAGGTCTTACCCCCTTCTATGGCACGTTTTCCATTGGGCCGGCCAGACTCAGTGAGGGCCACTTTGAGTCAGCTTTTCCAGCTGTACCCTAAAGGTTCGCGCAAACAACCAAATAAACAAACCCAGCCCTGGGAGCACAAGTTTTTCTTCTGTGCACCCACTATAGTCCTAACTTGGAGGAAACAGTGTGCCTCGAGGCAAGTGGGCTTGGTGGGAAAAAAGTATAATTTACGGATGTGCAAGGTTCCTCACTGGAGTTTATTAGCACACTGGAAAGGGCCTTTCCTCCATTAAAGCACTCTGGAGGCTTTAAACTGGTGCGCTCCTGCAGGAGCAAGCAGCTCATTGATATCGCCATGCCACCAGGGGGCTAAACTGCAGATTATTTAAAGAATCGGAGCAGTTTGAACAAGGCTGTGGCCTACATTGTGCCATTACAGGCAGACCTCCCCCTGAATGGGGATGTGCAAAAGGTAAAAGTTGTAAATTATTTGTTTGTTAGTTTTTTTCCCATGTTCTTTATGTTACTCATCCCAATCTCTGTAAATTACATTTTAGGATGAAGGTATTGAGGAGTTAAAACAAAAATGCAACAAGTGCAACCATGAAGTGCCACTGTGTATTTTAGAGAACCATCTAAAACATTGCAACACCAGGTAAGCGCCTGCAACGGTTTCCTCTATGTTTAGTACCTGTATTGAGCTAAGCAAAAGTAGCAAAATATTCAGCGAATAAAACCACGACATTTTGTACATTTTGCATTTAAACAGACTAAAGAGATGCGAAAATAAAATAATATAACGTAAACTTTAAGAACAATTCTGAAATAATATTGGAAAAATATTTTTAAAATTACATAACTTGGAAGTGGGTCATACATTTTATTGAAAACTGATAGTCATATAATTTTAAATATATAATCTTAGAAATAGAAAGTGTGCAAGTACACAAAACATTAACATTTCACACAGATTTAATGTTTGGGAATCTAAAGTTATGGCTTTATGGAGAACTTCAAATTTACAACATATGGCTACTGTTAATTTATTTCATTTTTTTTATTTTCAGAATAGATGCATAAAACATAATTCCTAGAAATGACTAATGAACCTCATGCTGACTGGTCTTGTGACAGGATCGCTCATTAGAAACAGATTTTCTATTTTTTAATTAGACACCATCAGAACATCAGAAAATCTGCTGAATAGGAAATGATGAAGTCAAGAAAGTATTTTAATTCCCCATGAAATGTTATTTAAAACCACACTTTTTTATATTGTTATGTGGAACCACTTAAAATGATTAAATCATTTTTTTTTTATGAAACAAGAAGCCCCTGAAATGAAAGCTGTAAACACATAATTACAATATAAGTCATCCCATTTCATCACAGTACTGGTCAAGTAATAACTTTGTTTTATAACATTTTGGTGTTCCGTGTAAATTAAATTTTTATAAGAAAACATTATTGGGTGCTATTTGCACTAATGCTGACCTTTTGAATCAAGAAGCATGATATACATTTTATGATTTAAGAACATACATATGGTGTAAGTTAATTTAATTGCAATATTATTGTGTTAGTTGTAATACATTAAGGAAATTATTACTTATTCTTAACTCCCAAGTGGCTGTGTCTTTAATTAAGTAAAGGACAATGTCTATTCCTTAACTTTGGTTGTGTAACGTAGGTTATACCATAGTTGAAATATGTAACATGACATTTTTATTCTTACTTTTGTTTTGGTGTTGTTTACACTGTAGCATCACCACAACAGTGACAGACTCTAGTCATACGTGAGTAAAAATGTGTTCTTGCTCCTCTGTCCCTATTGCACTAACAAGCATAAAAGTGGTTACACCAAGAATACAGCACACACTGTAAAATTGAAGGAAACATAAAAAGTAAATTAATTTGACATTAAATCAAATACAGTATATATATATTTATTATTTACAAAATTAACAAAGGGAAAGTTTAAGATAAAATATGGCATCAACTCTAGTTCAGGGTCCTCTGGCAGTGTAGCTGAAGTAATTCCTGGATATAAAATGTTAATATAACCTGTTTATGCTCTGTTTGAAACTAAAAACATGACACTCTCATGTTTGGTAGTGCATCTCCTTTTTTTAGAGTATTTCATAATGTTGTTGTTGATTTTACTTCCTGTTTTTATTAATTTTCCGGTAACACTTTCTCTGAAGGTCATCGCTATAATGACTTATGCATATATTTATAACACGATATAATGCGTCCATAAGACATTATAACAGTTACAAACATGCATTAGGCGCTATAGCAAAGTTCATAATGTATTATGACCTTTTGATTTAATGTTTTATAACTAATAGTAATACCAGTTTATATCATATGCGGTAAGAATCTCCAACCATGTTCCATAACACATTATACATCGACTATATATATTATATATCGACTGCTTCGTTATGAATACACTTTAGTCACCATTTACAATTAGTGATATAAAATGGAATAATAGCTTATAGTAATGTTTAAAGTTATATAGCATGTCTTTGTTTGCTTTAAGTAAAGTCTTAAAATATCTATCCCTGTATAATATATTACAGGTGGACATAATACCATATGAACTAATAATATGACCTTATAACACGTCATTGTTTGCTTTAAGTAAAGTGACACACATTTTGCGCAGGAAAACAACTTTTATTTATGTTTCTTCACTTTATGAACAATCTGTATGAATTTTGAACATTTTGCAGTTTAGCACAAAAACACAACATAATTACATCAAGAAAACACGTTGTCTGGGTGGTGAAAGATCACTCAAGAGAAGACCTGTTGCCAACCAACATCATGTAAGAAGAGGCTCAGATGTTGTCACAGATGAATGGCGAGCCTATGGACAGGCCCTAACAGATGCAGTGGACGATTAACGTTAAAGACAACCACTTCACAAAATGTGTCCTATTAAAAGACATTTTAAAGTAATTGAATGGGAATACCGTTTGGGCAGTAGGAATGAGAATCTCTTGGCACCTCACAATTCGATTTGATTACAATTCAGAGGGCGGTGATCCATCTTGATGCATTTTTTTTCTTGTAAATTCTGGATAATTCCTCTGTAAAAGCTGACAAGAACTTGGTGTGGGAATTTGGCCTTCTTAAGTTTTCTTCACCAGCGTGGAGATGTGAGACGACCATGTCAGGTTCTCTGTGATGCTGATTCCCAGGAACCTGAAACTGTTCACCTGGTCCACCTCAGCACCACTGACGTAGACAGGAGTGTGTGTCTTTATGTCATTTCTGAAATCATGATCAGCTCCTTAGTTTTGCTGACGTTGAGCAGTAGGTTGTTCTCTGTGCACCACTCATGATTATCAATTTCCTCCGTACTCCTTACTCTGTATGGGCTGCTTAACTTTTTATCCTGAAAATATCCTTAAAATCAGCTTTTCTATTTTCAGGACTTAGTAGAGGAATCTACAAAATCATTGGAACAATAATTTCAGTCTGTGTAATTCATGGAGGAGTGGGGCCCCATGTTTTCTCCAATCGACTGCTCTGCCAGTTGATGGGGGAAACAACTCCTTTCATAATTTCATCAATGTCTCTATATTATGCTTTAATTGTCGCATTAAAGCTACATTTGATACACGTCTTCCTATTGTCATTACAGGTTACATTAATTACATTAAGGTTGCAGATCCTTTGGTTTCTATCAAGCCCCTTATATCTTCATTGACGTTAGGAATTCTGGTGTTTTTCACTCTAACATTAGTTTTGCTTTAATATTACAGATACAGTTTTTGCTCTTATTTTAATTGTACATAAATATTGCATTATGTCGTACTTCTTTGCACACTTTTCAGCAAACTTATCTTTCAGACTCTGTTCAACACTTGATGTTCTTACACTTCTTGCACAGGAAACCCATGCAGACACAACCGGGGTCAGATATTAGATGGGCAACCTTAGGACAAAATCTTGTCAAATGGGTGGTGTATTTTGTATTGTCCTTGATGTAGGGCTGAGCAATATGGCCAAAAAATGTTATCACAATAAAAAAATTCATATAATTTGATATACATAATTATCACGATAAATGTCCAATAATCAATTCTTTCAGGTTTAAAGACAGAATTTTGCTCCTGAGTGACAGTAGAAAACCAGATGGTTAATTGTGGTTTTCTATTTATGGTCAGAACATGACAAACACTTTCCAAACAGTGGATCTTTTCAATAAATCAATCATGATATGATATTATGATGTCTTTTCCTCAACTAAATACCTTTTAATAGAAAATCATCGTGCTAATTCATGCTTCAAACCTTTATTGAACATTACGTTATATTGTTTAGAAAAATTATATTGCATCATTATTATTGTCCACAACCTGTAGGAGTGTGTTAATGTACGAAGGCTCTAAACAGTAAAAAAACAAAACAAATCAAATGCTATGATATTCTTAATGTCAGAATTCATGTTGTGTTTAGGCTAGAGTTTTAATACTACCCTACCCTGACCCTTCCAATTGCTTTTTTGTGTGTCCAGGTATGATACACGTGCCTCCACAATTTGGTAATTGGAGGTGAATCAGAGAGGTTGGCTTTTGTTTTGAAAATCATCAGGGGCACTTTTGCACACCCATACATGAAATTTATATTAGCCAGCCAGGTTTTGTAACTTTGTATTGTCTGAAACTAATTATTGGTTCGTTGCAGATCCAACAAGCAGCAACGGTGGAGGAAACCGGTGAGGCTGCAGAAGAGGCAGCCTCCAACCTGTCCCTATTGGGGTCCCTGACCATCATCCGGTCTCTAAATGACAGGGATGACATTCTTTCTTCGGCCCTGACATTTTATTTAGAGGGAAGAGTGAACGCACCTCTAAGACAATAAGTGCTTTTATTGTGTCTGTGGAACATAGCAGGAAATGGCATGTGTATTTGAAAGATTAAAAGACAATTGGTGTGATATGTTTTCGGTGTTAACGCACTATAGGTTACTTAACAGATTTCTCCGCTACCCCTGATCCTACACTAATACCAAAATAAAAAAGGAGGAACATGAGAAGCATCTCAATAATGCAGCAAAATACATTAAGCTAAAGTTTGTACAGCATGTAAAATACAGTATGTTGCCCTGACTACCTGCTTAACCTAGTTACTCTTGAGTAACCTGAGCAGTCATGATGACTAACCTTTTTAAGGTGGCAGGAAGCGGCGTATGGAGGAGGAGAAAGCTGTTGGCCACTGGAGGGACTGGCTCATTGATATTGAGGGTATTCACACTTTGAAAACTTGAAATTAAAAATGTGAAATCATTACCTTAGTGCACAATTTTTATTCACAGTAATTCTTCATGAAGTTTTCAAATACAAAAATGTAATTTCAGGAATGATATCATAGTGGTCCACTTGATAACAGACCAACACCACAAAGTATATCTGCATTACTGAGAGTGTGTACATAAAATAACTTAAATAAATGGGAATGGTCAAGTTCCAGTCAATTATGTATAAAAGTCACTTTTATGTCCCTATGGAGAAATTTGTCTCTAATAAAAGGAACTGCTGCAACAACAGCATGACAATAAAACCAGACCTAATCAGTTTTGAGACCTGCATGCTTAATTGTGATTTTTATTTAAACAGCTTTATCACTATGTGTGATAATTATGCAAACCTTTGTCTGGCATTGAGCCAATGGTTTTTTTGAAGCCATTACATGGTGGGCCATAACATAGTGAAATAATTGTAAACCTTTGTCTTATCGTGTGCCTGTTTAGCTCAGTCAGTATTGCGCAGGACTCCCAATGGGAGAGTTGTATGATTGATCCCAACATGCTGTGAATGTTAAACTAATTAATTTTAAGGACATGCAACCCGCATTCATAAAACTATGGACACTCTTTTGAATATCCTTCAGAAATTTTCAAAGTAAAAGCTCTCAGTAAAGTCAACATGAAGCATTGCTGCAATAAAAATGTATTGATTAATTTTGTAGGCACAATAACGTAAGATGAAGTGATCATTTGTGTAGCTGTCATGTCAGATCTATTTCAGTACCAGCCATTATAAATTGATTTTTTTTTTTTTCTGCCATCAAAGCAATCTTGTACAGAAATATTTGCCTTCTATCATTTCATTGATTAACATGGATCGCATCTTTTCATTGCAGGTGGAGATGCTGTCCTGTTTGTGGAGGATGGACTTGAGCCAGTCAGTGTGACTCTTGAAGATGTGCTGATGTTTGCAACTGGCACAGAACGAATCCCTCCACTTGGGTTCAATGAGGTACCTACACTGGCTTTTTTTAATGAGCCAGTTAACAGCAGGAGGAGGGTTTTTTCTGAGGCAAACACCTGCACTCTGATATTGAGGCTGCCATTACATGCCTCATATGAAGCATTCTCTGACTATATGATATCTGGCATTGTCCAGTCTCCAAATTTTGGAACTGCCTAAAGATAAGGGTGAGGTTGCGGCATGTACTGTATATAGTTCTTACATCATGTTTTGTTCATATTATTTAGTTAGCTCTGTTCCCCATTGGAGAACAAAGTCAGCAGAATAATTACAAGTGGTCACCACCTGCAGAACCACTCCTTTGTTGGGGGTGTCTTGCTAATTGCCTATAATTTCCACCTGTTCCATTTGCACAACAGCATGTGAAATTGATTGTCAATCAGTGTTGCCTCCTAAGTGGACAGTTTGATTTCACAGAAGTGTGATTGACTTGGAGTTACATTGTGTTGTTTAAGTGTTCCCTTTATTTTTTTGAGCAGTGTATTTCTTTTCTGGGTTAATGCAAGGAAGAGCTAAGAGAAATGCATGGACTGAAGCGGAAACAGCAGAGAGATCCAGACAGAGCAGAACACCAGATTCATCATTGAAGTAGGGGGAGCTAATGAGCACCTGGGCATCATTTTACCACAGCCTATGACCAGCAACCCGAAGTCTTCGGCCGTCAGGTCATCCAGGGCATATCTGTGTCCTGTGTGAATACATGTTGGTGACATTTTTCTGTGTTCCAAAAAACAGATACTATTTGAGATAAGGCTTTGATGTAACACTGAATATCTGATTATTCACAACCAATAAGACAGTAACATTTTAAAATATTTTTACATAATATGCAGAGGCTGTGGAGCCACCACCAGCATTGTGTGAATGTTTGAATTGAGTGTGACCAGAAATTGTTACTGTGTTCTAACACTAGCCCTGTGCCTAAATTAAGTGTCATAATTCTGTTTGCAAATTTCCAGTAAAACACCTTGTCAATGCCATTGTCATTTATAGTATTATTCTTGATGTTACCTAAATCAATACAGAAAAAATGCTTCAGAAGATTACTTATTAATTTCCAATACCATAAAGGTATAATTCTCACAGTATTATCTTTTTTTGAAGATTGGGAGCATGTTGAAATATATACTATATTATGCCATCTTTATTTAATTTATCAGGGGTAGCATATTCTGATTACTAATTATGATTTTTATGTTGATATTGTTGACGATCAGCCAGTGTCTCGACGGCATGCCCAACAGCAAGGTTGCACAGATTTATGGGCGAGAAAACAGACCACGCTTGTGGGGCATGCGCAGAACCATAGGTAACATAAATCGACAGAACACCGGAAAAAGTAATTTGGACAACCTTACTGATAAAAATCTGCAAGAAGTACTAGTGGCAACATTTTTTCTTCATTTGTTGAAAACTGTATAAATTGTTAGCAAAAAGTGGGGTCCTCTCTCGATGGGGATCGTCTAAATGCATGGAATCTGCCGCTGGCCCATCACCTTGTTGCATGACTACATTGATGTAATAAATTTATGAGAATTAATACCAAATTATGAATTTTAATATTCAGAAAATATTAATTCATAAAGCTCTCGCGGGGCACCACCCGATATATCGTTCGCCCAGGGTTTCGGGACTCCCTGGGTATGGCTAATAATTAGACAGTTATTCACTAGTGATCAGTTAGTTAACAATCGCTCATTATCTTAAATCAGTCAGTCAGTTTCATATGGAAGGGGTAAATTCTATTGGCAGGGACTTAGAAATAGGCAACACACACAATTCCTTGGTTACAGTGAATTTATTAACTAACTAAGGTGCTATAAAAATGCGGTTAAATACACCAAAGAAATAAACAATGGCTAAACAATGAGAATGTGGGTTTCGATTGTGGGAGAATTTGACTCATACGGCAACTAATGAATGCAATTAGATGATAACTCGGTTAAATTTGTCTAGGAGTTTCAAGGATTAAATATGCTGGACTAACCAACTATTGGACATCACTGATCACAGAGTGCAGGGTTTTGGTCTTACTGCTTGTGTTTCTCCCCGCCGGGTTGCTGGTAAAATGGCCTCACACTGGCAGAGTTCGTGCGTTCTCATTTAGGACAGCTTCAAGCCGTCGGCCAGTCGTTTTCTCTGCCAGGGAATTGCTCTGGAGGTCGGTTTTTGGTAGGCTTATTGAAGAAACATGCAGTGGGGGCCAACCCTGGCTCGGGTTAGCAGTTTTTGTCGTCCTTTGTTACTGCTGGCGGGTCATATGGTTGACCCGGGCGTCGGGGCTCAGTGTCATTTAGCTCGACGGAATAAAGCTTAAAACTTGGTCGTTCTTGAATTAAAACTAGGGTAACTTAACGGACTGATAACTTTAACAAAACAAAACCACAGCAAATAAAACAAGTAAACTGCTGAAACGAGGGAAAGCTGAGGTCGCGGCACTTCGCGTGTGTAACTTGAAACGAACAAAAGCTTTTGTTGTGCCGGGCCGAACTCTTAGGGTGTTGCTGGGAGAGGGGGGGCACGCCGGCTGCGAACACGCGCTTGTGTCGCTATTTTGTCTATTGGGGCGTGGTTCCCAGAGGGCAGTCCATTGTCCCTTGAGGAAGGGCTTTGTTTCCGGTTCCCGACGGAATGTCTTTCTTTAGACATATTAAAGTTAATCAAAAACAAATCTACTGGCGCGTATTGTAATCAAATATCTTCCCACAATCAAACCTCAATTGTCAAACGGTTGTACCGTTCTTAGTTTTAAGCACTTGATAAGGGAAAGAATTGTCAGATTATTGGACATGATAAATGTGACATTTAAACATTAAACGGCATTTCAGACGATGGCATGTAATACTTATTTCGTCCACTTGGGGGAGCTCAGGTTACATGACGATAGCTTGGATTAACCCTAAGACAATCTTTGTTTAGGAGCTGGGAAATTCAGTTATTTAACCTTAAATTCAAGCTGGCAAATTAATCGAGTATAGGATGACATTTCTTTATCATCATTTCTAAAGGAGGTGTCAGAAAGTATTGTGAACAAGCATTGGTTACACATAAAATGAAGGAATGTCATTAACCTTGCTGAAAAATAAAACACTGCAAAATTAACTTATTTAGATTCTAGTCAAGTAACTTTAAAGATTTAATTAAACCAGGAGGCTTTGAATCTTGAGGAGACAGCAGTCTTTACACAAAGGAGTTCAGGGCTGTCCCTGGTGTCCTGGATTTTCTCACACCTGGGCGTGAAAAGGAATATCTCCTTTGATGTGAGGTAATTAAACACAGAGGAAGGTCAGTTGCCATGGTTACATGTGTGGGGGTCAGATTAGGGTTTCCTGCCCTCTCTTATTGAAGAGTTTTGATAGGCAGTTAAGGAAAACGCTAAATGCTGGTCAGTGTTCCATTGTCAGTTTAACAGTCAAGCGCCGCGTTATCTGGCTGCGGCATCAAAAGGTGCCAGTTTTACGATCAGACTGAGACAGCACATAGGAAGAGCGAACCTTTCACCTTTTCCTTTGGGTCTCTTCAGCCGTCTGTTGAAAGTTGATATCTCAATCCCCTCCTTTCTTTCTCCCAGAGAGGAGGAATTTCGAGTCTTCAAATTATTTAATATAAAATGCACAAATCCTCACTGTTGGTACACAACAACCTAAAGTAATGTTATATGTCATATTTTTAATAAATTACCCCTTGTGCATTAATTAACAATGTGTACCCTAGATGCCTATGGCAATCTTATGATATTCAAACATTAATTCACAAGATATTATCGACTTTTCAGCCTAAAATGCATTATTGAAATTGTGCAATTGACAAACAATGCAAAAGTGCCATCAAGTGAAGACATAACAAAACAGCAAGACAGATTAAATTGTTCTACTGAAGAGAACAAATCGGAAACATGAAAAATATTTTTCACGCTTCCTTTTGGTTTGATTTACAAAAGAACCTTTTGAAAATTTGGACAAAGAAATCCTACTAACAAAGCAAAAGTAGCCTACTGTTTTTTTAAATAGTACAAACTTCTCAGCTGACATAACTTACATAGTTGTGATTAATATCTTGGATAAATATTATATCCATTAGATTATCCTCCTTTTAGATTTCTGTGTAAAATTTAATTTTACATCAACACTTTTAATGACAAAAAGGCTGGAACATGTAGGCCTGGAGTCCTTGTATTGAAAATAATCTTGGGTTCCACACTCCAGTCCAGTTGGTGGCGGTAATGCACCTCTCGGCTAGTTTGCCAACTGCCAATAAAAAAAAAGAAAGAAGAAGTTTGAGTGAAAAAATTCAAACCTGACGGCGATGAGCTTATCAACAACGTTGTAGCCTATACACACGTAGCTGTCACACAACGGTCTCCTTTGGTAGGTTATCCGTGGCACTATCCACTTGCCATACACCAGCGGTCATAAGTACTGTATTAACACACCAGCGTACAGCACCCTAATCACACAATGTGTGATAAAAGACCGAAATATAGTTCATTGTTTCCATCTGGTCTCAAACCAGGAACCTTCAGTACGGAAGGCAAGTATCTAATCCACTACACAGCAGAAACTGTGATCCACAGTAATTGCCATCCGCGTTTAAAACAGATAACAGGATGGCTTAACACATCCGAGCGGCGGACCTCAAAGGTAGAGCGGTGAGTAGCCATTGGACAGGGGTATTCAATTAGAATTCAAAGAGGTCCAGGTACAGAAAATTTCCCGAAGCAAAGGTCCGTAACATCGACTAACTTGCTAGTGATGGCAAGTTCGAGTCTTTTGACAGACTCGTTCATTCAAATCTCTTTCATTAAAATGAACTTATCTTTTTTTGAGTCATTTTGTTCATTTGAACTAGGCTGGTTATTGTGGCGCTGCAGCCCCCTACTAATTAAAAAACAGCACCGTTCTCAAACACGGAAGGCTGTCTGGCTGGCTTTATTTGACAAAGTATAATGCACAAATTCACCTCTTGATTACTGTACAGGTGCTAGTCATATAATTAGAATATCATCAAAAAGTACAGAAGTCTGTGGCACTGCTCAGGTGTTATGAGAGCCCAGGTTGCTCTGATAGTGGCCTTCAGCTCTTCTGAATTGTTGGGTCTGGCGTATCGCATCTTCCTCTTCACAATACCCCATAGATTTTCTATAGGGTTAAGGTCAGACGAGTTTGCTGGCCAATTAAGAACAGGGATACCATGGTCCTTAAACCAGGTACTGGTAGCTTTGGCACTGTGTTGAGGTGTCAGGTCCTGTTGGAAAATGAAATCTGCATCTCCATAAAGTTGGTCAGCAGCAGGAAGCACGAAGTGCTCTAAAACTTCCTGGAAGACAGCTGCGTTGACCTTGGACCTCAGAAAAAACAATGGACCAACACCAGCAGATGACATGGCACCCCAAACCATCACTGACTGTGGAAACTTTACACTGGACTTCAAGCTACATGGATTCTGTGCCTCTCCTCTCTTCCTCCAGACTCTGGGACCTTGATTTCCAAAGGAAATGCAAAATTTACTTTTATCAGAGAACATAACTTTGGACCACTGAGCAGCAGTCCAGTCCTTTTTGTCTTCGCTTCTGACGCTGTGTCTTGTTCAAGAGTGGCTGGACACAAGGAATGCGACAGCTGAAACCCATGTCTTGCATACATCTGTGCGTGGTGGTTCTTGAAGCACTGACTGCAGTCCACTCTTTGTGAATCTCCCCCACATTTTTGAATGGGTTTTGTTTCACAATCCTCTCCAGGATGCGGGTTAGGGTTAACCCTATTGCCTAATTTGGTGTAATGAAGAAATAAAATAAAATGTCTGTCATGATTTTCTGCTCAAGGTAATGCTGAAAGTTTACTATAATGCAAGACAGGAAAAACAAGCCAATTCCACAATTAGACAAAGCTGATGATTATCTGAGAGGAAATGATTAACTGATTTTATATATTTGTGTGCCAATTTATTTTTGGTGATTTTTATCTTTTGATTTGAAACGAAAATGATTTATTTGAACAACTAACCTTATTGATTAAGGAGAAGAGACATTCTTAAAAGATTGTAGGAGTGTGGCTGCCATTTTGGTCTTTCTAAAAACTAAAATTGACAGCACACACAAACATTTTTGTAACTTTTCTTTATTGGATAATTATCTTTATTTGATCCCCATTGGCATTTTCTGACTGGGGTCCACTCAACTGTATGTTCATTAAATACACTGACAATTAAATAACTTTTTTTTAATTAAAAATTTAATTAAATTCTTTTTTTTTTAACTCTTTTTATTTTAAGATACAGTGGAACTCCTGCAGAACATCATTAGCGCTTACCATTTCTTTTCAGCATCAGTTTGGCTTTCCAGATTGCAGACACAGGCGCTTCAGGTTACTGTGAGGTCCATGGACACAGTCTGCTTTGATATCTTGTTGAATCCTCTGATATCCTGTTTGTCCATTTACTAAGTAATGAGTAACTTATTAATAATCAAAAGGCCAATAATGCAGTTCTTATTACATTACTTCACTCCATAAACAACTGGAAAGACAGGAGATATCTCATGTGAGCATTCAAAATTTATGAAAGCTTTCCACAAATGTATTTCCTCTACTGGACTCTCTGGGTACTACCTCCTCCAATCACACGCATGCACTTGCCCACTGAAATTTTTATTGTGGACGTAGCCGACCAATAGGACGTCGCTACCGACACGTGCATGACGGATAAATAGCAGTGTCCCTACTGCCTCAGCATCCTTTTTCTTCAGCAAATGGCGAACTGCTCTCTGAATTCACCACCTCCACGGATGAAGTTGCCACTTCTAGAAATTCATCTTTGCACCCGGGCAAAGTGACCCAAGGCCAAGGCCACGTCTCTTTTGGTATAGCGGGACGAAAGAGATCGCTGGCTGCTTCGGTTGGTTTCGTTTCCTCCACGAGCGGCTCGTAGCGCAGCAGGTGAGGGTGTCTACCCTGCCGCTGCTACACATGTAAGCTGTGAGTTTGAGGCCGACGTCACTACCTACCATAGTCACAGTGGCTGTGTTGCGTTCAAGGCCCGGTCTGCCTTTTCCAAACGCCGGCCATAGTGTGTTCAAAGACTCCACGGCCCGCTCAACCTTTTTTAAAAGAGCCCATGGTGCGTTCAAGGACAGTACGGCCTTTTTGATTGCAGATCCTTTGAAAAAGAGTCTCAGCCTTATTTAACCAAAAACAAAAAAGGTGGCAGAGGGAGTAGAGGCTGATGCACACCACCAGGTCTCCTCCCTCCGTTATGTGTCCAGCATGCAATTATTTGTGTTTCATGTGCTGCTTGTGTACACACTGAAAATGCTGTGAATGTTAACTGATTAAACACAGAACATTCCTAAAGAGACAGTGGGAGGGCCCGGGTCTTAGCTGCACTAGTCAAACCACAGAGACAAAAGCCCCTGGCCCACATCGCTCTCCTGGTGGCAACCGAGCGAGACGGTAGTAGGACCTGGGCTTCCTCCCTACTAACCAGTTCTTTTCTACTTCGACGACCTCATGGTCACAGAGATAAAAAGCCTAGGTACCTATCAAATATTCACCAAAAGGCATTAGGGGAATTCATGTGCTATCTTGGCTTGCAGTCTGCAAGGAAGAGGTATGATGCGAATTCGCGACATTCGGCATCAAGGGGTTAATGCTTGTGCTGGTGGCTCTAATGTCTGCACCTTATGAGCCCCTGGAGCAGTCCTCATTGAAAATGCTATCTCTCAAACAGCCATGCTGCTAGCTCTCACCTCTGCTAAGAAGGTGAGTGAGCGGTGTGCCTGTCGATTCACCCCAGCTGCATGCTGCTTCATGGTGACCACAGTGCAGCTGGATTGAGACAAAACCTCTCCTTCGTTCCTAAGAACATAAGGAGCATGTTCAGGTCCAGGACAATAAATCTGGATGCCTTCCCCCCTAGCCCTCTTACAGGGGAGGTGAGATTGCATCTGTTGTGTCCATGTGTGCTATGCTAACATCCTATGTAGAACACACAGCCCCCATTCGATGCACTGGTCGTCTGTTTCTGTGATATTGCAGTCAGTAAAACCCTGTCCAAGAACAGTCTGGCCAGCTGGCTTTGTGAGTGAATCTTCCAAGCCTGTACACGGGCGGGAACAGACCCACCCTTAGCAGTGTGTGCACATTCCACTCAAAGTGTGGAAGTGTCTACAACCCTTTTTCAGAGGGGTGTGTATCGAAGAGATCTGCACAATGGCATCTTGACCCTTACCGTGCCCGTTTGTATGTTTTTATCTCTTGGATATGTCGGGCGCCTACTCAGGATACTGCTCGCAAAGTGCAACCTAGGATCTGAAAAGTTAGGATCTGGTGACTATTGGGTGTAGAGGGGAAACATACACTGGCAGTACCTGAGGGGGGATTGGCTGGCCTGTGGCCGACCGGGTTGGCGTGGTGGACTTCGACTTGTTGCAGCTAGGGCGGAGAGTCATCGGGCTCCACCCGGTGTACCCATAGAGACCAGTAGAATAGTAGTATTTATACTTCACGCACATATCGGTAGCAACATCCTATTGGTCGGCTACGTGCACAATACAAATTTCAGTGGGCAAATGCGTGCGTGGGATTGGAGGACGTAGTACCCATAGAGGGCGGAGCCTGTGCGAGATAGAACATTAACGTTACTGTTACTCCACCGACCATTGGTAACGTCACTTAACATGAAGTTACCATTAAGGCTAGCATTCATTTTAAAGTCAAGCTGAGTTGATCCGAGCTATAACGACTGCGAGCTATTTTTATGTATTAACCCTAACCTGCAGAGGGTACAGAACCAATGACAGAGTTCAAAATGAGTTGGTCATTTGTCACCTAAAATACATTACTTAAATAATAAAAATAGCACTTATCACTTTCCCTCGTTGCCTAAATAAGTCTGACAATATTCATGACCATACCAACCCACCCAATTTTACTGGGAGACTCCAATTTTTCATTGCCCTCCCCCAGTTTCCTCCTGGCTCACAGCAGTATGGTTAATGTTACAGTAGTTGAGTGGTGAAGGCTATGCTGTTGACAGACTTGATTGTAGATTTATTTCTGAAACAGAGTGGCAGTCCTAGCGAAGGCTCCTTCATTTCTCTTCGTTCATCACTTACTTACTGTTTTACTTAAATATTCTCTAATATCACTTAAAGCAGCTAATGCTGCCCATTGCTAAATTAGATTAAGCACAAAACTGGTTAATGCCATGTTTATCCTTGAATAAGCGCTAACATCAATGCAGTTAAATTAGAGCGTTTAACTTATTCTAAATATATCAGTGAGCTGCGTGTCTGTAGTTATAGTCCAACATTTAAATAAAAGTGAGCTCAACCTAGCCCAGATTCCAGCCAAACAAAGTTATCTAGTTCCTCTTTCAAATGTCAACTTTCAAAACGGTGTGAAATCTCAAAGTTGTAGACAGTGATGTAGTGGTTGAGAAATGGTTTCCTGTAGATTTAAAATTAAAAGAGTGCTGGTTAAAGAATAAACAAGATGTGAATATGCTCATTCTCTCTCGCTCTCTCTGCATTCTACCAGCAAATTTTATTGATGTGCAGTTGTTTTCATGTTTCAGTTCAATTTTTTTTCAGCTTTCAATATTGGCCTGATCTAAGGGGTAGTTAATAGTAGGAAAGTGGTCTACTATCCAAATATTTTCAAAATCAAAATATCTGCTTAAAAATTGGGTCTTTTCACTTTAATATCAGCATTGGCTCCCCCAAAACCCATATCGGTTAGGCTCCACAGGATTTACACTGATCAATACCTGTACACATCCTCATCATACAGGATTTACATCACATGATTGCAACAATGCTTTCCTGGACCAGCAGCAACAATATCTATACCTTCCATTGCTTACTAGAAATGACTGGCATTATTACATTAACATTTATCCAAAGCGACTTACAATTGCTATATATGTCAGAGGTTGCACATCTCTGGAGCAACTACGGGTTAGGTGTCTTGCTCAGGGACACACTGGTGTCTCAGAGTGTATTCGAACCTGGGTCTCTCACACCAAAGGCATGCGTCTTATCCACTGCGTCATCACATACTGCCTCACATCTAATGCAGTGAAATGAAGAAGATTCTTCCATAACTCACACACACACACAAAAGGCTATTTCATGGTAGCCACGTAAAGGCAGACCTCTTTCACTTTGAACTTTGATGATAGTCAAAACCTGCTTGAGCTCCTCCCGCCAGTAAGTTACCTCTTCTCTCCCTCCAGCTGTTGCACTAGTTTATGTTCACAATCCAGTGACAGATGAGCGCCGAAGCAACGCTAACATTAAGTATAGTGCTCTGTGATTTTTTCACGCAGGCGATTGCCGTCTTTCCAGTTAGAAAAAACACAAATCCACTCTCTTTGAACTTTTCCCCCATTATAAAGTTGACAACACAGCAGATCATTAGTGAGGTAATGTTAATTTAACACACCTTACTGCACATCACAGGCTGAAGCTGGACATTTTCTCCTTCCGTTATGAAAGGCAGCAGGTCCATGATCGGCGTCGGTCAGATACCTGATAAATCCACTGTTCACTGCTGCTGCTGCTGGCTTCAGGTTGTGCTGCGCTCCATATGGGTGCACTGCTAACACTAGCCTCCTCCGGTCTCTGGTTAGCTTCCACAACTTCTTCACCCTGATTCTCTTCCTGGCTCCTTTTGAATACATGGCACATGTCTCAATAAAGATGCGCCTCCCTCTCCTCCTCTTCTTTGTTTTTTTTGCATTTACAACAAACATACAGAGACCAATGAGCACATTATTTTCATAAAATCTGTCCAAAGGAATTCAGTTAAATGGTTATTGTTATGATTCAAACATATCTTGACTCAACTTTAGGCCAGAATCAACAGAAAAAACTCAGAAAGCGAGAAATCTGATCATCATATCATATTGTCAATCATTGGTTACGTATTGTAACCCAAGATTCTGACCGTCAGCAGCTGAATCATCGCTGGAAACCATGATGCGCTTGTGCGCTCTGGTTCCACAAGAATCACTGTTAGGAGCTCCTCCTAAATGCGTGCCAGAAGGCGGGGGATCAGAGGAATCCAGGGGAAAGAACAAAGAAGCGCTCTGGGAGAGAAGGCGTCCACACGCAGAGGCGGCTCGTCCCGTGTGTTCAGTGAGAACCATCTCACTTTGAAAGAGCACGGGTGCCTGACAGCCCACAGCATCAGGCCTCTGGCTATCTGTATTAGCCAAGCCATGCAGACGCCACCCTGACGGTTTATGTATGTGATGAGGCCCGATTGATACTGCTCTCCTTTGTCTAGTCTGGTCTCCCCGTTGGGGAAATTAAACCCCGGTCTTCCGCGTGACAGGCGGGGTGTGGTTGTTTCTTTTTTGTAATTATGGTTTGAGGGTTGGTGTATGTGTGTACAGGGGTGTGGTTATTTCTTTTTTTTATAATTATGGTTTGGGGGTTGGTTTATGTGTGTACAGGGGTTTTAGGTTGTCTTTTGTTTTATGGGTTTGAAAGTGGGAGTTGATTTGTGTGTACAGTGGTTTTGGGTTGTCTGTTGTTTTATGTGTGTGAGTGTGGGGGTTGATTTATACGTGTACAAGAGTTTTGGGTTGCCTTTTGAATTATGGGTTTGAGTGAGGGGGTTGGTTGATATGTGTGGGTGGGGTTTGTCCCCTGTTGGTTATTAGCAAGGGGTGTTTTGTTTTTTTTGTGTGGATAATGGGGAAAGTTTTTTTCCATTCTTACTGTGTGTGTGTTTCTGGTAATGCTGCTTTTGTATATGTTTGTGATGTTTGTTTGTTTTGTGTGGAAAGCTCTGTTTCCTTTTTACTGTGACCAGTGTAATGTACTTTGTACTTTATATAATAAAGATAAAAAAAATAAAAATAAAGATACTGTCCACTATACTAACGAGGACGGCGCCAACGCTGACCTTGGCACGTGTGTCGGGCAGACTCTGCCCGTCATTTCGTCACGCAGCGTAGCGCAGGGCGTTGACTTCAAGCCCTCACTCTTCTTCGATATGACCCTTTTTGGCGATGAGGCCCGATTGACACTGCTCTCCTTTGGCCAGTGCAGGGCGCAGAGGAGCGGTGTAGTGCGGCACAACTTGGGTAGGCTGAAGACCAGCCGAGCTGCTGCACGCTGGATTAGCTGCAGAGGTCGGCACATGCAGGCACAGCAGCCAGGAGCCAGTTGCGGGAGTTTAGGCCCGAGATGACAAGAGCCTGGAGATGAACATGAGGCACCTACCGGGTGACGAACGGACATATCCTCTGGATGTCGTGGAGAGTGTCGTTGCAAGAGCGGGTTGTCACACTG
>NC_060159.1:4049941-4067972 GCF_021292245.1 Micropterus dolomieu
GGAGAGTTGTGAGTGTCGCTGTCTGGAGCTGCTGTGCTGCTCTGGGACTGTCTCATCCTCTCTGCATATTAGCTTCACAGCATCAACTGTAACAACAGTTAGCTAACCCACAAAGTAGCTACATGTTACAGCTGTCAAGTTACATTACTTGCTGTGATGCTGTTCATACTATATCATGACACTGGAAATCACATACCCCACCTTTAAGCTAGCCTTTGTTCTACTAAACTTTGTCTTTCGAAAAAGCGGAAACATACTGGGGTTTATGGTCATATCACATGCTACAAAATAAAGACCATGTTAGCATTCAACTACAGCTGCCCTGTGTCTTTTATCAAGCACTGGAAAGGTGCAGTTATGATCTGGTATATTTGAAATCACGGATTATACTGGACCCCATTTGCTATCATTTTTGAACAGTTCTCTGTCTACTGGTTGTGTCCCGGACCACATTTAACCTGCTTGTGTCCAACCAGTCCTAAAGATAGCTGGGGTTGATGGAAGCCCAGGCCTGCAAAAAATGTTTATAAAGCTGCTTCTTGCTGCTGTGGAAAACAAAGGTTTCAAAGTAACATACAAATCAGCTCTACCTACGACATATCAGACCCTACCTTTCTCAGTACACCATCCAGCTTCGTCCTACCACACGCCATGAGAGCAGGGATATCCCTCTCTAACTTTAAGAAGCTCTTGAGAACTCATCTCTTCCAAGAACACTTTCCCTCATAACACCTCTAACCCCTAACCTATTACATTCACTTCCTGTGCTCTTCTTCTTCTATTTCCTTAAAATTCTTGTGCTGATTGCACTATTCGTTAACTCTTACTTCTTTTACCCCATTGATGCGGTAGACGCTTATAGCTCTTACTACCATTTTTGTTTTTTTAATAAAGCACTTAAATGCTTATTTCTAATGAAAACATATTGTACTTGTTAGTATGGCTCAAAGAGGGTATTTACACTGACAGAAGATGGAGATGGAGAGTATCATAAAAACCATGCTATTGCACATAACCTGCTAGTTAATGTTACTAGCCATAGAGTTATAGAATTTACTATGTCTACTAGCTATCCATACAACTTACAAGCTCGTCCTCCTCAGTTATTTCTACTCCTCCTCCTGTGACCTCTGTCCTCTTCCTCTTAAAATACTGTAGGAGTAGTACAGTAGGAAAGTACTGTTTTTTACTGTTTTTTTTAAACTGTAAAAAAACAGGTTTTTAAGGCCAAGGATGGTCACAGACAGGGGCAAACAAAGGGCCCAGGAGTTTGTCCCTGGTGCTCTGGGTCTTTAGAGACCTTTATTCCTGTATTCTTGAGAATTGTATGCAAGTAGAGTACACAAATAAATGAGCCTGTAAAATAATAACACTAGAAAACTCTCTTTAACTCTCCTAAAGTAAAGAAATCCACTAAGGTGAGTCGCCCTATTGCTTTCTGTCACCTGTTCACCATATCAGAGCTAGTACTGGTGCCGCTGCCCAGTGGCAGGTAGAGTACTCATAATCTTTACTCAAGAAGAAGTACAATTACTCTATCTACCATATATTTAAATATATATTACTGTGCAACAGGTTATTTATAGGGACTGCAGTTTGCTTTGCTTGTTGATCATCTGTAATTTAGCTTTTTCTGTTTAAAACAATTATTTTCCTTTTTAAATCTCCATGAATGTGTTGATAAAATCACTTTAAAATATCAGTTTGCTGCCTAGCCACTATGTTTGCTTGTCTCTGTTATTATGGACATGTAGCCTACCAAACCACTTACTTTGAAATAACACAGGCAGCCCATACAATCTGATTATTCCCAAATCATCTATATAATCTTAACAATGCAAAGAATCATGTGACAGCAACACGGGAGAAACTCGTTCTTGAAGCAGGTAAACCTACATTCAGAGGAAGCTGTGCGTCAAGCGTAAAGCCCAACGCTTTTAACACGCCATTAATGGAAAGTGAAAGTAGTCACTTACCGGTGTTAAAGAGTGACGCAAGGTGCTTTCCAGCAGGCCACCAGTACCATGGTGTGCTGGATTTCAGTTGTATTAGTAGAACAATAAAGCCTTAAACTGAAAAGGTATTTGCCTGATTTTCTAAATGTTTGCATCTGCCCAGCTCTGTGCTGTGAGAAGTGCCAGAGACCAGGGCTGATCGCGTAACTGTGCACAGCCTGGATGACAGCTAATTTCAGTTAATGAAGCAAAATGCAGATTACAGACTGGTGAAGTTATGAAGGTATGAATGAAAACTGTAGCGAAATTACTGGCCCAAAGAAAATACTGAGTAAAGAGTAAATGTAGGCTACAGTTTTAAACCCACTCCTGCTGCTGGCGTCCCCAATACTGTCTTCAAGTAGGCTTTGAGTAACAGCAGCACAAAAGAAAAGTCTGTAGCCTAATATTGAGGCACTTTGCTTGCACCTGCCTCCAGCGAACAAGCAGACTAAACATGGTCAAGTAAATAACAACCAGACAGAACACAAACCAATACTTGGCAGACAGAAAACTAATAATACAAATAAACTGCAACCTAACAGGGAAAACAGACTGAGACGATTAAACAGAACATAAAGCAGACAAGACCAAAATAATACAAATATAGAACCAGGAGTAAACACTAATGTTGGTCATGAACTAAGACACAGGACTAAAATGCAAATTAACAAAAGAATAAACAAGGCTACAAAGACAAAGACAAAACCCCAAACCATAACAGACTAAACACAGGAAAACGGAAAACGGAACACGGTAGAAACTCTCTTTCTCTAAGACTATATCTTTCTATGTTCTATAGACAAATTAACAATTTCCACTTCATTTAACATCAACCTGAAAGCAAATGACAACAGAAATCATTTATAATTTTTTTTAAATTTGTAAATAAATTCAGGCATCAAGGGGATAAGATTAAATTATGAAGACGATTCTGCAACATAATTTGTGTGGATTTTTGTAAGCCCATGTTAAATGCATCTAATAGTAAAGATAGTAAAATCCAACATTGATTTTATAGGAAATCTCAAGACCGAATGTTTTTACTCTTCACAACACACTAAACATTCAAATCACAACTTTAAGTTGTATTTCAGGAACTGTTTTCAGTCAATTCCTTCCGCTATTGTTATGTGATTATTAGGAGTTGGTTTATCGAGATAAGCAGCTGTTGGAGCTAAAAACATTACGGAAGAATGCGACCCAACGTGATAAAATGATTCAATGAGCACCAGTCAAACGCTCAACACAATAGGACGTTTTTGTCTGCTGCTGTCTTTCATCTCTCCAGTGGAGTGGAATCTCCAGAAAACATTTATGTCACATGCTTCATGTAGGTAATGATTTATTATTATTTCAGGACCACAGACACCTGCACTGTCTCTTAGAAATTACATACAACTTACATGACACAGTAAACACATTTTGATGGAAAGTTATTCTGGCTGGTTTACATATTGTAGTAATACACTTTTTCGTTGCAAATACAGCATCACTAAACTTTTTGGCAGCTCAAGGTTAAGATTAGGGAAAGATAGTGGTCTGATTAAATACAGCAAAGACGTTGAATGACTAGCGACATTCCATTAAAACCACAATCTTTCCCCAAACTCAACCAAATTGCTACTACTAGGTAAACTACAGCTGAAAGATCAACAACAATATGTCTGTTTTTCCTGGAGAAATCGGAAAGAAGGCTGTTCTATGTGATCTCCTTTTGGTAACTAATGTAATATTGTTTCACTTCCATTCACTGAGCCTCCCCTGAAACTGTTAAATTTCATTGGATTAAAATGTCAGTAGCCATTTTATAGTTTTCATTTTTACTTCCAGTCAGTCAAATTGTTAGGTTCCTTTATTTTACCTTCCTATAAAGCAAGTCTTAATTTATTTCCTTTTTTGTTTTTACACAGAGGCCAACATGAATGATGAAACTGATAAAGGAGAAAAGCTGTTTTTTCTTTTCTTTCTATGTGAAATGTTTCTTAAAGCTATTAGTAAAGATTACAGAATGTATTTCCATTGAGCTAATCATAAGATCACACACAAGGGAAGTAAACTTATAAAAGGCTGAAAGTGACCAAGGTACAATAATTTAAAATGGCTATAATCTAAGTTTTTATGACCACAATGCATCGATTGACAATGAGAACAGTGTGAAAGGTGCCACTCGTAGTGATGGACCTTCAGAGAATTATGAGCTGAATCTGCAGCTCCCCTCAGCTTTATGGAGCTTTAGAGTGAGTTTCATCTCATTGTTATCTGTCCGACAGCAACTTTACTGTTTCTCTCACTGCTCTCATAGAGTCAGAGTAACAGCTGTAAAAAAGTCACTGAGCACTACCTGCTCAGCAGGAAAAACCCAGTTAGAGGCTAGCTAGGGAACATAGTGGAGCAGTTTGCAGCTGAAGAGCCACATATTTCTCTCATGTGCAGGTGCAGATGGGTGAGCCAGATAGTTCTCTTAGGGCTGGGAGGCCCTGGTCAGATTGAATTCCTTGGGGGAAAAAGCGGCTCTGCAGTCTGGTGGTGCGGCAGCTGAAACTTCTATATCTTTTCCCAGAAGGCAGCAGGGTGAACAAGTTCTGGCTGGGTGGGTACTGTCCTTTAGTATCCTCTGGGCTCTGCGTAGGCACCTCACCTCACCGATATCACTAATGCTCGGGAGATTGGTACCAATGATCTTCTCAGCAGTTTTAATCACCCGCTTTAATCTATCGCCCGTCATTCAGACTAGACATTGGCTTTTTAGGTACATGAACGATGGTGGCTGTCTTGAAGCAGGTGGGACCCCTCTCCTGAGGCAGTGAGATGTTGAAAATGTCAGTAACAACATCAACTAGCTGATTGGCACAGGTTTTTAGTACACAGCCAGGGATGTTATCAGGCCCAGCAGCTTTGCTCATATTCACTCTCAGCAGGACTCTCCTCACGTCTGCTGTGGATCCTGACAGTGGCCGGGTCCTCTGGAGGTGGAGTAGACTTTCCATCTGACTCCTTGTTGAGGAGATCAAAGTTCATCTGGTAATGTGGCCTCACACATGGGGAGCTCCTGCTTTTATAACCTGTGATGTTTTTGATGGCCTGCCACATATCTTTGGTGGTCTCTGCTGATGTCTCCTCCGCCTCCTTGAGCCCTCACCTCTCCATTCATCCAGGTCGTCTGGTTGGGAAATGGTTTTATTGTCTTAGTGATCACCACATCACTTTGCTGAAAACAAGCAGGCTCATTGACTCTCCCCTGGATTAACAGAGTTTATAAAAAACTGCCCTCTCAGATAATCACAGCATCACAGAATCCCAGAAAGCCTGAGTCCAAAGTCCCAAAGCATCTCTGTAATCCTTGCCACCCACACCCAGGTGTATCACACTAACAGGAACTGGGCAAGCTGTTGCCCAACAGAGCAGAAGGAGCTTATGCTGCTGGAGGTCTGCCGTCTGCTTAAGGTGCTGTCTGTTAGTCTGGTCAACTTTAGTAAATACCTTGCTCATGTGTAGTTGTGTTGTATGAAACACAAAGGTAAATTATGTTTTCATTTGGAATAATTACCAACACTATACATACATATCCTTCACATGACACATACCACCACATACACATTTTGTTTTGCTTCAACTCGTGCCATCCCACATGCTCACGTAACTGTTTTGGGTTTTTCTTTTCTGTCTTTTGTAGCTGCACATTCTGTTTTTGTATTTTGAACTGTTGCAGAATTACTGAAGTTAGATGTGTATACTGTTAAATTATCCAACAAATGATCATTTAAAAAAAAAGAAATTGATGGTGGTAGTGGTGGTGGGTAGGTTTCATTACATGAGAGTCTACTGACAACCCTGATTGTCACTAGGGGGATTCTCTTGTGGGTATGTTTACAAGATCAGTTGCTGTATTGAACTTCTTCCGAGAACTAAATGTTGTAGTTTTTTAAGTAGTTTGTTTTCTTAGTGGACGTAATTTGGGTAACAGGTGAGGTATGGGTCACATACTTGTGACACTTGGGGTCACTTACAGACCTAGAAAGAAGTAGATTTACCTGTACTTCACTGGCAAGAGTTCCTTCTGCTGTCGAGCTCTCTAAATAACGACAGCTAGGCAGATAGGAGTACATGTTACCTAGGAGCCAAGGCCACGACATATGGTGTGCTTGATGTACTTCTTCAACCTTAGATAATAATAATAATAATAATCTTTATTTATAGAGCACTTTTCAAAAACAAGTTACAAAGTGCTTTTACAAGTGTAACGACAATAATACCCAAAAGACAATAATACAAAAACAAGATAAAAGCATGAAAAGATTGAAGACTAAAATACACGTTTAAGAAAAATATAAAATTTGTAAAATAGAATAAAATAAAAGGGATAAAATAAAGTCAAATAAGATCGGGAAAGGCTCTCCTATAAAAATACGTTTTAAGAAGGGACTTAAAAGAGTTCCCAGTTCCCAGCAGATGGCAGTATTTGTTTTGCCATCTGCTGGGAACTTCAGATGTTTACAGACTCACTGTCTCTTCTCCACTCTTAGGATGCAACACATGTGACCTCCGACCGTGACTTGGATAACACATTTGAGTCTAGCGTCCAGTAGGATAGCTACCCATATTTAGGCCAATAAAGAATGACCTTATATGGGTTACATGATAGACTCTATGGGCTAGCGGAGGGATAAATACTGTGGGACAAAAAGGAATGTTTAAATTTGGTTTGGACTTACACTGTGTTCTGTGCTGGTGCCTTTGCCTCCTCGGCAGAGTATCAGTAACTGCGCAGTGTAAGCAATTAAACTTTCTTCTTCACTACGAGTGGACTCACTCAAAAGCATTTCCATCACGCTGACATGAAGCACAATGTTACTAATTTGACAGGTAGTCTATACGTTTGTGAATTCAGTTTCCTTCATACTGTACATTTATATATATATATATATATTATTTTTACAATACCTCTAACTATTGTTAATGGAATCTGTTTTCTGATCTGCAATCACTATTATTGAATTATTTATCCACTACTGTCGTCCAGTAACCCCTTATGTCATAGACATACTGTATCTTACATTCATAGACAAATGCACTACTGTAAAACAGTAAAGTAATCAGATTGAATTCTGAAATGCTATCTCCTAACTGTAATTTTTAATGACCAGTCACCCTGAGTACTGTCAGTTTTCAGGCTTTTTGTGAGAGCCAAGCTGAGGACATATACATAACATCTGTTGTGTACATTAATGCTGCTGGCACATGCACACACACTGTCAACAGACACAGGTCTCTAATCTCTGCGCAGCCCTATCTTGTCCCTATCATTTACTGGACTTGCTACATTACACTAATTAGCGAAAAGAAAATCCCTGCATTTCTGCATTGCGACACATTATTTAATCTGTTATCACTGGATCAGCTGCCTGAAAACAAAAACTGAAAGATACTGTCAGTGACAATAGCTGCATTGTTACTTCGACTTATGTAAGAGTTGAAAAGAACAGCATGTTGGCTTAACATCATTGCTGTTACCAGCAACCAATACATTTCTTGTAAGGCTGAAAATCATACATCACTGGATTCCACTGGGTGGAAAACATGGGCTGGAAGTGGAAGGGTATGCCGAGAGAAAATGTTGTGTTTTCTGATGTATTCTGAACAGTGAGGACAAGCCTTTTAGCTGTGGTAGAGCATGGCTAGTGTGTCTGTGTGTCGGGGGGTCAAGCAGCTTTACCTGCTTGAGGTGGATCAGTAGTGATTGGCTGACACTTGTGTAACAGTCTCAGGTGGCTATGCTGTGCTATTCTCAGCTGTTTCCCATCCAGCTCTTTCTCTCTCAGGCTTGCACAACATGTGCGTTGTAAAAGCTGAGCCCCCCGAGGACAGAGATCATGTCAGGGATGTCAGGAGCTATTCATGGGTGAGCAGGCATCTGTCTACTGAGAATATGTGGCTTAAGAATAGATTCAAATGAATAACAGAAAGCACCATTGATTCAGTGCTGTTTTGGACGTTTTGGCGCAGTAGGCCTGACATGCATTGGCAAAAGTGTGTGAATTGAGCTTTTAATCATGATATTTTGTAATTATAATAACTTTATTAAAATTTGATTAATCTTCACTCATATTCTAGTCTGTGTAAAATTGGTCGGATCCCTTTCACCAATACACCATTGATCCATTTAGGGAGTCAGATTAGGGGTGTGATGAAACATTGAGACGGAACATTTGCACAAGACTGGTGTCCATGAGTACAAGACAAGAATATATTTTAATAGACCTAGTATTTGGAAAAATATTTATAAATAAAATATTTGATTGGGGAAGATTTTTAGCATTAAACACTTAATTGCCTGCATTCTGGAGACATTTCCTGACCCCCACCAAAGCTCGTTACAATGGAGGTCGAACATAATCAAAGAGTCCAGGAGTTATGCAAGAAAAACATAAGTTTATTGAAATAAACATGAAATAAAATTTAATTCAAACAAAACAACAAATCTAATGGGCTGGCCAAAACAAACAAAAGAAAGGGAAGCCCTCCAGACCAGCCCACAAAGGGCCGGAGGATCTGGAGGCTCCCCCTCTACCCTAAACCAATCCCTAACTAAACAAACAGAAATAAAGCCACGAAAACTAAACTACCAGTCCCATCAGAAATATGAGAAAAGAACAATAATCAAAGGAATACAAATCAGTCACACTCTCTGTGGTCTGCGGCTGCCATGTCATTTCAGTGCAACAGTGTCTTCTTTGCTGTTCCCTTGTTGATGATGCTCCCTTCAAACAACAATATCACTACATTGTAAAAAAAAAAAAAAAAAAAAAGTAAAGTTAATCCATAACAACATCCTTTGGCACTTGACAGTCTGCTTATTTGACTTAGTGTTTGGGTGACAATCTCTGTGATCTGTATATGAATAAGTATTGTTTAGAATACTCACTGCTCTGGCAAAAGTTCACCAAAGATACCGGAAAGGGCAAAGGGTGGAGTCACGCAACGCTTATTTAGTTTGAAGGGTGTGGAGTTTGATGATCATACAGAAGATTTTCATCATGTTCTTTATTTATTGTTCCAAGTAAACCGTTGACTTCAGTGTTAAAATGACTTGATAGAATTCCAACGAATAGTGATTACCATATATTTATTAATAGCCTCTCTGTCTATGTGGGACAGGCCTTTAATTCCTGCTATCAAATTGTTTATTTCAACCAGACTGAATATTATTTGTATAAAACTTAGGCTACTGAATTACATATAAATTAAGAATCATTCATTTGAAATAGCTCCGAGAGATGGTGCAATGGTTCATCTAGGCCAACCTCAGAGAGAGAGAGAGAGAGAGAGAGAGAGAGAGAGAGATCAACATAGCCTACCTTAGAAAGAATGCCAAAGGTTACCGTAGTTATATTTCAACTTGGATTCAAGACTCTTTTGATCCGTGGACCTTACTGACTAAAGAGATATTCTGACTTAATGACTACTTTTAAGTCAGTAAATCTGAATGAATTATACTTTTGTGCTCATGGTTTCTGTAAAATGAACTGAAAGATTGAATTGTGGAGAACCTTTTTATGATGTGTCGCATGTCCATATTGACAGAAGTTTAGACATTTACATTTGCATGCACGATCTAAGCAGCTCAGAACCAGAGCCCATGTCTAAGTGAGCCCTGCATTTATTTGTCAAAACCTGTAGCCGCACCCAGCCAGTAAAAGGGACTCGCTGTTTAACTGGGGCTCAGCTAGATTTACAGTACATGCATTTATGTTGTGCACGTCCATCTGGTGGGGCAGTGTCGCTGTAGATTCTCAGTGAACTAGCAAACTGGCTTGAGCTTAGCAGTCAAAAAGAAAGGTGGCGTCCAGCCCCCTCTTATGAGTTTCTCGTCACCCAGACCTAAAACACCTGAGGGAAAAAAGTCACCATTATCTAGAATTGTACATCATGGTCAGCAGGGGGAGAATGTAACAGGGAGAATGTAACAATAACATATAATATATAATGCAGTAATCAGTAGCTTATTTTTTACTTAAGTTACTTTTTTTGGACAACGCAGAGGTTTCTTCTATATTTACATTGCATTGCAGGTTTTATTATTGTGCAAATCAACCTTTCTCAAAGCATTTTATTTGTTAATCAACATTTCTTGGTGCAAGCTGTTTTCCAGAACATTTTAAACAAATGCTTTCAAAAAGTGGTGGCTGCATGTCCGCAGTGTAAATGACCCTCCCTACCTGCTCCCTCCCTACAGGTTGAGTTACTCATGCTTACCGCTTCACCTCCACTCTCCTCCTGCTCTCTCTCTCACTCGGCCCTGTCACTTTGACCCTCTGTTTCGCTAACACCATATATTCGCAGGGTACTGCAGCTGATGTTGAAGCCACTGCAGCTACAGCAGCAAACATATCAGTTATTTTTGCACATTTGACCTCAGCACTGTCTGTCTCATAATGCCACTTTTTACCTCAAGATGTTATAGTGAGTTACTGTAGTGTCCAGTCCTACAACACTGAGGTGGTTTGCTTGCCAGGTTTAACTCCTGGCTTGGTATTTAGTGCATTGTGATTGGTGAGTTTATTTAACAATGCAATGGGTCACAAAATAAAAAGTATTTTTTGGTATCTGCCCTAGGTGACTGGTTAGCTTGCCCATACCTGAAATCAGCCCTGCGTGTATTTGACATTGCTTTGTCTTATAATATTGGGGTTTGGGTAAAAATGACTTATGTCTGTCATTCTTCTGAATGTGGTCAGTGTGCCCTTGTAGGGTCTTGAGACAAAAACAGTTTAATCTGACCGAACTTTTGCTTCAACACTGCGTCGTCTGAAGAAAATGCTTCTTTGGCCAAT
Source organism: Micropterus dolomieu (assembly GCF_021292245.1). Classification (NCBI taxonomy): domain Eukaryota; kingdom Metazoa; phylum Chordata; class Actinopteri; order Centrarchiformes; family Centrarchidae; genus Micropterus; species Micropterus dolomieu. The sequence goes on from NC_060159.1 coordinate 4,060,770, forward strand.
CAAACACAATGCAAACACACATTCCTGGTGGATTAGTGTGTAACATGAACTAGTAATTGAGAGGTTAAAAATCCTGTCTGTGAGTATTACAAACCATTGTGCAATTTTGGTGTTTCTGACCCCTAGCATGGACATGGGAATGTTGAACTTTGTGGATCACCATTTTGTTTGTCTCATTCATGAGCACAAAGGTGCACACAGTCCTGCTAATGGTTTCACACTATTCCACTGAGAGGTGGTAATGCACAAACAAATGTTAATGCACCAGCAAAGGTTCCTGTCTGGACACAAGCAATGTGGGTGTTACCACCATCAGTGTCTAGACTCCATTCATTTTAAATACCATGATGTCACAATAGGGACTTTTCACATTTTAATATTCATTGTGCACATGTCAGTAAACTATTTGTTCACTCACATGAAGTCTCTCGTGATTGAAATATAATAACACAGCACAACCATCAAAACATGTACAGTAAGCAGTGATAGATAACACGCTGTATACAAAGACCAGAGATAAAGTCCTTATCTTGTATTATAAATTTCCAGAGATGCAGGATTCACTTCCTGAAGATCCTTCTCATTGTACAATGGAATAAACTTTTGTAGTACCTTCATGCTACACACAGAACATAACAGATAAATAAATGTATATTAGAATAGGATAACATATAAAATAAATACAAGAAACAATATAGGCCTGTGCAGTTATTTCTATTCAAATATACATATACGTATAAACCCAGGAAACACTTCTACAGTGCATTTTTTGAATTGGCATTTGGTGGAATGTAAACAGTAGCAACAAGATAGTGATGATAAATAAGGTTTTCATCTTTACATAGAAAGTCAGAAATTTGGGAAACAGTGTCTACTTTGTCTGCGTTAGAGCACCAAGCATCATCAATGGAAGCACAAAGTCTGTCTCCTCTCATTTTGCCGAAGTCTCGCACTCTGTCGGCTAAGAACATGGTCTGCCTGGCGAGTGCTTTATTCGGGAAGTTGATGGAATAGGTCTTTGTAAAGATGTAGTTACAAAAGTCTCTGATTTCCCATCGTTTGGTCAGCTTGATCCCATTTCAACCAGACCAGCCATTAGCAGTTTTAAGGCCAAGCTAGCTTAGCATGGCTCATGTCCCGGATCTCTTTCCTCTCATATGGGACAATCACCGATGGTGGTGCCTGGCTGGGTGGATTGTCTCAAGGGCCGCTGCTCTTTAATCCAAACCCTGGCTTCCTTATCCAGTGTCATGTGTTTCAGAAATAAAATACAGTGTGAGCTGCAGCATCGGCATGAACAGCTGTTGTCAAAGTCAGCATCTCCTGAAATAGTCTATTAGAAAAATTTTGGCTTAGCCCTTTAAATCAAAACCAATCAGACACAACCCAGTGATGACTTAGCAAAAAGCTACCGGTTGCTGCATCTACATGCGCCCATGGCCTCAGATCACTGATCTCCTCAGTGTGTATTTCCACGTTCTGTTCCTGCTCGACACTCATGTCATGTAGGCTAAACATAGAAGTAAAATGTCAGATAGGCCACTCTAAAAGTGAAAGAAAGTAACTGAAAGAGGCACAATATATAATATACCCTATGTAATTACATCTAAAATTAATAAATAATAATGTGGTATGAGATTAAATGTATCAGCTAGCAAATACAAGTCAAAGATGACGTACCTGTCCTCCAGGCAGGGTGGAGTCACGCAGCGCTTATTTAGTTTGAAGGGTGTGGAGTTTGATGATCATACATAAGATTTTCATCATGTTATTTATTTATTGTTCCAAGTAAACCGGTGACTCCAGTGATAAAATAACTAGATAGAATTCCAACGAGTAGTGATTACCATATATTTATTAATAGCCTCTCTGTCTATATGGGACAGGCCTTAAACCAGACTGAATATTATACTGTATATATCAAAACCTGTAGCCGCACCCAGCCAGTAAAAGGGACTCACTGTTTAACTGGGGCTCAGCTAGATTTACAGTAACAAATGTTACTGTGTGTGTAATGTTATATTATGTGTATTGTCTTTGTGTCTTCAGTGAAGTGCTGGATTTCATATTTAAAGTATGTGTTTCATATTGTTATCCCCAATTCAGTAGAACTGGCTCAGTAGCATAAACAATGTTTTATTGGTGGATACAAGAACTGCACAGGATTCAAACATTTAAGTTAAATCAGCTTTTCTTTTAAGAGGATGTAAACGTATCATCATGTTCAGCTCAAAGATGTATTTTGGTGAGAAATACTGAATGTAAATGAAGTTTAAAGATGGAGATGAAGACAAGTCCATCTTTAAGCTTTTAGTACCTGAAGCAATAGTCCAACACTATTACAGCCCCTTGTATTGTTTTAGTGCAAGACCCGCTTAGTCTTTAATTGTGTGATGTGGACCATTCACACGGTGAACAGTTTTTACCTTCTTCTGTGCATCTTCACATCACCTTGAAACAACGAAGGCTGAGTTAAGCTGCAGTTATAATACACACAAAATGGCGCACAATAACAAGTCAATAAAAAGCATTTTTGTTTTACAGTAAAACTTTGAATAATAGCCCGGGCTTTTATTTGCTAAAATCACTGAATTGACCCTGCCTTTATTTGGGACAGGCATCCATATGGGACACGCCTTTAATTCTTTTTGCACAAAACTGAAACTACTATGAAACAGTTTATTTATTTCAAACAGAATAATACTTATGTAAAAATGATCAAATAATGTCATTCATTTGATCTAGCCCCAATTTTGAAGTAACATTACGACAACAACAAGGTGCAGGATGAGAGAAGTTAGCAGAAAGAGAGCGATGGACTTCTCATGACAGGATTCATAACTGATGGTTGGACCCTTACAGACTAAAGGAATATAAATAATCAAGGAACGGACACATTCGGACTTAACGAACGCTTCAAAGTTGAAGTTTTACGGTAATACCACTTGTAGTTGCATGTAATACAAATTAGTCATCTTTAGTCCTCTGTTTGTTGGAGAATAAAACTCTGTTTTCAGCATAAACACATTTGAACTTAAAATACAATAATACAATATAAAAATACAAAAGATGGCTTTTAACGGGGATAAGGGTATAATAAAATATCAGTACAGTACACGTCAAATGCTCCTGGAAACCAGTTTTAGAAGGACATACTCCTACGTCTCCGTGTCACTTTTGTTCCTAGCCTGTTAGCCCGAGGATACGCACAAATCTTTTCATTGGACAAATCAGTAGGACTGTCCTCACTCAGTGCTTCTGATCTCCTTAATTTAATAAACGTACTTGACATGGAAGACCTGATAATCATTTGTGAGGGTGTGTTCGTTCTGGGGATATCTATATCTATCTCAGGGTCTGACTCACGATTTGGACTAGAGAAGGCTCGCCATCTCCTCAGAATCATCTCCAGTGTATCGGTCTTTGACCCCCATAGTGCTTCGTAACACTTGGGTAAGAAATGACAAAATATGATGCCATAGCTGGATACTAGAATGGCTGAAGCCTGCACAGGAGTACTGTTTTCATTGTTGGTGATATAGACTGGAACAAAACACACCCACACAAACAAGTACATCAGCATGCTAAAAATGATGTAGCCAGTTTCACTGAACTCCTGAGGAACTGTCCTGCCTTTGAAGGCCAAGAGGAAGCCAACCAATGCTAGCAGAGCTATGTAGCTCAACATAATGCCAAAACCTATGTATGTGGCACCTTCACGACACTGGATTATTCTCTTCATGCTTTGTGGAGATTGAGGTGCGTCATCAATGTAAGGAGAGTCAAAAATCAGCCACAGAAGACAGATGAGTCCCTGGACAGCAGTTATGATGATGACAATTACAGGCGGCTTGTACAGTGCGTGTAGTCGCCTGTTTGTCATTTGACCAAAGGGAAGGAAAGCCAGGAAGGTACGATAGGCTTTTACCAGATTGCAGGACACACACAGGGTGAAGCCCATCCCGTACATTACCTGGCGGGCCCGGCAGAGGTGCACAATGGGCTTGCCCATGAAGCATATCACACTTGCGAAGCTCACTGCCAGACCAGCCATCATCACACAGGACAATCTCACCTCCGCTCTTTTCATAGGTGGGGAATCTCTGTACACCAAAAAGATAATGAAGGTAACCAACAAGAGCAGAATGCCAAAGGCTGCAGCTGCCATCATGGTGATGGGATGAGGATCATTCCATCGCAGGTAGGACTCCAATCTTGGCTCGCAATGATTCCAACCCTTGAGAGACCAGGTTCCATTGGGACACTCTTTGCAGTTATGAAGATCTGAAAATGGTGATGTACTGGTTAAGTAGGATAAGGTCATTCTGGTTTATTTAGGTCTGCAGCAAATCTGCTGTTTACAGACAGAAATAAAATTTACATTATAATATGTACAAATAATATACAGTATCTCACAAAAGTGAGCACACCCCTCACATTTTTGTAAATATTTGATTATAACTTTACATTTGACATGTAAAGTTATGTCATTTTGTCATTTTCAATGACGAAATGACAGTTTGCTACAATAAAAAGTAGTGAGTGTATAGCTCACTACTTCAGTAGTACCAAAACATGTTGTTGTGATACAGTGTACATTTTTTGTCCCCTCAAAATAGCACATCACACAGCCATTAATGTCTAAACCGCTGGCAACAAAAGTGAGTACACCCGTAAGTGAAAATGTCCAAATTGGGCCCAATTAGCCATTTTCCCTCCCTGGTGTCATGTGACTCATTATTGTTACAAGGTTTCAGGTGTGAATGGGGAGCAGGTGTGTTAAATTTGGTGTTATCGCTCTCACACTCCCTCATACTGGTCACTGGAAGTTCAATATGGCAATTCATGGCAAAGAAAAAGAACTGAAAAAAAGAATTGTTGCCCTACATAAAGATGGCCTAGGCTATAAGAAGATTTTGACATTAATGGCTGTGTGATGTGTTATTTTGAGGGGACAGCAAATTTACACTGTTATACAAGCTGTACACTCACTACTTTACATTTTTCACAAGTGTCATTTCTTCAGTGTTGTCACATGAAAAGATATAATCAAATATTTACAAAATGTGAGGGGTGGACTCACTTTTGTGAGATACTGTGCATTGAGAAGAGACCTCATGTGGACAGCATTATTCAGATGTATGCTTAGTCTAAAATGCCATGTGTCATGTTTGTTTACATTTTGAAGCTAAAATTTAATATAAAATGAGCATGACAATAAGGCATACCCTGGGCATCTGAATAGGTCCCCTCCACACATTGGGTGCAGTTGTAACAGCAGGACACGTTCAAGATCTTCTTTACCCAGCCAGGGTTGCAGTGCTCTGAGCATCTAGACTGAGGGGACTTAGATAAACAAGATGACAACTTAGAACTGAACAGTCTGTAGAGAGATAGACTGTAGATATTTAAAGGTCGGGTATGTGATAGTAATCCAGTACACTTCTTTTTGTCAAATTCAGTGAATATCTCCACGCTGTCTGTTGTGTGTGTGTGTGTGTGTGTGTCAGGTCGGTACATTGCTCTGTAAATGGGAAACAAACAAAGTGACTCAGACTGAGACACACAACCCTATGACAGCCATGATTTGTGTGTCAATAACATTAAATGACTTGCCCACAGACATTCAGCCTACTTTCTGGTTCACCAAAACATGTTGTTGTGATGTTAGCTCTAGCAGCAGGAGAGTTGTGAGTGTCGCTGTCTGGAGCTGCTGTGCTGCTCTGGGACTGTCTCATCCTCTCTGCATATTAGCTTCACAGCATCAACTGTAACAACAGTTAGCTAACCCACAAAGTAGCTACATGTTACAGCTGTCAAGTTACATTACTTGCTGTGATGCTGTTCATACTATATCATGACACTGGAAATCACATACCCCACCTTTAAGCTAGCCTTTGTTCTACTAAACTTTGTCTTTCGAAAAAGCGGAAACATACTGGGGTTTATGGTCATATCACATGCTACAAAATAAAGACCATGTTAGCATTCAACTACAGCTGCCCTGTGTCTTTTATCAAGCACTGGAAAGGTGCAGTTATGATCTGGTATATTTGAAATCACGGATTATACTGGACCCCATTTGCTATCATTTTTGAACAGTTCTCTGTCTACTGGTTGTGTCCCGGACCACATTTAACCTGCTTGTGTCCAACCAGTCCTAAAGATAGCTGGGGTTGATGGAAGCCCAGGCCTGCAAAAAATGTTTATAAAGCTGCTTCTTGCTGCTGTGGAAAACAAAGGTTTCAAAGTAACATACAAATCAGCTCTACCTACGACATATCAGACCCTACCTTTCTCAGTACACCATCCAGCTTCGTCCTACCACACGCCATGAGAGCAGGGATATCCCTCTCTAACTTTAAGAAGCTCTTGAGAACTCATCTCTTCCAAGAACACTTTCCCTCATAACACCTCTAACCCCTAACCTATTACATTCACTTCCTGTGCTCTTCTTCTTCTATTTCCTTAAAATTCTTGTGCTGATTGCACTATTCGTTAACTCTTACTTCTTTTACCCCATTGATGCGGTAGACGCTTATAGCTCTTACTACCATTTTTGTTTTTTTAATAAAGCACTTAAATGCTTATTTCTAATGAAAACATATTGTACTTGTTAGTATGGCTCAAAGAGGGTATTTACACTGACAGAAGATGGAGATGGAGAGTATCATAAAAACCATGCTATTGCACATAACCTGCTAGTTAATGTTACTAGCCATAGAGTTATAGAATTTACTATGTCTACTAGCTATCCATACAACTTACAAGCTCGTCCTCCTCAGTTATTTCTACTCCTCCTCCTGTGACCTCTGTCCTCTTCCTCTTAAAATACTGTAGGAGTAGTACAGTAGGAAAGTACTGTTTTTTACTGTTTTTTTTAAACTGTAAAAAAACAGGTTTTTAAGGCCAAGGATGGTCACAGACAGGGGCAAACAAAGGGCCCAGGAGTTTGTCCCTGGTGCTCTGGGTCTTTAGAGACCTTTATTCCTGTATTCTTGAGAATTGTATGCAAGTAGAGTACACAAATAAATGAGCCTGTAAAATAATAACACTAGAAAACTCTCTTTAACTCTCCTAAAGTAAAGAAATCCACTAAGGTGAGTCGCCCTATTGCTTTCTGTCACCTGTTCACCATATCAGAGCTAGTACTGGTGCCGCTGCCCAGTGGCAGGTAGAGTACTCATAATCTTTACTCAAGAA
>NC_060159.1:4068072-4076701 GCF_021292245.1 Micropterus dolomieu
CCGATTGGCAGTAGCAGGCTGGGGTGTAGGCTTTGACCATGTCCGGGGTGTAGGATGCGTGTGAGCCAATTGCAGATTCTCTCCAAGTTGTCCTGTAAACGCGCTATAAAAAGCAAACTGTACTCACTCAGATTTTTAGACAACCGCACAATGTATAGCTCCGGGGTACACAATACAATACGACTTGCTAATAAAGGCGACAGACAGGAACTGAGAAATTGACTCATACAGTCAAGTGTTGCTATTGCCTTTTTCTGCTTGGCTTATTGTCTTTTGTTAATGGGGAAGCTAAGCATATCCTCGCCTCGGTCGGACAGCGGGGTCACGCTCGATGCTGCTGTTATTCTTTTGGTCTTTCTTGGTGAATAATCAGCAGCTGGTAGAAAAGTCCAGTCTCCCCGTCGGGGAATCGAACCCTGGTCTTCCGCGTGACAGGCGGAGACACTGTCCACTATACTAACGAGGACTGCGCCAACGCTGACCTTGGCACGTGTGTCGGACAGACTCTGCCCGTCATTTCATCATGCAGCGTAGCGCAGGGCGTTGACTTCAAGCCCTCACTCTTCAAGTATGCAAGGATTAAGAACATGTAAATGTTCTGCCAGCATTCCTAACCTACAAGAAGGCCATTTGCAAGTCTGTGCTTCATGAGCTGAGGCCCACTGGCAAGTCACCCTCAGACATGTCAAACCTGGTGAATGAGCTGATGCACCTTAAATTTGAACAAGCTCATCTGGCATACCTTTGCAGCATAGAGAATGTCTGGGATGCTGAGGCTGGGGTTTACGGTCAGACGACTCTTAGACACCTTGTGAGGAGGGATGACACACCACAGTCTTTTGGAGCCTATGATGACACAGATGGGTGGTGTGGAGTGTCTGTCTCTGCTCACTATCTGGCTGATTGCCTTATTGATGAGTACCGGCACCAGCGGACATCACTATCACTATGCTATCACTAATCTCCTGCAGGGAACTTTTGGACAGGTCTTGCAATCTGACCACACCAGGAAAGTGGCACAAAAAGTGACTTTAACATCTGGCACCATGTCAAGCTATGCAGTTATGAATGAGAATTGGATGATTGCCTCCTGGGTGATGGTGCAGTCTGAGGCAGAGAAGTCCCTTGAACCCATGTACCAGGGGTTGGCCAAGAGTGATGCAAGAGTGGAGAAGGCCAATTACCACTGGGTAGACAGGTGAGAAATATCTGCATCTCCAATCACTGTCACTCATACATAACTAATTCATACATATTCTGATCAGTTTCTCCTCCTTGTGTTCAGGGATTGCTGTGCGCCATTCAAAATCCCTGATCTTCACCATGGAGAACACCTCAACTGGGATGCCTGGAAGACCACACAGTTTGTTTCACTGTATGAGGCGTTTCACACGGGAGTGCACTTCAGCGCATCATCCCCTCTACAGCACCTTTTGTCAGCTCCTCTCCGCTGCTTTTTCTGTTGTGGATCAGGAAGACCTGCAGAAGCTCAAGGATGCTTATCAGTTCTGTGGAATTCAGCCACCAAACCCTACAAAACAGCATACCAGAGAGCACTGTAGGACCAGAATTCCACAGCCAACAGAACTGGTCGATAGAGTGGAAAAGGTTCTTCAACATTTCCACCTGACCACAGACCCAAACAACTCACCGCTCTTCAAACCATCCATGCTAAAGGCATGGCGGATCCAGAGGGTGCACATACTCCGTGGGTGCCTCAGTGACACTGAGGTCAAAGAGGGAATCCTGTACAGGTATGGTGGAACTCAATCATGTCCCTGGTGAAGGTGCCAAAGTCCCCATTTGGATTCCAGTCAGAGGGACATGACAGCAGGAGGGGTATCATTTCCACCAGTCCCATTGGATTACCGGAACTCACATGTCCTGCGAATTGTTCCAGGCCCAGGGCATGACAGGGGTGGCACAATGGAACTACCAAAGGCTTCTGGACCTTAAGCAGACAGATGTAATCCTCCCACCAGTGTTCGATCCCTTACTAATATCTGACTTAAATGCTGCTTCAAAGAGAGTGACTGGAGAAGAAAAGTACCCTGTTCTTCAACTCTCTGATCGGGACAAAGGAGAGAGGTTTGGCCTTGAATACAGAGAGCCAGAGTGCTGTCCAGTTCAACTTGATTGGAACAAACATAGGGTGCAAAGGAAAGATGATTCTTCTATTCTTCTGCCTCTCCCCTCTGGCCCAACACCATCCACAAACCCAGCACCACCCACTGTTGTGCCTGTGTCCCAGTTCCCCCAACTTAAACCTGCTGCAGTCCCTAAGCTACAGATGTTGTTGTCACAAGGAAGCATGCAACCTCCAGCTGAAATGGGTAAGTTAATACTTCGAGAACCAACATATTAAATAATGTGGGGTTTTATTCTTGGCTGGGTTTCCCTCAATAATAGACCAGAGACATAGAAATCATTAGTCTGTATTTTAGGATTTTTTCAATAATTTATTTACATAAGAAAAAGGTAGAAAAATAAATGAAAATGACAATTAGTACAGATTACATACAGTTATAATTAAGGAAATTAATAAAAAGAATGGAAAAATAGAGTAGTACTTAAGATCTACTTTAGCCTCCTCAAAGGAGTCTCCTCCCAAAATCCTAAAGATTACTCGAAGACCCTCAAATTCACTCAGATTAGCCTTCTAAAATCACTGGACATTAACTTAATATTATCTTGATATTAAATGATTCAATGATTAATTTCTAAATCTTAGAGAGAGATTACTGACTCATCCTCCACTCTGTGGAAAAAGTCTTCCGGCCATGCCTTGTTAACTCAAATATAAACCCCAGAATGACATTGTAAATGACTTTTTTTACTCATCAACATCAGCTGACTATATATGAGTAAATTAACAAAGAACTTAAAATTGCTTTTATTTGTTCCAGAAACCTCAAATACCCCACCCCTACCATTGCAGTCCTCACCAAGGAGTGCCCGCACTGGGCCAATCAAGACTGGTGAACGAGTGTTCGTCTTGGACCACAAACGCTGGACATCACCAATGAAGGAGGCTATCGATGGCCTCCTAGTCAAGTATCATGGACAGAAAGACACGTTGAAGCTTGTAGATCAAGACTACGCAGCTATGGTCCATCGGTCTGCTACAGATCCAAACAGTCTGCTTCACCCCACAACCAAATACCATATAACACAGTACATAAAACGCCTGACAAACTAAAAAATGCCTCTCGTGTGGGCAGCCAAAATCCCACTACCAAAGTGACGGATCATCAGTTCATCACTTTTATCAACAAGGGCCCATCAGATATTATTTCTGCTCCACAAAGGTGTTTAAAACCTATTCTAAGGAGGGCCTGACAAATCCCAGAATGGCCTTTGAGGAGTTTGCACAGACTGACTTCTTTCAGCGTGAACTGCAATTAACCAAGCGCAGAGTGGAGGAAAAAGCTGAAAAAAAGAGGAAACTCTCGGAACCTCAACCTCAACCTCAAGGAAGAATGTGCCGTTTCTGTCGCACAGAGCTGAAACAGGGCCCAAACAGCGAACACATCCATACAGGGTTCCCAGGAGTGGCAGGGAAATACATTTACTGCCCAGCAAAAGTTCTCGCCTTATACAAAGACAGAGGTATGACAAATTAAATGACCTGGAGGGAATTTCAAGCCTCGTCATTCTATGGCATGAAAAAGGAGTGGTGGGCAGCAGAGAGAAAGAAATTGTAAATCCGAGTTTTTGTGCATACACTTTATACATTTCATATTTTACTCATCTGTTGTTTTCATGTAGCAGCATTCTGTTGCTCCATCTATTTATTTCAAATACACATTTTAATCAGTTATTGTTTTTACTTTCTTTTTCTTTTATCTGTCTTCGGACATTGGATCTAAATGGAGCGTTTTCTGGTAAATTGCAACTGTGTTTAAATTGTTTACCTATTAATGTAATTGATGTTGCTATTTCCTTGTGTGTGTGTGTGTGTGTGTTTGTGTGTGTGTATATATGCATACTCATATGCATATATGTATACATGTATATATGTGTATAGTTATAGAACTGATCCTTATTACTTAATATAAACTTATTTTTATACTTGCTAGTTTTGATTAGTATTCAGTTGTTCTTCCACCATTTTTCCACAACTACTGCCCAGCCATGTCCCATTGCTTTGCAGCAGTTATAATTTCACTTGTTTATACTTGTTTTTGTTTTGTTTTTACTTGTAAATACTTGTTTTAGCACTCTTCATATTCTACTGAAGGCATATATTTGAGTAGATATAATAAGATACTGATTTTAAGTATAGAACTTATTTCACTTGATTTCTTCTTCAAAGCACTGGTCATCTTATTTTCAATGTGAATAATTGGTCAATATTTTATTTTATAATTTAATGTTGATTGTCAGCCTGGATTATAAATATGCTTTTTGCAGTGTAATATTAGCTGATACTATATTTATAAAGTATATAAACATTTTAGACTGAACTCACTATGATTTGAAATTTTGAATAAATAGTGCAGCAGTTCAGAACCATTGACAGCGAAAGTAAATTTAAATACTAAAAACAATTACAATGTAATAATAATCAAGTGAACAGTAAAGTGGGATTCACATCTCTTTCTTAAAAATAGTCATTTATCTTTGATAACAGCCTTTGCCCTAACTGGGATTTGAACCTGCGTACAGCTAATCATTCTTAAATTTTTGGCTGATTGGCTGTCAATAAGTTACAACTATCCGCGGCTGGCCATATTCTTGATTCCTTCTAATTAGTGTCTGATGAGTATATCTTTCCATATTTCCATATATTTTGTTTCAGGTGACATAATGAAGCCCAGTGCATGGATGCTGTCTGCGGAGGGCCAAGTGGTCATGGGAACTCACCAGGACTTCGTCAGTGGTTTGGCTGTCGTTTTTTGCCAGCTATTACAATTTAAATTTGAAGTATGCTGAAAGTGCTTCATGCACTCTGGAATTTATCCAAAGGTAAATGTCTACGTTACTATTGTGCTTGAGGGCTTGTTTAAAGTAGTAATGTTTGGGTGTTTGTGTTTGTGAGCAGCCCAGGACCACAGAAGGCAACTGGTAACGTGCCTCCCTGTTACCTCTCATACGAGAGCTGTATGATAGACTCAACACGCGTGTCTGTGCTGGAGACCAGAGAGGAAGCTGTTTTAAAATTTGTCTTTGTTCAGTTCTCAGTACTTTTGTAGATTTGAAGTTAATATTTTGTTTGAATTTTAGTTCCATTTTTTTTTTACATGCTCCGCCCTCTAAAGGGCTTCATTATTGTTTTTCCCTCACAAGGCCACGCCTCAGCACCTATGACAGAATGACAGAATTGTTTGCACTTTGCATTTGCCCAATCGGGGGGAAGCACCCTCACCCCGTATAGCCACCGGTGCATGCATTACATGCTCCTCTCTGTCAGTGGCACAGGCTAGTACCGCTCAGGCTACTCTGCCTAGGTAAATCACACACCTGCACTTTTTTGATTGAAGTGTTTATAATGAAAATGGTTTTCACTTACTGTTTCTTTAAATGGCTGGTTTTTATCTGAACCACAGTAATGTCACCTTGTCCAGACAGAGATAAGTTTAGCTCTGTCATACAACAGCAGTGACCCACTGAAAGCTGGGGGGACTGTTTGGGAAATGACACCTTTATCATCCTACCTGAATGAAACGGCTTTCCTTCTGTGTTTATAGGTGTTTTGGGGCATTAATCCAGAGACGGGCACAAAATCAAAGAGACAGCGAGGAATTGATTCATGTTAAACTGGAGGTGAAGATGTCTTTAAAATTCAAGTGTATGTATATTGCGCAAATTGTTTTATAAAGTAGGGCTTTATTTAATTACTACCAAAGCACAAACCGTTTGCAGCTTTAATGATCAGTTAATCTGCTCGATTAATCAATTAGCTGATTAGTCTATAAAATGTCAAACATTTTTGATTCATTACAATTTCGCGGTGCCCAAAGTTGTTGCTTCAACTTCTAAATTTTTTGCAAAGATATATAAAAGTTCTAAATTAAATTGACACAAACATTAATGCAGTAGTTGCACTGTCCTGTAAAGTTTAGATAAAACTGCAAGATAAACGTGTCGAATAGATCATGGTTTTGTGTTTATTTGAATTTAATCTATTTTTCAAATATTTAGGTTCTTGATGGGTTTATTGAACAGATATAAATTGTGAAAAGGTCAAATCTGTAAAAAAAACGGATTTGTAGAGATTTTAAGTAAATTTATAGCACATTTCATTTGTATTACAATGTTTTATTTCTACAACAGCAACATACCGCTTAATCACAGTACTCTACTGGTCATTGACTGTGAAGTTACAGTTAAATACATGAAATCTAAAGCAACATACTGCTTAATCACAGTACTCTACTGGCATAAATACTGTGAGATCACAGTATACAGCTATCATTTCACAACAATGAATTGTAAAATGATACAGTAACATACTGTGAAAGTAATTTAACTAGTTCCCAGTAATTTACTGTTTTTGTTTTTCTGTGCACACAGCTCACATAAATGCAGGTATTTAATGACGAGAGTCAGCCTCCATGTTGTTTCTGTCTGAAGTCCCGTTTGATCACACTAGTGAGAACCAAAGTCCCCGGAAACGCCACTCTGAAACCGTAGTAAAAACATCATGTGTGTGGTCCTGCATCTGGACTCAATCGTCTTGTGTGTGATTAAAATATAAAAAATTTGTTCATTTTTTTGTTACGTCTGTAGCTATGTTTCCATCTAATTGTAAAGCGAATTTGAAGCAAACTTATGAAATGTTTCCATCAATGTTTTCTAATGCGATACTTTAAAATGCGCATTAAAAACCGATGGAAACATGACTTGTGGTGTCCTAAGATTTGAAAATCCTCTCGTGTGCACCAGATATAAAACTACAAATGATCATTTTTACATGTGAGCTAGCCTGTTAGCTGTTTGGTCTGGTGGATTTTTTCACTTTGGACAGAGCCATGCTAGCTGTTTCCCCCTGCTTCCAGTCTTTATGCTAAGCTAGGCTAACCATATCCTGACTCCAGCTGTGTACTATTGTACTCTTCATAGCTCACTCTCATGAAGAAAGCAATAAGCATACATCACACAGTGTTGAACTATTGCTTTGTGGTGTAGAGGACTACAGACTGCATAGTATGGACATCCAGTTAAAACAGTATTCTGTATCATGCGTACATAGCCATCTATTTCGACATGATATGTGAAAGATTCTTAGTTTGAAGCTGGAAACATCAGCCTGCTGTTTATCAGTCATTAATTCACCTGAGCAGTCTTTTTGATTGTTGGAGGTTTCAAATTTCTAATCCACTGTCTGGGAGCCTACAAACTGAACACCTGTTGCACAAATAATAGCAGAGGGGAACAGTTTCAGTGAAGTGTTTGCAGTTCAGCAGTGGTGTGTTGGTCCACTCAGGGTTCCAATGGCAGTTCCTATTAGATATCCTGAATTGGGTTTTAGATAATAAGGTATGTACCTTACAAAGGATTACTTTCCCACCATGGATTCTACTAAGTGGTTGGCAAATAGTGGCCGGTGGGGCCCCCAGCAAAATGGCCTCTTGATGAAAGCTCAAATGTTCGCTTTTATAGTTTACATTAAAACGTTTACATGATTAGTCATAAAACTCCCAAAGACAACAGTGTAATATTAAGGCTCATGTAAATCCCAATAACTGTGACCTCATAACATGTAACGCTGCCCCCATGTGAAGAGAGACATTTAAGCTGCAGCTACTCTGAGCCTGGCTGGCCCTGGCCCATGGTTAAACTTAACTCCTACCACTGTGCACGCAGTCAATAGAGGCCACATATGTAAGCTAACATTGTACAGCTTAAAAATGAGAGCCTGCCCGATATTAGCTTTTCACAGATATATCGGAGGCCAAAAACTTTAAAAGGAATAAAGTGTTGCAACAACAGAAGGCACACTTGCCGATGATAAGAATTGTCTTGTGGCACCAATTTGCTGCACATACGCACGCTTTTTGAAAATAAAAGATGATATTGTCTTATGTTATTTTAGGTGTTGTATCCCTAATTGTATGGTGATGGTTGTATGTGTTCTATGCATTAGCACTATGTTTCAACATGTTAATATTTCTGCAGTGTAACCATCTATGTTGTGTTGAAATCATGAATATTAAAATCATTTTCATAGCTCAAGCAAACAATTCAATTCAATTCAATTCAATTTTATTTATATAGCGGCAAATCACAACAACAGTTATCTCACAGCGCTTTTCATAAAAGAGCAGGTCTAGACCGTACTCTGTGATGTTATTTACAGAAGCCCAATAGTTCCCACCAAGAGCAAGCACTAGGCGACAGAGGCAAGGAAAAACTTCCTTTTAAGAGGCAGAAACCTCGAGCAGAACCATGGCTCAGGGTGGGCGGCCATCTGCCTCGACCGGTTGGGGAGAGAGAGAGAGAGAGAGAGAGAGAGAGCCTACACAATATACACACAGAGGTACAGACAGTGAAGGTAATGTTGCTATAGACTAAATGAAAAATGGTACAGATATTTAGTATATATAGTGATATATAGTGTTAATGGTAACAATCGTAATGTTAATGATTATAATAACAATAATAACAATAAGACTAGCAACAATAG
>NC_060159.1:4076801-4083387 GCF_021292245.1 Micropterus dolomieu
GAGGTGCTGACTAAGGGTAAAACATCTTTAAGCAGCCTAGTCGGGATGGGGTCTAAGAGGCAGGTTGATGGTTTAGATGAAGAAATTATTGAAGTTAGTTGGTAAAGATTGAGGGAAGCAAAACAGTCTAAACATGTATCTGGTTCTACAGCTGTTTCTAAGGTTCCTGAGTTAAGAGATAAGTCGGTGCCAATTGAGGGCAGGTCTTGGTGAATTTTGTCTCTAATAGCTAGAATTTTATCATTAAAGAAGCTCATGAAATCGTAACTACTGAGAGCTATGGGAATACTTGGCTCAATAGAGCTGTGACTCTCTGTCAGCCTGGCTACAGTGCTGAAAAGAAACCTGGGGTTGTTCCGATTAAATAAATAATATTTTGACAACATTGAGCTTTTGCACACTGCGACCCTGTACGCAGGATAAGCGGTTGACAATAGATGGATGGATGGATGGATGAGTTTTTGTAATACCAGGATCCATTTCACTTCCTCCAACCAAGCCACGCCTGTTTGCAAAAGTTGTCGTTTTTCTGTTCTATTGGAGGATGCTGGAAATAGACAAAAGTCCACTTTTGGCCCTCTATGCATTTGGCGAAGCTACTGGCTGCTGTTCCCACTGGCTACACAAAGCTGAGTCAAGCTAACCAGAGGAAGCAGAATGCTGCCTGAAGCTGTGCTGGTAGCCTTCAAAATAAGGCAGTCACTTTATATCAAGAAGATCTTGTCCAGAGCAACTACACTTAGGCTATAGATATTTAAAAAAAAAAAAAAAAACCTATTTGG
This sequence comes from Micropterus dolomieu, assembly GCF_021292245.1. Taxonomy (NCBI): domain Eukaryota; kingdom Metazoa; phylum Chordata; class Actinopteri; order Centrarchiformes; family Centrarchidae; genus Micropterus; species Micropterus dolomieu. The sequence continues at coordinate 4,077,584 of NC_060159.1, forward strand.
TATGTGGTGAAAGTATCTCAGGAGCAACATAATGTTTGAAAATAATAACTGAAATTAAGTGGAATCGAACCACTTTCAGTTTTTCATCAGTGCATGAGAACCGAAATGTTCTACTTTGACAGACACGAAAAAGCATTGTAGTCTACCAGTCTTCCCTTGCACTATTACAATAGTCAGAAGTATAATAGATTCTTGCTACACAGGCTCCTTCATGCTGACTATATGCAACTAGTACTCTCAAGTAGATATTTTTGGATTTTAGAAATGCCCAGGTCATGGGTCTTTATTCCCTTAGCGCTACTTCACTCACCAAAGTTATCTTCAACCAGTCGCCAACCAAACTCTAAATTAAACATATATAAATATATTGAAATAAATCATTTAACTATTGTATTAAATTCCCTGTGAATAATAAACCTCCTACATTATGGTCTTCATGTTGTTACTGCCAGGCACGTCATTCTCGAGGTAGATATTAAACTTAAATTAAATTGAGGTGGGTTGCCCAGGTGAGAAGAAATATACTGAAGTTGTGCTTTTTCTTGATGCACTTATCACATTTTTATTGTACTATACCAAGTGTATATTAAATGTGTTATTTTGGAACAACTTAAAGCATGTTGTGTTCTCTTAGAAATACTTAAACTCAACTTTAAGATAATTGCTATATATTTAATAGACTTAGCTGTGTTGAAATGGAACAACTTTAAATATATTTACTATAATTTAAATACACTTCTTTAAATTTAACTTAAATTACCCTTTTGTGCTATACTTGAAGAACAGTTTTATACTTTGAACATTATTATTAGCATTTCAGCTTATTAGTAATTTTTTACTAGTATACTCCAAGAGCCACTATTAATATACTACGAAGCTGCTTTATGAAACCAGCTATTAAAAGTTATTAGCATGTAAGGAGAGCTAAGTTAATGTTAGAATACAACTGGGTTTTCGAGGCTAGCACGCTGTATCTGCGCCACAGTTACAATGTCATTCTGTAGGAAACACTGAGTTATAAGTTATGAACAGATGAGCTAATAAAGTCCAGTCAATAACTGAATTAAACGGATTCATTTATTACTGAGATGAAAAGGGGCCACAAACACATTTAAACGGTTACTTCCACACAAAAGAGGAGGTAAGACTTAATCATGTGTGTTGACTCAGCAGGGATGATATTAAATAAGTTGATCTACAGGAGAAAAATATTTAAAAGCAATAAGAATGTCTGAGAACCTCACTAGATTATATTCTATAATAATAATATATTTTGAATTGTCACCTGCCACCTGAATTTTTAGACATTGCCACCATAAATTGGTGCAGAAAAGGCAGAAATTGGAGGAGAAATTTTCACCAGAATGCAGGAAATTAAGTGTTTAATGCTCAAAATCTCAAAAAAATCAACAATATTCAGGGCAAATTGCAAACATCTTTTTTGATGAGGGGTGTTAAGGGACCTGGATAATGGATAGGGGGGCGCTGGCCTAAAAAAGGTTGAGAATCACTGCAGTATGCAAACAAAAGCAAAATCTGCAGTATGCCAAAAATACCCGGTTGGCGTACTGATTCGGGAAAAATCTGCAGTATGCATGAGGTAATTTTCTGATATTTATTAGCTGACGTTAGTTAACTTAATAGCTTCATAATCTACACAGCAACTTTTGTCTGCCTCAGAACCAGTGTTAGATTTGTACATTTGCAATTACAGTTACGTAGTGCTTTTTGCTGTAATGCAGTAACCTTCAATAACGCATTACTAATAAAATGTTGGTAACATTACGCCAGTAACAATCTTGAGTAATGTGCATTACGAAGCATTTTAACCCAAAATTAAGTGGTGGTTTTATATATAATTAAGACCACAAAACATTTTGCCACTGCAAAACATTTCTACTTGTTGCTGGAATTTGATGGTTGAAAATGTAGGCAGGCCTGTGCATGCATGTGTATGAACACTCGCTTCAGCTTTTGTACTGTTAAGATGACCAGTGAGGTCTGGTAGTGGCTGGGGAGCTTCAACTTGAAGAAGCAGGTGAGAGCCACTGGATAAGTGTCTTGTTGGCAGTTCCCACCCCACCCAAAACTTCATCAGATCACGTAGCACATCTGTTGACGCTATGGAGGAGAAAATTGTACTTGTGACCCCTCAAAAAACTTCACATTGGAGATCTTTCAAAAAATATGAAGTAACGATTCTCTCATAAGATTATCTTTTCAACAAATTCAGTTATTACACTCTTAGATACTCAAGTAAAGATAACACATCAGCAATGCTTGCTGTTTAAGCATAACGTTATTACAGCGCATACAGCGATGTTGTGCTAAATTATAGTTTAAACACAGCCGCACTGTAACTTTAGTCCTGCTAGTGTTTCCAGCCAACAGCTGATGAGAGTTGTTCTGGGTCCACTCCACTTCAGAGCCCTGACAGAGTTCTACCCGGAGCTGAATTACCACAGAGGTCGTCTCCTCTCCAAAACAAACGGACCGGCTCAGTAAAATATTAAAACACAGCGTTAGCGTTAGCCCTGTGGTTTGTTTACAGCTAACAGCTGATCCGGTCCGCCAGAGAACGCAACGTAACTTTTACTTTTTATTTATCGACAGAGCCGTGCTGTTGTTTCACCGCTCCTCACTGGTGAACAACCTGCAGTGTTTGAGATTATTATTAAATTTGTTAAATTTTAATAAGAGTGTTTTATTCATCTAGTGTGTCAAGCTTATTACTTCAATATATTCCCTGTAAATCTGATATATATATATATATATATATATAGATATTACTCATGGATAGGCGTTAGGCTACTGTATTATTGAGCACTTTAGAGATATAGTGATAGCAATTATAATTTATATATATATATGGCTGGTCTGGTAGTATACTCAGGTTTTTTCCATGTTTTGAATTTGGTTGTGGCTCCATGGGGCTTTATAGAACCATGATAGAGAAAGATCAAGAGGTGAATTTGTGCAGTATACTTTGTCAATTAGAGCAAGCCAGGCAGCCTTCTGTTTGAGAACTGCGCTGTTTTTTTTAAATCGCCCTCTAGAGGGCTGCAGCGCCGCAATAACCAGCCTAGTTCAAATGAACGAAACGATTAGTTCATTTTAATGAACGAGATTTGGTGACTCCAGTCTTTCAAAAGAGTGACTTTTCCCATCACTAGTAGTTTCCTGTAACAGCCCCGCCTACATTAATTTCACAATAAAATTCTGAACACGGTATAATATTGTGAAATGTCACAGTAAAAGCGTGTGGTAGTGATAATACTGTAATTTCTTGTGAAATATACAGTCCCATCCTGTGAAATAATTGACAGTGTACCAAACTGGTCATAATATTCAGCCTCTCATAAGAAAAATGAACCCCATTTATTTTAACGGCTGCGACAGGCTGATGCACCGAAATGAAAATTCTTGGTCGAAGCCGAAAGCCAATATAATGCTAGCTAACACTTGGATTTATAACTTTAAAGGTAATTTTCCGATATTTATTAGCTGACGTTAGTTAACTTAATAGCTTCATAATCTACACAGCAACTTTTGTCTGCCTCAGAACCAGTGTTACATTTGTAACACATTATTCCCAACGAGTAATGTGTCATAAAAGTAATGCAATTACAGTTACGTAGTGCTTTTTGCTGTAATGCAGTAACCTTCGATAACGCATTACTAATAAAATGCACGTTACGAAGCATTTTAACCCGAAATTAACCACAAAACATTTTGCCACTGCAAAACATTTCTACCTGTTGCTGGAATTTGATGTTTGAAAATGTAGGCAGGCCTGTGCATGCATGTGTATGAACACTCGCTTCAGCTTTTGTACTGTTAAGATGACCAGTGAGGTCTTTATCAGAGTATAAATGCAATTATTATATTGCTGTCTGTATGCTAAAGAATAAGTGTAGACAGCCACGTATCTCCTCTGATGCACATGCAGCTTATTTTCACCTGGCAGAGATGACGGTTCACTGGTACCGAGGTTCACCACCTCTGCACAGATGCCCCACCCAACCGGTAGGAGTGCATCATACCTCACTGGTTTCCCACCCATAAAAGATGCACACGATTGTTAATATTTTAGATGTGTGGAGTCTGATTCCCCTTCACATATACTCACCTCTCTATATATACTTATCCTCTGCTCTGCACCCAGATGTTGGTCTTCTAACCTCTCCTTTATTTCAGTCTTCAGCCTGCCAGCTTCCCATGGACCCTGAAGATGTACAGACACGAGTAGTCAGGATGGCCCCACTTGCTCTCGACTTGCAGCTTCACAAAGTTGAAGACACCTTTTTTTGGCGACTAGCTGGGACAGGACGAGGACTAAATGTCCACGCCCACCTTCAAAGGCCCAGCAGCTTCCTAGGACCAGGGGGGAGTGTACCTGAGGAAAGACAGAGTGAAACAGAGAGTTTAGGATGTTGTTTGTATGTATAAAAAAGAATAGACAGTAAAACAATGTCAGCTATTATCATAGAGCCATCTGTCTTGTGTTTGTAGTTCCTAGCTGAATAACAGTCCTTGGGCTCACAGGTGGCCGCCAGATAGGCATCCCCAAAAACTATCTGTCCTGCCTCTTGTGTCTGGTACTTTTTTGAGGATAGCTGGAATAAAACACTGGCCCCTGCACACAAAAACACACATAAAGAAAATAAGAAAGCAATCTATAAACTAAAAAGCAAGTGTGAATTACAATCTGACAAATGAAAATGGCAAAGATGATTTAGATGTTAGATGTTTTGATGTTAGACTCCAGAGCGAAGTTGGGCAAAGTGTCTGCTGCCGGAAGCAGGTAGTTCATCCTATTCTTTAACCTCAGCAGCTCGTCCTGCAGCTGTCTGAGTTGTGTCGCCACGTCCTGTAAGGGAGAAGAGATTAGTTAAATAATGCTGCATGTTCAAAACTTTGCTGACATCAGTGTGTGTTTCACATGTAGGTGAGAACATCTTCGGACTCTGATTGCTTTTAGGTGCACAGGAAGAATAAAATGACGTTTCTATCTAAAGTGACAGTCAAGCCGCTTTCATGGGCCTAATTGTAGTCGTGACAGTAGATGAGACTGGGGATGTTATTTAAAGTTATATCATTTATTTTCACTATAATTCCATCCGTAAAAAACACAATGACAAAATGTTTGACTATTTGGGATTCATACAATCTAAAAGCAAAAATCCTTTCAGATGGGGGCCGCTGGGAAAAAATCTTGACGCGTGATGGGATCTACAGTTTGTGTCAGTTTCCTGAAAACATGAAAACGTTTGAGAACAACTGTTTTACTGTGAAGCTCGTTTTGTTGTATTGAGCTAAAAATGACACATGCACTCAATGCAAAAATACTGTCAGGTTCAACCAATCTGAGAGCAGAGGAAAACACAACCAAAATCAAACATCATTTTAGATTTTTTATTTATTTATTTATTTTGGAATTGTTGATTTTATGATTTTTTAAATCTGAAATGTGGCAGGAAACCGGAGCAACCAGAGAAAACCCATGCCAACACGGGGAGTATAGAAACTCCATACAGCAAAGATCAAGGCTGGGAATTCACCCCTGATCTCTGCTGTGAGGCCACAGTGTTAAACACTGAGCTGCCGTGCGGCACTGAACGTTTCTCACAGCGGACATTTTGACTCAAGTGTAAATGGTAAATGATCTGTACTTGTATAGCGCCTTTCTAGTCTTTACGACCACCGAAAGCACTTTTACAATACATCACATTTACCCCATTCACACACTGAGGCAGAGGCTAAGGTGCCATCTGCCATCAGAAACAGAACAGAACTGCTACTGT
>NC_060159.1:4083487-4096259 GCF_021292245.1 Micropterus dolomieu
TTCTTTCAAAATGTTTTGTTACAATGGGCAGAATAGCCTCTAGTGTGATAGTGTCGTCCATCTGGAATCCGGTTTGGTCCATTTAGGTACGTTCTGTACACAAAGCTCTGCTTTTCTTCCGTTTGTTTGAAACTTACTGTAAAGTGTTTAGCAATGTGTGGAAACTGTATCTTGCTTAATGTTTAATTTTTTCAGTAGTGTGTACCTCGCTGTGCTTTCTGACTGTGGTCTGGAAGTCACTTGTCAAGAGTGAAAACTGAATGTAGAATTTAGTGATATTTATATAGTCAGGACTGTATGACATCATGTGTATTGATTCACATCACAGCACAGCGTCACACATCAAAGGAATTTAGAACCAGAATCATTCAGAACCCGATCACGCGTCATAGGCAATGGAACTGGAACACAAACTCGCGCGTGCAGCAGCGTCTGCGCACACAGGAATTGATCTATCATGCATGAACCAGCCAATTAGCTGCAGGACTTTTTATTTCTGAGCAAATGTGTGGAAATAAATTCTCAAATTGAATGACATATGTTCTCATACGATCACTGATTGTCATATGCCAAAATAAATAAAGTGTGAATGAATTTATTTTCTTGTGTGGCCAATAAATTATGCCTCTCCTCTGCCAGCACTGCCTAACGTTAGAATGGTTACAGTATCATAATAATTTTGTTGAAGGTACAAAAGCCATTAATGTATTAAATACTTTAAAATGCGCCTTTTTTACAGTCTGGACCACCTGTGAGTTTACTGGTTCATGATTTCAGTAGAAACATGTCTATGTCCATTTTAATTAAATTTATATTATTAAATGATGAGTGCTTCTGACAGTAGGGAGGAAGGTTCAAACTATTAATATAAGAAAATGAGGAGCCTGTTCTGTTGACTTGCAATGTGACTCAGGAACAGGACACTTTTTGTAAATAATGAATGCCCTTTACCAATAGTTTGCAACTTGTTATCCTAAGATTATTGGTCCTGTGCTGCTATTAGCTTTCACACTACAAGTTGTACACCAACAAGCCAGTAAGATACTGTAGATAATATAAATATAAATAGAATGGATGCGACTTAAGTTTATGTAATTTATGTCTTTGACCTATGAAGAAGTGACCTTTGACCTTATGAAGAAGTGTATCCTAAATATGAAACAGTGTCTGCTTGTTATCCCTCTTTGCCCACAAATATTTATGTGTGTATATTATTATTATTATAATACATAAAATAAATTCTGTCTTCATTTGTGTTGTTCAGTTGCTACATTTGTCTCATGAGACCTTACATATTCTCAGAATATAATACAAGAAGATTAAAAATGAATCCAGTAATCTACTTGCTTTAGCTGAAATATAATGCTTCCATGAATATCACAGCGAAAAAAAATCCTTTTCCCCCAACTATAACTCCAAGGCCAGAGTCTTTGTAACAGGCTGTATGTACCATCACTAAGGTAGAGTTCATTTTGCTTTTACGTTAAATAAAATACTTTTTTCCCCTTTCACAGATGCTGTGATGAAGCACTTTTCAAATACCACAGTGTCTGCTGTGCAAGTCCTCATTCGCAGAAACGAGTCCTACTCAAAGAAAACACACCCTCCTGAAGAATAAAGATTGTGACATTCAGTTTCAGTGTTTGGTTCCACCATTTGAACTGTATGCTTGTGACGGAGTACCATCACTAAGGCTGAGTATGCGCTTGGACTGCCAGACCAATGAGCCTGGCTCTTTGGCGTTGCAGTCAAAGTTGTATGTTTGGTACCCTGTAGACCTGTGTTTGAATCTGGGTGACTGCTCTCGCTCTTCGCTGCATATGCTGTCAGAAGTGGGATGGCTTGCCGTGAGGTCATTGGAGGCACGCTGATTGTGTGAACTGTATGAGGGACCCTGATGGGTATTAATATGATGGAATATGTATAGTGTAGAAATAATGGTCATTTCATTTATTTTACTTGAACGTGTTTTGGTCTGCTGTACCTTTTATTCTACAGGAATTTATTTTTCTAATGTACAGAAGATTAAAGTTTTCTAGTGGTCTGTATGTATGTGTTTTAAAATAAATTTTTTACTGATATTTATTATGCTATAAGGGCATTTAGCCAGGCATTTGTAATGCATTAATAATGAATTATTGTCAGACTGAATGGTTTCATAAAGCAGCTTCGTAGTATATTAATAGTGGCTCTTGGAGTATACTAGTAAAAAATTACTAATAAGCTGAAATGCTAATAATAATGTTCAAAGTATAAAACTGTTCTTCAAGTATAGCACAAAAGGGTAATTTAAGTTAAATTTAAAGAAGTGTATTTAAATTATAGTAAATATATTTAAAGTTGTTCCATTTCAACACAGCTAAGTTTATTAAAATATATAGCAATTATCTTAAAGTTGAGTTTAAGAGAACACAACATGCTTTAAGTTGTTCCAAAATAACACATTTAATATACACTTGGTATAGTACAATAAAAATGTGATAAGTGCATCAAGAAAAAGCACAACTTCAGTATATTTCTTCTCACCTGGGCAACCCACCCCAATTTAATTTAAGTTTAATATCTACCTCGAGAATGACGTGCCTGGCAGTAACAACATGAAGACCATAATGTAGGAGGTTTATTATTCACAGGGAATTTAATACAATAGTTAAATGATTTATTTCAATATATTTATATATGTTTAATTTAGAGTTTGGTTGGCGACTGGTTGAAGATGACTTTGGTGAGTGAAGTAGCGCTAAGGGAATAAAGACCCATGACCTGGGCATTTCTAAAATCCAAAAATATCTACTTGAGAGTACTAGTTGCATATAGTCAGCATGCAGGAGCCTGTGTAGCAAGAATCTATTATACTTCTGACTATTGTAATAGTGCAAGGGAAGACTGGTAGACTACAATCCTTTTTCGTGTCTGTCAAAGTAGAACATTTCGGTTCTCATGCACTGATGAAAAACTGAAAGTGGTTCGATTCCACTTAATCGTTATTATTTTCACTTATTATTATGTTCACTTTACTGACAGTGAGTAATATTCTTCTGACACATTTAATATTGGTGTCTGGAACAGTAATGAGTATATTAGTATATTTTATACTTTTATTGAGACATTTATTATTTAAATCATTGAAAAGTAGGTCAACTAAAAATATCTGGTTTCCCTACAATTTTTTTTTTGTCTTTCCCACATCAGGCAGTTCCCGAGTATGTTTAATACAGATCAGCAAAGAGGAAAACGACGATTCTCGGCCCCTGCCCCTTGTATTGTGAAAAGGACGGACTTTCATACGTATGTCCTTTCGGAACCCAGTCAGTTCACACCAAAGGGCTCAGAAGAGCTAGAACTTGCCCATGCTGGCCTTGGGAAGAGGATGTTAAGTATACCAGACCACTTGAAACACAATGAGGTAATCATATAGTATATAATATTGTAAAATGGGTAATGATTAAAAATGTTAATCATTTGCAGAATAGTGAATCATTTAATTTTTTAAAGATTGTGGCTCTACTTGAGGAGGAATTTCCTAAACTGAAGACCTTACAAGGAGGTTGGATGTTTTTCAAGTCTACAGGTAGAATTTTTCTAAATCCCCAATTACAAAAATTATAGCTCAAATAGTCCAATTCAAAACCTCCGAGATATGTCATGTGATGTCCGGCGATGAATTACCATTCATACCACTATTCAAGTTGTAGTGGACAGTGCTATGACTTGTTTGCCTGACAAAATATAACTTTTAATATTAATGATTGTGAGACTACAAGGTTTTAAAGGACCCTTACTTCTTTCCATTTTAAAATAGGTGGTAGCGGACATCGCAAGCTGTCCATAATTCCAACTGACGCTGAGGGTTACTCCACAAGGCTTCTCAAATCAGCATCTTGGAAAATGGGAATGGGAAAAACATAGTATTTGTAGTTCCACTACAGGAGAAGCTTTCTACTGAACCACTTTCCTATGATTCAGTAGAGTTCGCCAAGATGCCACAGTGACTGTAAGCTGTATTACAACATGTCTGTCATTTCACTTTTTTAGTTTGTTCAAATGACTGTTTCAAAGTATTAAGTATTTGTTTATTATGTAGCCGGGTGATAAATCTAGTCATAGGTGATTTTCCCCCCTTTGATTTAATATAGTTCTAAAAGTTGTGTAAATGTGAATACATGTGTTATTTGTTGTTTTGTTTGAGAGTAACATTGTTCAATTTAAAGTAAGTGTGAAGTAGATTGTAAGTGGATTTCCACAGTCGTATGTGTGATGGCTGACTTTGGTCACAAGTCGGCAGCATTGAGTAACATTGTTGGTGTTCCGCCAAGTGCATCATGGTCTTTCTTCCTGTTAACGTGCGATGGACGTACAAGGGGTTGGTGCGGAGACTTCGTTGTGTAGAATAGTAGCTAAATGCATGCATATATTGTAAAATATTCATGTACAAGTGTATAAAATGTAATCACCTGTCAATATTTTAACAAGACGGTTTGATTTAGGCACTACTGGAATTGTGTGCTGGGATTTTGGGCGCCAATCGTCGACCATTGTGTACTAAATTTCATGGTAATGCTAGCATGCATTCAGTCATACCCTGATATTGTATTTTGTTACTCGAAAACTGTTACAGGTTTTACATAAAGTGTAACTCTGTTTGAAGGTAATTGACGTTGAAAGTACGTTGAGTTGTGCAATCTCCGGGAAGTTCCACGTGGGTTTGGTGGAACTTGGTGAAGTGTAAGTGTCATTTACAGTTGTACATTTTATACACTGATGTTTATATAAGTGGGTTTATGGTTGTTAACATTATTTATTTTATGTTTTCTGTCGATAGTCATAGCCCACTGCCGTGTTTTGTATTGTGCTTTTTATTGTATTTCTCGGCATTTTATTTTTATTTTGCCTCTTCCTTCTCTAACATTTTGGGTGTTAGAGACTGTTACAAAATCCAGCATTTGAGCTGCTTACGGGAAAGACCCAGTAGCATACCACTCTGTAAATTGACCTGTACATGTGGTCAGGAATAAACCCGGAGCTACAAGAACCCCTGAAGTAATTGTGTCCTGTGTGGCATCTAATTCCACGGGCTACAATTATATATATTTTGGGACATGTCTTGATGAAGAATGTTCAGTTCTTGAGCAGCCAGTCTCATCTACCATAGGCATGGATGAATCCTTGGTAATAGATGTCTTTTCTGTTGCTTTTGGAATTTAGTAAGAAAGCATTATTTTTTTATTCATCACATAAAGTAAGTAAGCAGAGGTTTTAGTACAGAATAATTTAATGCTTGCAGATATATAAATAGATTGGGCTTAACACATCTCAACCTGAATTTATTTTTTTCACTGAAACATATGTACTAATTTTTGATTATAGCATATTTACTGTCGCTAGTGAATATAACATGTCTGTAAGATGCATAAAACATTACACTATTCTTATAATTTCATGTATGAAAAGTATTTACATTTTTTTGCAGGTCTGCCCAATCCGTCTTGCATCGTACCCAGCTGATGTTCTCCCATCTCATGCAAGCACATGTGGTGACAGGTAGGAGGTTTGTCTGATAGATTCAGGTAACTGATAGTCAGACATTATCAGAATATAATGACATGTTCTGAGTGAGAGGAAGGACACGTGTAAAAGTGTCATTTCATTAGAGTATCGCATGAAGAATTAATATAAACATTTGGCACCACTGACCAACTAGATGGTAAATAATTAAAATAATCACCTCATGATTTGGCTGTTTTCCAAGCAATGTTTTTTTTATTACAGTTTATTTGGTCTGTTCTAAGAATGAACTGTGCTCAACCCAGCGTAGCAGCAAGGGGAGAAGAATTGCCAGGACCCTCAGTTCCACAATCGTCAGCAGGTAACTTTTGTCAAGTGACTTAAAAAAGGAATATGGATTTCAAGTACTTACCCTTGATATATTACATTAACCTGCAGGGATTTCAAAATGTCACTGCTGAAACAAATTTATTTTTGCTTTGGAAATAAGTTGATATTAGTATACCATTTAGAAGGCCCTTTGCATCAACAACTTTTTTTGTGGTAAATTACAGCTTCAACCTGGGCCACTGAAGTCGACCCCCAAAAAACCATGCCAGTTGTTCAGAGAAGATTTACTGAACCATTACTCTGAAAGTCCACACCTCTCTCTATCACTCGACATGTTTAATGCAGATTTGGGTCCAACTGTGATCAAGCATGTTTTTTAAACATAATGCTCAATGTTTCTTGACCTCCTTTTTTTTGTTTTTTAATTAAGGCTCTGCTACTCCTACAACCCTCGTACGATCGGTCATTCTTTCCTGCATGGTGGGTTCAGCTTCTCGGGACTCAGTTTGCCTGTGGTGACCCTATTGACTGGTGGGAGCATCGACACTGCAGCATCGGCTCTGACACTGGAGGACTGTCCTGATATTGACCATCGTGAAACAATTGTTTTGGTGAGTAACTTGGTTACAAATTGCATATTTTTGTTCATGTCACACATGTGTCTGTGCCGAGACATTTTGTGATTTCCAAAGCTTTTGACTTTTTGTGGATTGCCTGGTGACAACTTTTCATGTAATTATTAAATTCTTTTACCTTTTGTGAATGTGTACCTGCTTTAGCTGAAGAATGCTGAACTTACTGCAGAAGAAAACACCAAAGTGACTGATCTTTGCCTGTCCTGGGATCTTCCTTTTCCAACCTCCACCAATCATGTCTGGCTGTTCCAGGAACTGCTTTCACATGCAGTAATTGTTTTATAAATTACCTTGTTAGTATTTATATTGGAGGTTGGCTGTGTAACTCATGTTACATCTGTGCCTACGGTCTCTTTCCTATAAAATAGTGCCTCTGTGTAAATGTTACCTTCTGTCCTGTCAATTCTGTCTGCAGGTACTTCACCGTGTTAAACAGCCAATTAAACAAATACGGAAAGGCCTTAAACAAACAGGAATCTGGCCACTTCTTTCAGATAGGCCAGATGTCCACCCCTTAATTTTCCCAAGGGAGCCAAGTGAGGAGTTTAACCCACAGGTAAAGCCTAGTTCACACTGCATGATTTCTAGCCCGATTTGCTCCTCGACGTCCGTCAGGCTGTGATCGGGAGTAAATCAGTGATCGATCGGTGGTCGCCAGTCGTTATGTGTGACCTACTCAACGACTCATTAAAACGGCTCCCCGACACATTGCCGACGTCAGCCAGATATCTTGCATGACAAATATCTGGAGAAGTCGGCCGACTCGACATCCACATCCAGCCAATCAGAGCAGGCAGCTACTTTTTCACTACCAAACACTTTTTACTCACCTCAGCTCTCTGTAGCTCAGACAATCCCTGCTACCTGAGTGTGCTAATCCATCCTTTCATCCAGATTCTTTGTCTTTATAATTGGTATCTTTACAATAACAAACAGCTGTTTCGTGTGTAGGTTCGCGTCATTTCACCTGTGTTTTCTTGACCAGCGTCGGGTGACTCAGCCGCTGTCCGTTCGTGTAGTGTGTGACCCCCTGTCACCGATCAGTCACTTAGCGTGAACGCCAAATCGACTTCAAGACTCCCGTCACAAGACAGCAAGTTGTGTAGTCTGAACTTAGAAAGAAATAGATTATTCATTCATAAAAAGATCACTAATATTTGGAGATCACTTTGCAACATTTAATAAAAGTTTCAATCCTGACATGAAATGTTTATTTGATCCCTTGTAGACCGTGATCCTGAGCATTACCTGGCCACAACCCAACTTGGACAGCGACGAGGATGAGGTTGACACTGTTCCATTAGAGAAAATCAGTCTTGTCACTGGACTTTTGAGAAAATTCATAGAAGAAGGGAAAACTGTAAATGGTCTTTATTACCTTATTTTTCATTCTCATCCTGATTCACACATAATAGTTTCCTCATAACAATCCTAGTTGCTACACTTAAAGTGGTACAACTAAAGTGGTTCTTCATGTTTATGTGCATTTGTGTTTCATTTCATCTCGGAGTGAGCTGGTTTACTGTTTTATTGTCAAATGGTCATGTTTCTCTCCCTCCTTTCTATCCACTGCTGTGTGCTTCACTGCAGCACAGGGAAAGGAGAAGACATAAATGTGAATGTTTGACAGAAACAGTAAAGCCCAGCTCCCTCTGAGATGAAATGAAACACAAATGCACATAAAATTGGTAAATGAAACTTCATTCTTTGTTTACATTCCACAGTATTTACAGCAGCATTTCAAGTAATCATTTGGATGTTCTAAACTAGGAGAGGAAAAGAGACTACAGGGATTTTACTTTTGTAAGCTACTTAAGCTACTTAAGTTTTACTTAAGTTTTGAAGCTTTGTCTAAACAGCAAGCATTGCTGATGTGTTATCTTTACTTGAGTATCTAAGAGTGCAATAACTGAATTTGTTGAAAAGATAATCTTATGAGAGAATCGTTACTTCATATTTTTTGAAAGATCTCCAATGTGAAGTTTTTTGAGGGGTCACAAGTACAATTTTCTCCTCCATAGCGTCAACAGATGTGCTACGTGATCTGATGAAGTTTTGGGTGGGGTGGGAACTGCCAACAAGACACTTATCCAGTGGCTCTCACCTGCTTCTTCAAGTTGAAGCTCCCCAGCCACTACCAGACCTACAAGATCTTTCACCAGGACTTGATGATGGCCCTCAGTTCCATACATTCTGGCTTTGGACTTGTGTAGGTGCAAATGTCATCAACTTCTTGCACTCAGTCCCTCTTTTGAAATGGAATCACTTAAAAGAGCAATTCCTGTTCATTTATGCACCATTTACTTTATAAAGTTTGATTATTCTACTTGTCAGGCACCACCTTCACCTGTCGATAAATACTTTCAAGTTACAGGGACGAGGTTTAAAAAAAATAAAATAAAAATACAGGAATTTCTTTAAAGCAATAAATCAGTTCTTTATTAAAATATCTTCATAAATTGCAAGTAAAAAAACATTTCATACTACTCTTCAGTCAACACTCCATGAATGTCAAATAACCCAGCAACCAACAAGACCCAAAGGATCTGGTGCCAAAATTCCAGTTCCAGACACTGTACACCTCCAAAGGTCCTGAATCCAAGCCCCAATTGTGTCAGTGCTGTTTTGGCAGCACAAGGGGGACTGAAATAAAATATGGCAGGTTGGTTTTAATGTTGTTGCTTAAAAAGGTATCTATTAAACTCTAATTCCAATAATCATTTGTCTGAATAGGCTTTTCCTAGTGCGTTATCTGCTGACTGAGCGGCAGCTGTTAAGTCCTAGAAATCCTCTGCGATGGTCCACACGGTCTATGGAGGACAAGGCATAAGGCACAATCAAAATATCATTTGAAATGTTCCAAAGTAGTTTCTGTTAAATTGTTGGTCAAAGTTGCAAGAGGGCCACATGCTCTTATCTTGCCTCAAGTAAGTTCTCGACGAATTGGACAGTGTTGAGGTATATATCCGCCCGAAACAGTCAGATTGCTGCAATGGATCCATGCTGTCTCGCAGTGCCACCATTTCCAGATCCGAAAGAGGACTGTCCAGTTCAGGAATATTGACCCCGGAATGAGGCTCATTTGTGTAGCCACTCTCCTCCCATTGAATCTCTGGGATGGCTATTCCCTGACAAAGACATTTGTGTGTAAAAATAATGCATATTTAAATGTTATTGAACCAATTTACACTTGTGCACTGTGCCCATACCACTACATAATTACAAGATAGGTAGTCATTTCACACAATATAGGAAAATGAATGCTATTTTATGTAAATAAATGAATCATTGTGTTAAAATGTGAAGGTAATTACATATTCAAGACCAAGAAAAGACCTGCGCCACGTATCAGAAAGCAGGTTTAGTGAAAAAAAAAAAATAGTATGTTCAGCCTGAGATGAGGGGAAACTCTGGGTTTTCAGTTTCAGAGAGCGAGATCAGTAACCCTGGCAACTTACACTGTGAACAAACGCTGAGTTTTCCTCATTCATAATGTTGATCTCAAAGCACATTTCTGAACGCATTATGTCTTTAGAAACATTGAAATCCCGGGTTAGAAAGGTTATTCGTTTTTTTTTACCCAAACAGGATCTGTAACATGATCGCTTTTATGATCAATCGGTCATCGATGATTGAGAGACTCTCCGGACATTGTAGATTTCTCTTCAGCACAGAATAAAATCTATAGGCTACACTGTCCTTTAACACTGTGACTATGGACATTAAGGCAGCTGTCAGGTTGGCAACAGTTGCACTTAAACACTTATTGTGAGCTACTTTAGGCCTACTGTAGTAGCCTAATCACTAAACTAATCTGTATAAAACCAATCAATGAACACAAATCATTCATATGGTAGTTGCACTGATTGGAACATCTATATGGTAGTTATGTTGGATAGGCTATGATGTGAATATTTGTGTGAGGATGACTGGTGCAGCTGAAACAAAGAAATGTAGTTTAAGGTGAGTTTTTCCATTATCTGCTAATAGTCTGAATGTGTTTTACATAATTTCATTAAACACGAAATGAGCAGGACTGTTTAGCCTATTCATGGACCGATTGTAAAGTATGTCTAATCTGTTCAGTTAATATTTTCATCTTCAGTTATTGCCACCGGCATTTAGTCCCGTCAAGTTCCAGCTAAACAGGCCTGTAGCTGTTTAAAATGAATAACAGGCTGGAGGAGAATTCCAGCTCTTTTTCATTCATTACGGAAATTCCATTCTGGTAAATAATGAATGAGCAACGCTTTATAAAATGTAACATTGTTAACGTATCGCTCCTCCACTCCTGCGTTTTAGAGCCAATCAGGGTCTGCGTTGGCAGGATTTATATTTCTAGCTCCACCTGATTAAAATGGAGGCTCTGTCTTTATTTACCCGTTGCCATGGTGAATCGTAGTATTGGCAATAAGAATAGTTAGATGAGGGGCTTTGGCATCTCTTTATATATTTTACTAGCAAATGTAGAAATAATAAGTTAAATGTATCACCTTCTCATGGCCTGTCTCACCCTAGCATCGCTAACCGGCAGAGGAGCACTGCCTCCAGCCCTGACTGCTGTTCTCTCTCTCGGTGCGTTTGGGGCCGAGGACAGCTCCCGGGCCAATAACTGCACAAAAGCCCGAGCTGCTACCTCGGCTTGGGGCGACAGACCCTGTCAAACAGTCACTTGATTCACACGAATGTCAACTTTATGGAAAGATACTACTAGCCTGACCCTATTAGCATGCAGAAGCACTAGCGTAGCTCGCTAGCTCAGCTCGCTAACGTTAGCTTATGTTGACAGTTGCACAATTCAACCGGTTAACATTAATAATTAAACAACATCTCATAACAAGGGGATAACTAGCTGAACATGTTAAGTTATACTTACCGCTCCCCTGTCGTTGCCAGAAGCCATGTTGAGGTCTCCACTGACTGAACTCCACTGCGATAGCCCGCACCCGCAACACATGCTTATAGCGCTATGTGAACGCATTCATGCGACTGGCTTATAAGTAAACCATCCCTGCTAAAACAAGGGAGATATCTGATTGGTTGCAGATCAATCCCTCTTTAAAAAAGGGCATTTGTGTGTCGAGCCAAGTCAGGGGAGTCTCAAAATTCACACACAAATGCAGTGAAGTTCACAGACCGCAAGGAGTTTGTAAATCAAGATATATTTTTGTGTGCATCCGAAATACATTTCTGAATCTTGTGTGCATTTGTAAATTTTGTTTGCATTTCTGAATTTTGTGTGTATTTATGAATCTTGTGTGCATTTGTGATTTTTGTATGCATTAGTGAATCTTCTGTGCTAATTAATTTTGTGTGTGCATTTGTGTATCCTGTGTGTGCATATGTGAATGTAGTGTGTTCATTTATGTTTTAGCTCCCATATTGAATGCACCATATTGGTGAACACTCAATTCTTACTGGATATGTTTACGCTAATTACATAATTACTTTGTACATATTCATATCACATCATCATCAGAGTTCCTGTGTGTGAGAAGTGTTTGGAAAAATAAAAACATTCACTGACTAACAAACTATCTAGTAACTGATGTCAACATCAGCAGCAAAAGCTTTTAATGAAGTTCCAAAATTTAACAATCCTTAACTTTCTCAATCAAACCTGTAGCTGTTCACAAGAAAGGTTGAATTGAGAGCAACTGGACTTCTTCTGAAACGTCCAGATGCTCCCGATTCACCTTTTCTTGGATAAACAGGACTTGGATGAATCTTTACAGATGTGTAGGTTTGTCTAACCCTTTCTCTTGTTCTCCCCCTCCCAGCACAAGAATCACAGGGGGTTCAGTGGAGCCTGAAGATGATCTGCAGTGATGTTTTTAATAAACCAAACATAAAGCCAGTGATGTGATGTGAAAAAGTACCTCTCATATTTTAGCCTCTTTAGTGATTGTAAGGTTGTTCCTGTTGAGTCAACCATTTTTCCCTCCTCTCCATGTCAGCTGGGAAACCAAACATACTCCTTTTTCTGACCGAAAATGTGCTGTAGATTAGTGTAAGACAGTTCACAGACACAAATCTCTTAAAATGCTGTTTTCTAAGTTTACTGGAGATTTATCAAACTAATACATGACAATCATTGATAGTCACCTGTCTGTTCTATCTGAAGTCATACAGATTACATTAGTCATTAAGATCAATTAACCCAATTAACGGGTCGCTTAAAATCGCCGTTTTGTCGTTTCTCTCGCTCATTTTGAATTGCCCGCCGAGGACTTCCGGGAACTATCTGCGGTCTCCGTGAACCACGTGACGATGTAGCATTTTGGACCCCCGCTGACGCGACT